>NC_083622.1:8374460-8674460 GCF_963584025.1 Labrus mixtus | reverse complement strand
ACGACCTTAGCTGAGGGGATTTTGGTGCTGTGTCTCAGGGGGGGGATTGCATTTAAAAATAGAAACGACGTGTCCTTTGCACTGGTTTTCACACATTTGTAAGAGTCAGGGCTTCAGCAAAATGCAGCCGACTTTAAATTTAAACCCCCTCTTTTAGGCTTTTTTAGACTTAAAAGGAGAGGGGGAGGCGAGTGAGAGAGGAGGAATGAATCCCAAGAGTCCAAGCTTGATCTAAACATCAAGTGTTGATTGGCAGCTTCTCAGTAATGCCCTAGTTTTGTCACATTTTTGTGTTTGGGAAACCCCAGGTGCCTCTTCCTTACTTGGTTGACAAGGAAGGAAACTGAAAAAGGGCAAAGGTATATTCACACTTTTCCTGATTCGCTATACTTCCTTCTCTCTGCAAGCCAGGTCAGCTGTCAGTGTGTAAATCAATTCAAATGTCCTGTTCTGCTTCCCTTCCTCACTTCAGACCATTTCGTTTGATCTGCCAAAAGCACTTGCAAGGGAGTTCAATTCAAAAAAATCGTATTACCTGTCTTGTGCTTCACTTTGAATGACTCGGATTAATATGTTCAAAACCAGATGGAGGGACTTAAAACCAACCATAATCGCTTTACTTGGTCACTTTTCTCCTGCTCCTGTGACGTCTTCAGTGAAAGTTGGATTACGGTGAATAAATCTCTCAAGGCCGTCCATTAACCCATTAACCTCACATGGTGTGCTTGGCAAGAAAACACTCAAACCCACGCAAAATAAAGAGCACCCTCCTTCGTGCACCGTGTCTTGTTTGGAGCAGCTCATCCATACAATCGTTACCAGCCATTAATGCTTTCCTACTGTACCGGAGCTGCTCTCGCCTGAGGCAGGATCCAGTTTGTCAGTTATTTTCCAGGTTGGGCGGCTGGCAGCTGAATACTGTACAAAGTGTCCCGCTGTGTGAACATGTGAGATTATTATTATTACATCATATGAAAGAGCTCCAAGTGGGGAGGAGTTTCAGAAGAGGATTTCTGCGCACTATAAATTCCCATGACAGAGTTGAGTTTTCTTTTAATGATATCCTCAGAGTTCCTCAACAGACACGCCCGTGAAACACCCGACATGGGAACGCAAGTCATCAAGGAGTCTCATGCATAATTTAATTTCATGTTGTGTTTATCCTTCTGAAGATTTTCTACTTTTTGGCAAATGGTTTCCATACAACAATCCCAATGAGCCTCGGCCACTGTTTCCATAAAAGCCAGTATCAGAATCAAATTCAGAACCCTGTGTGGTTGTAAATTCAGCCTCGGCGCTGCACGTTACTTTGTCTTTTATTTTGCCCTGGATAAGTCATTTCATAAATAAAACATAATATATAAAGCCCTGTGTACACCCAGCCTTTTTTTCTGAGCAGCAGCGTCTTTTTTCAGTTTACAATGAGTAGAGAGCGTTCGAAGCAGCAGGTGGCCTCCTGGAAGAAAAATCACAGTGCCCAGCGCAGAGGTTAAAGCGAGTCCGGCCCTGGATTTTCACATCAGGGATGAGACAGCTGAGAGCGGGTTTCAGCGGCTGCCGAGCCTTTGACACCCACAGGCCACCGTAGATATCAGACTGACGGCGCCGATCCCCATCACAGATCAAGAGAGACCGTTAGGCATGTAAGAAATTCAGACTGAACGGTAAGACGTGTCCACAGATCGTCTCCATGACGACGTTCAGACGAGATGGCGCAGCTCCTTCTATACGGTCAAAAGTTCAACTCTTACACTTCAGTTTCAAATATTTAATTTGAAAAACCTGACATGTTGTTGCTGCTTCCTGTTTGTATGTGAAGCCAGCACAAAGTTCAGATACATTTCTTTGGAATCATTTATTTTTATTATTTCACTTTTACTTTCAGTAAGAAATGTAATGTTGGGTTTACTACAGCTGTGTGTAGCCTTACATATAATACCAAAAACATTAAAAACAATATTATGAGAAAAAAACATCTAAATCAGTATCTGTATGTATGGGAATCGGAAAAAAAAATAAAGTGGATTGTGCATTTCCATATTTAAAGATAGATGAGTATCTACATTGTACTGGCTGTTACTGATGTCCTTGCGGTTGTGTTGCACGCCCTGTGTGCAGGGGCTGGGGTCCTAGTCGCGGCCGCTGTGGGTTTGGATCCCGCCTCAGCCCTTTGCTGCGAGTCGTCCACCGTTCTCTCCTCCCGGCGTTTCCTGTCTCTCTTCAGCTGTCCTGTCCAATGACAAAGACAAAAATGCCCAAAAAATAACTTAAAAAAATAAAGAAAAACAAGAACTCATTTGAGTCTCATCCACAAGGGTAACACACAGTAGGCTGATGGTTGTTGAATGCTTTAAAGTATTTTCATTGCTCCTCTTTTGGGGGTAAAAAAAATAAAAGATTTTGAGGCTATTCTGGCAGAGTGGTAGGACGTCTGCTCCCTGTGAGATTCATTAAAGAGACATTTCAATAATCCTCGCTCTGAAACAAGGTGAAACAAAGTGTGTATAAGCAGTAAATAAGAGCACACATGCAGGTTTGTGTGCGTTTGAGACGGTGGGTATGTGGCCTTTTTTGACCTTGAACTTTTATGATGCTGTTAAGACTCCCATGGCTGCACTGCACATTAACACCCAGACACACAGAGAGGGTTCTTTTTAATCTAATGTTGAATATAAAATAAGGATAAACAGCTCTGGTAGAGAAGATACATACAACAAATGTATATCATAAAGCCTTTTCCTGCATGGCCTTGACACATTTATGTTAAGTTTCCCATAAATCAACCCCCAGAGGCTTCTCTTATTCTGCTGAGTTTTGAGATTCGTCCCCATTGTGTACTTTAAAAAGGCGACATTGCAATGTATGCATGCTCCCAGCCTGCTTATTATGCAAGGTTATCATGACGGGATTCATTTTTCTTCCCCCAGCCTATTGAGAGCGAGTGGCCTATTTACATGTGAATTCCTCCCGTAGCCCTGAAGCCTCGCTCAAAGTAGCGAACGGGGCCACCTGCAAGGGGAGAAGAGGGGAGGGGGGGGGGGGGGGGGGGGGGGAGACGCTGTTTGAGGAGCTAGAGAAGTGCACTCCTGCTTTCTTTGGTGCGGAGAAGAGAAGCTGGTTTCATTAATCCTCAGGATCCATGGAGACAGAGGGAGAAGGGGGGGGGGGGGGCAAAATGAAAACAAGCACAACAGGCAGATGTTTTGTTTTTATCACCTGAAAAACTATTTACAATGGGAGAGCTGTGATATTAACATAATATTGTGAAAAATCCACTTGTACAGTGTTTTTACACTGATGTTAGTGGTATAATATGTCATCTTATAAAATGTTTCTCTTATTGTTGATTCTTGGAACACAGACAAACAAATTCCAAAGTTAATATGAAAATTAAAAACCTTAACGCGCACAAAAATGCACTTTTATACGACGGAAATGCCCTCAAACATCAAAACATCAAACGTAATTTCTGCTTTATTTCAATTGATGGTATGATTCAAATCAAGTGTTTGTTCAAATGTTAAATGTCTTCACCTGCTTTGAGAAGCTTTCTCCAGCAGTATTTGTAACTTTCAGAACAAAAATGTTTTAATGACTACAACACAATAATAATACATTGGTTTTATATAGCGCTTTTCTGAAAACTCAAAGACGCTTGACAATGACATCCTGTGTGAAGCACCGTTGCCCCATCAAGGTGTAAGTGTACTTCAAAAGAGCTTCCCACAACCACATCTGAAGGCTCTCAATGGCTACACTCAAAGATGGGATCAGAGGCGTTGCCTGCTTGGGGCCCCCCAGGGGCTGACAAACTTTAAACCGCAGCAGTGGCTCAAAATGTGCACATTTTGCAATGACAGTGGGAAACCTCCCCAAGGTGGCCCTTTCTTACAGCGCTCCCTCTCCATGCTCTGCTAAGCATCACATGCATTTTTGCTGTGAAAACCAAAAGTTTGTCAAAGTTGGCAGAGAGAAATGAAGAGGGATTATCTGAGTGGGAGTGAAAAGAGAAAGAGGAAGACGAGTAAGCGTCGCGACACTAGCAGAGAAGAACGCTGGTTGGAGGGGCCCCCAATGAAATGCTGCTTAGCTCCCCCAACTGACTCTAGAATCGCCACTGGGTGGGATGATGAAAAACATGTTCAAATGGGGATCCAGGTGTCCTCCACATTAGCAATATGATATCCTTATAGTGCACAAAAGTCTCACACAGGAGGTTGTGGTCGGTGGTTGGTGGTAAAAAGCAAAGACCTTTGACATCAAAGAAGTCTGAGTCCTGCATCCAAGGTGTTCTCTGATTAAATCACTAAAACACCTGAACATATCAAACAATGAAGACTTTACTAAATAGAGATGCAGGACTTAACTGATGTCTTTCTTCTGCTAACATGCTTAAACTATTCTTGAAAGATGATTCCACAAATCATTTCAAGTTATGTATCAGCTTATCAAGAACCAGATTGCTGCATTAGCATTTAAGCTAATCCTTAAAGGATAACAGAACCTGTTGGCAGAAGACACTGTTTTTGGTACTAGAAGTGTTTGTAGTCGTCCACTCCCACTCCGCTCCTGAATTTGGCTTTCAACCCCAACTCCATTTTCTTCAAGTTTGTAGTCAGACTGTAAACAAAGGCAGCACAAAATAAAGTGATGGCAGGAAGTCCTTAATCACTAGCTGCTGGCTGAACTGGAAGCCCTGAAAAGTTGGCCTTAGCTCCCAGAGACTTTGGTTTTCAGGTGATAGCCGCTGTGTTCTGAGGTTTCCCTGAACCTAAAGACAGGTTACAGCGAGGTGATGAATACCAAACTTCGACCCTTTTTAACTTAAAAGCAAAACAGCTGATTAAAAACATCAAATTGTACTTATGACAGGACTCCAGGTGAACTTGCATTTCCACAAACACTCAGCACTGACTTTAAATTAAATACAAGTTATTTGCCTCTATTTGCAATCTACCGTTCAATATTGCAAAAAACCATTATGAAGTTAAAAACGTGTGTGGTGTCAAATCGATTGACTGCCCCCGACTGAGTCAAAGTTTATCTGGAATCTACAGAATACTCGTAATAGCCGATTTTAAACACAACTGAACCCCGAGCCGAGAGGAATATTGCAGAAGAAGAGTAGCTTTAGGAGTTATGGCAACAACACGAGTGTCTTTATAACGTCTCATGAAAAACAAACCACACAGCCAGCTAACGACGCCGATCATCCTCCATATTTGTTTTGAAGTCTGAAGTCATGTTTGATCATGCGAGTTTCTGTGAGATCTCGCGTCTGTGAAATGGTTACTCAAGGTCCGGCTGAATCGTCGTAGTGTGAGCGTGCGGAGGATTATAATGTTAGAAATCAGAAGAAACTTTCTTATTGTCTGAGGTCTCACACATTTTTTTAAATCCGTTAAGATTTGAAAATCCCCTTTGGTGTAGCCAGCCTTAAATGGGCTCACAGTAGCTCTATCGTGCTTAGTGTTTTATCAACAGTGCCGAGGATTTGTTCAAAATCTCAAGGATTAATGTAGCAAATGGCAGCACTGAGACTTTCAACTTTTCAGACTCTTTGACAAACTGTCAATGTGACAAAAGGAAATGTGAGGACAAAATGAGCAACACTGTAGATTTATTGGGATTTAAGTATGTAGCATGCACCAAAATCTACAAAAGTATGCAGTCACTGGGACAGATAAGTGAACAGTAGGACACTACTGGGAAACATTTGCGAGCTGCAACAGTGTTCTTGTTTTCTCTGTGGATGGTCAGAGTGTTCATGCAGTGACATTCCTCTGCTCAGCCCGTGTGAAAGCCTCATTGTGGAGGTGATGATTGCTCTTTCACCTCTCGCTCTATCTGAGAGAGCGTGACTGCGAGCAGCTGGAACGAGAACTGGAGAAATGTGTGTGTGTGTGTGTGGGAGCGTGCACAAGAAGATGGGCAAAATGACTTTTTCATTCTCTCGACCATTTTGACCTTGAACTTTGTGCGACACAGTTCCACCCACTCGACATCCATAACGCGGACACAAATCGAGTCCACAAAGGGCCACGTCCCCTCCAGTCTGGGCATTGTGAGGCAGAAGCCTGTGAAATCTGTCTGTGGTCTTGTTTGGGCATGAGGGATTACGCTGGGTTTAGGCGGCGCTCCCCCCCAAAAGCTCTGACTGTGGGGGAAATTCACGGCGAGAGGGTTGACTCAGACTGGTTTGGAAGAGTTTCATCATTCGACAGATGAGAGGCCCCAGCATGTGTTATGTGGCTTTTTGTTCAGTATCTTATTAAAAACTCTCCCAAAAAGAATGAAGAGAAATCAGAGACACATTTCCAACTACAAACCTAATCTAAATAGGAAAACCATTGCCAGAAATAATCAAAAATATTTAAAGTTTCACACAAAAATATCTAAAATAATACGAAATGGACTCAACCCATGTTCTAATTTTTGTTGTTGGGTACTAACATTTACTCAAATATTTCCAAATGATCAAAGCCAGAGAAATGCATAACTTCATAGTTGTAATGAGAAGTACCTTGTCATGGTGATGTTTGTCGTTACCATGGAAACACTGGATGTTAGGTCACAGATAAGGAAGCGGGAGCTGCTATTGAAAGCTGCCGTACTGTTGCTGTATGTGCTGCTGTGATAAAAACATCCAAGTAATTTTTTTTTTTAAAGATATATTTTTGGGCTTTTTGGGCCCTTAATGGAGAGACAGAACAGTGGATAGAGTTGGAAATCAGGGAGAGAGAGAGAGTAGAGTATGACATGCAGGAAAGGAGACACAGGTGGGATTCGAACTTGGGCCGCCTGCTTGGAGGACCATAGCCTCCATACATGAAGAGCGCGCACTAACCACTGCGCCACCACTGCCCCATCCAAGTAAATTATACTTGGATAAGTTAGCTCGTCGGTAAACATATTCTCTTCATGCATGTTTATGATCAAATTTTTAAAATAAAGTGCAGGTCAAGATTTGAAGTTAAAATGTCCCAAACGTCTCCTAAATTATTGAATCCATCTGCTGCAGGTTGGTACACTTGTCAGGAGTCTTTCAGTGGATAAAGACGTAGGGACAGTTGTTTAGTCTAGACACTCTGCCCTCTGTGTGATAATTGAAATTCAAATCAGACCGTCTGTGATTCACCTAAACGCCTCTTAGTGATGTCAGGCCTGAAATGAATTCCCAGGCGGAAGAATGAGGACGCTTCAGAGGTTCACACAGAGGTCATACATGTGTCTCCTCTCTGGAAAGATATTTTAATTGCATTTCTGCTTCATGAGATAGAGCGCGGTCGGGAAGAGGGGGAGAGATGAAATGCAGCCGAGGTCGTACATATAAATTTAACATGAGCCCGTAAGCCTGCTGAGTCATTGGGATGCACACGCTGAACTTATTTTTAATCAGTTTCTGTGTGAAGTACAAACAACGTACTAGTTTCCACATTTACTTCTGAGTGCACTATTTAATGCCGGCAACCTCCATGTAGCTGACCTGATTGACAGGTGGGCGCAGTGTAACAGTTTGTCAAGAGGCTTAAAATCCGCCTCAACTCCAGCTCTCAGCCTGTCGCTAGGTAGACCGAAAGTTACGCTGAGACAGAATTTCCAATATGGCGGCTGCTGCTGATGAGCCTCCAGAGCCACCTGCAGGAACATATGTTTGATGTCACTCAGGCTTCATCCATTAATATTTACAGTCTATGCTGTAAACACAGAGCTAAGAACAACAAGCCCAAAGTTGAAACGGGTGTGTGAGAGTATATCTAAAAAGCAATGACTGTAATCCCCTGTATCAACACAGTGACCATTATTTAAATATACTGGTGATCATCTGTGAGTATGAAACTGTTGTTTATATACACATTTTCAAAAGCCTCCTGTGGACAGGTGTTGAGAACTAGCATGCTTGCTAAAACACTTAAACAATGCATCTGGTTCATCCAATGTATCTGTGATGTCCATGCCAAATAAAGTCTATTATCATATACACATTACTTTGTGTGGCATATGTGTGTAAGATTTAAAAGCTTCATGCGGTTGGGAATGAGCGGGAAATGTCCTTTTATGCTAACGAAATTGCTATCAGCATTAAGGTTATAATTATAGGTGTTTTTATGTTCAGTGCGATTTGAACGATTCCCCATCATTATTTAAACACGCTCTTTTGATTAAGTTGCAGCCAAATTCCACATGTAAACATGGTAACTATCAAGCTAACGGAAGTTTGTTAAATTAGGCTAACGGTTGTTTGGCTAACGCCCAAGGGTGGACTACCGCACGGGCCCCAAAGCCAGAGCTTCTGTGTGAAGTCACTTTTACTTTTAAATGCTGCATAGTCAAAAGGGCTCAGTAATTGCCCAAACAGCAGTCAAACCAGCAGAGGGTCTAAATGATTCATCTAAGTAATCTGTGCAGTTAAAAACGTGTTTTAAGTTAGTCAGGTGTACATCGCCCATTAGGAGATTTTTTAAAACTAAGTTTAAACTTGTGAGACTCAATTGGTCTAATGTTGATACGATTTGTTCTCCTCTCTTCTGCAGCCCTTCAGGACGCCAAATATAGCCGCTCGCCCGCTCACAGTGACTAACTCCACTTTACCTCCTAATCTAATTGTTGCTATTGGAATCACATTGGACTGCAATCTAATCTGCAGGGAAACACCATTTCATTCCACCTCTAAATGAGAGTGGCTGACGTCTCAACTAGCGTGTTGTTGCTGCTCTCTCCTCGTGTAATGAAGCACGTCGGCGAGGTATTTAAACAGCCACAACAAGAGGAGTCCCAACTAGGAGTTCATTAACTGCAAAGAAAGGCTAGGCTGAATAATGAACTCAGGCCTTTTTTAGCAGGGGCGAGGAAGGGGCGGGGGGGTGGGGGTTTGTTATATTGATGTTCCTCAATGATTAACACTCCCGACTCGCCAGACCAGAGCTTCTAAATCTGCCTCGATTTCCATGGCAATCAGATCTGGCCCTTCACCGCAGGAGTTCCTCACATTTTTACAGCTGAAGTTTTCTGCCTGGTTACACTGATTAGAGATATGTTGACAGGAGGTGGGTTTGTGGCCCGTCTGCCCCCCAGCTGAGCAGAAATTGTAGATAACAGAGGATTGATTTTGGGTTTCTGGTCCGTCTGTCTTCTTATCTGGATCTCCGTCTCCGGGATGCCTCAAGGTACCGGTCTCAAATCTTAAGACGGAGGCGCTACACTTTGTCTCGTCAGCGAAAAGTCGAAACTCGTGACCGAGATTAGAAAACAAAAGTCAACATTTGAGTGCAGGAGTAATCTTATCAGCTGTCTCCCTGCTGCTGTATCGGTGGCTGGAACAATCAGGTTTTTTTTAATAAGAACCAGAGTCCTAACTCCTGCACAGTGTGAAGCCCCAGCAGGAGGGGGAGGGGTGCAGGACTGGGCTGGGTTACGTCCCCTGGCCCTCAGAGCCATAAATCAAAATAAATTAAAGTCAGGCTCCCTCAGCACATATGGTGCCCTCAGTAACAAGACTTCAATAAACCAGGACTGGGTTGCAGCAGCTATTCACAAAAGAACAACTAGGTTTGTGTTTGAATTAGCTCCTAGGTGATGTAGTCAATGCCATCACAACCTGAGGAATGATTTAACAAGTCAGAGAAGAGAAGATAAGATAAACCTTTATGGAGGTCACAATGGGGACATTTTCCTCTTCAGCTAATTGCAACTGGACCTTCTTCCAGTTGATCTTTACCGTCACAAACCAAACATCAAACAAGTTAGCAAGCAGCTAACTGGTCTTATGTCCAACAGTGAATTATGGAAAATATTACAGCTATGAAAATGTTATACATATGTCTCCCTTGTTTGCCCAAAAATTATGCTTCCAGGTCAAAGCTCTGCGTGGGAGCTGTGTTGTTCGGTTGTGTTAGCATGCATTGTGAAAGTTCAGTTTTTGGCCGTATTTTTTAACAACATCGTTGGTATGTATCCTTCCTAAAAGAGCACATGTCACTCTGCTGTTCATCTCCTTACACTGGCTCCCAGTTACTGCTCGCATCAAATTTAAAACTCTGCTGCTCGCTTACAAAACAGCGACAAAAACAGCTACTCCTCACTTTAACTCTCTCATCCAGGTCTACACTCCCTCCCGCCCACTACGCTCTGCCAATGAAAGGCGTCTGATCCAACCTTCACAACAGAGTCCTAAGATGCTGACTAGACTCTTTGCCCCCCGGTGGTGGAATGAACTTCCAAACTCCATTCGATCTACAGAGTCCCTCTGCACCTTTAAGAAAAAGCTAAAGACCCAGCTCTTTCATGAATACCTACTAACTTAATGATGATGGTCTCCACATTATTGATGATGATGATGGTAATGACGATGGTTTTTGTTTGATAACGCGACTCATAAGATGGTTTCTATACTGATTAGAGCTCTCAAGAACTGCCGTCAATGTTGTGCTTTGCCTCTGGTCACTTCCTGTCAGCACCTGTGTGTCCAATCGGACTCAAAGCTGATCATTTGCTCTTACTGACATTGTTCCCTTTTTTCTAGATCCTTGTTTGTGTTGTACTTACTCTCTGATGTACGTCGCTTTGGATAAAAGCATCTGCTAAGTGAATTGTAGAATTGTAGAATTGTAGAATCCAACTGACTGTACCCTTCTTGTAGACTAGAACAGAGGTTCCCAACATTTTTCCTTGATGCCCACCTTCTTGTATCTAAAGCCCTATTTGGACTGCCCGTTCAGGCAGGTGTGATATTTACACATCATGATGTCACTCCTTCAATAATTGGGTGAAAAGTGATCTCACTTCTGTTTCGCCTCTGAGGTAGTAACAGAGGCTAGGCTAGGCTAGGATCAGCGAGACGGGATCAGTGAATCCAGCGGGGGAGAGCAGCGCTGTGTGTGTGTGGAGCTCTCGCTGTTATTCTACCAGTTTTGCTTCCGCAATGTCACAATCCAATGGGAATTCAAAGACAAAGACACCAATATTACACCGCTGCAGAATCAGAATACCAACACAAACTTGTTTCGATCAAAATTCCTCTTGCGGCCTTCAAATTCTCCTCAGAAATATGGTATTTACGAGTTATGAGCTCATGGAACGGCCCTCATGAATCCCAATTACAAATGGGAAATTTTGTTGATTCCCAAGCTGTGACAGGAAAACAAAATTGTCGGAAAGCTTGGAAACTGCCAAAGATTTGATGGTATATAGCTCGTCATTTTGTTCATAATTTATTCTTAGTGGTTGCACATTTTAGTATATGCCTCTATTAGCTGTAGCAAGCAATGACACTTCTAATTATAAAGCATGCCAGGTAAGTTAAGGTTAAATCATCTAAAGGTGTAACTACTCCATACGCCCTCCATTCCCTCGTGTTTGGAGTCCATTAAGTTGTACTGGGACAAAAATAGGACCAAGCCATTTACTCAGACCCTGTACCAAGCGCAAGCGGATCCTGACATGTACATATACCCAGTAAGTGTGTTACCATGATTTGATTTCATATGAGCCGGTCCATATTTGTCGGACAAAGCCTCCTGCCCTCCTTGAGATCTTGGCCCAGACCCCCAAGCTGGGAACCAATGGGGTAGAAGAACAACTACCTGCAGTAACAGTACATTTTCATACTTGTGAATTTACAACAACTGAAGGTTATCGGTTTAAATTACAGGAAGAACCCCCTCCCCCGCCCGGCCATTACCTCCATCCCCCTTTTCTTTTTCTTCTCCGTTCCTTATGGCAGTAAATTCACTGTACGCAGCCTCCGTTGTCACCGAGCCAAGTTAAGCCTCTTATCACTTTCTCTCCCACAGTGCTCTTTTGTTCCCGTTTCTTTCTCTCTCAGTTAAAGCTCCCATGTAAGATGTTCTGATAAACTGCCCTGTTTGAAGGGAATACTACATTTATCTTTATCAGAGTTAGGGAGTACAGTCTACAAATATCTTAATCTCACATTTGAGCCAGTCCAAATTTTAAAAATCTCTGATTATTGTAGTTTTTTTTTTTAGCTGAAATTAAGAACCTAAAAACTCATATTTGTGCATTCCAGCGTCAAATTGTGAGCGCTCGGTGAGTCTCTGTGGCTTAGCTGGAGGGTTTTTCTTGTAAATTCATGTGATCTTCTGCTGACAGCCCAGTTAAACCAGAGTAATCTTCTATCCTTCATATGTAATTAGCTCTGTCCTTCACACAACTGAGGGACCCACACAGCCACCGACTGTAACGAGGCTCAAGTGTGTGATTGCTTTAATGAGCCCACTTGTGATGAAAATAAACATCTGGTGACACATTTAAAGAGGAAGTTTTTGTTTGGCTGATAAATATCACTAATCTCTATAGAAATAATGCTGCAAACATACTAAAGTCGAGCTTCTCAGAGAAGAACTAACACATCTGGATGATGCAGTTGGGGCTCGATTTACTCTTGTGTCTATGAACTTCAATCAGACCCAAACTGGCTAAAGCGTTCTGAGCATGCTCCACAGTTTCAGCGCTATGGCTGTGAACTGGTGTAGGCACGGACGCATTATCATGACCATGGGCCCTAGACACAAACTCGCCTTGGACCCCCACCTACAAAGCAAAAAATGATAACCCTTCCTTTACGTTTAACAGTTTGTAGTTCCAGCTTTTTGTGGCTTGCAGCTCTCTTGCTCAAGCTCTCTCTCTCTCTCTCTCTGTACGAAAAGCAAGAAGGCAAAGATACCGAATGAAGACCTGCACGCACTCTATCACAATCAACGGTGCCAGCACAGATAGGTCTACAACAACACTACCCATGCACTTGCTGGGCCCTGGACACTTGCCAACTTTGCTCATGCATCACCAAAAAAAAGAAATTCAACAAGAACGAGATCACTCACTATCACACCAGAACTTGGGTTTGGGAATAAAACTTATGATGAGTATTTTGATTTTCCTAGTTTGACCCAGTGTCCCATGGGTTGACATGGAGGAGGCGGGGCTTATGAACTACACTGCAGCAAGTCAGTAGGTGGAGCTCTAAAGATTTTGGCTTCACTTGAAGTGAAGTGTTGCTCTGTCCAAGATTTATTTTTGGGCTTTTTGGACCTTTATTACAAACACAGGACAGTGGATAGAGTCGGGAATTAGGGACAGAGAGAGAGTGGGGACTGACATGCGGGAAAAGAGCCACAGGTCAGATTTGAACCCGCCCGCTTTGACGACTACAGCCTCTGTACATGGGTTGTGCGCCCTAACCAATCGACCAACAGCGCCCCTACTCTGTCCATATATGATAATTTCTTTAAAACATCAGATATAAAATTTTTAAAAAAAGTGTTTATTCTGCACAGTCTGACTTTACATGACAGAGTTGGACATTTCTGCAGTGTTTGTGTTTTAACGCTCAGGTATTCACATTATCGGGTTCAGCTCTTGTAATGCACACGGGCCGTGTTGTCAAAGAAAGTATTTGTTAAAGAAAAAAGGATCACGTTCAAACAACAATGGAAACCTGTTTGTCGTCTCTGTTTGTAAGAGACACCAAACAAAAAGGTTTAATCCGGGAGGTAATGTGTCTGAAATTGCAAACATTTAGCCCTTTTATTTTTTTTTGTGCCTTTATAGGAGAGATAGGACAGTGGATAGAGCTGAAAGAGTGCCCGCTTGGAGGACTACATCCTCCATGTATGGAGGACTACAGTCTCCATACATGGGGTGCACGCACTAACCACTGCGCTACCAGCGCCCCCTGGTAGAAGATATGGAAGACATTTCACCTCTCCACCTCCGAAAGTCTTTTTCACTTCTAAACTATGTGGTGGACGGAGCAAGAAATTTTAGCCCTTTGTTAAGAACAGGTTGCTCCGGTCTCTTTCTTTTCTTCTTTCCGTATTTAAATATTTCCTACTAACACATTTAAATGCACAATTACAGAGCTGAACTAAGACTTAATGAAACACATGCATCCATCTTTAACACATGAATGACAAAGACCTGCTAATTAAAGCCTTTGCAACGCCTCCTCAGCGCTCCAATCTGACTCACAAAAAAGAAGCATCAACATGACAAATATAAACATATGTATATATTTTTTTACAGAGATTTTAAGTTAACAGGTTTTTTTCATTGCAATGCTCAGAACAAAGGCAGCTGTTTTGGGGAGATTAAATTCAGCACTGATGTATTTTTTTCTCTTTAAATATATTCTCAGAAGCCACAAAGAGGTTTAAAAATCCCTTTGAGCTGCACTCGAGTTGCACAAACGAGAGCAGACTGATAAAGTCTTTTTTTTCTGCAGTGTGAGCTGAAACCCGAGACAAGAGTCCCAAAGTCAGATCTGAGCTCTGAGACCGGAGCCTCATTAGCAATCTATCTTTGAGGCCATGAAAAAAAAAAAGAGAGAAGAAAACACAAAGTAGCTTTGTCTTTGGGCAGCGTTTGATATGCTGCAGCGGGGCCCCTGAGCTCAGAGACACAGCGAGGACTGAAAGCAGAGACTTCAAAAGTAGCCAGTGTCCACCTCCACCTGCATCTGAGACCACGAGAGACACAGACGAGGCCTTGTTCTGCACGGGGAGCAGTCAGTGTCATTGGCGCCCCAAATCAGTGGTAACCCCCGACGTCTGAAGCCACTGCATTTAAAAAAACAAACAAATTTGATGCAATAACTGGCCTGAGCCCAAACTTTTTATCAGCTAGTCGAGTTTGACGCAGGAAGTTGAGCGTGGGGATTTCAGGGGAAGTTTTTCTTTCCTCCAGCTGTGGTGTCAGCGAATGTCATTTGTGTTGACTTTGGAAAAACTTGAATGGAAGGAAGAGTGAATGAAACAGAAACAGGAGGTAGAAAGGAGGAAACAGAGGAGAGGAGAGTGTTAAGTGAAAAAGGAACAGTACTGTAGATTTAGTTATTTTTAAAAGTACCCCAGAAATACTGTTTCTGTTTCAAAGCTTGATCCAAAAGGAACTGGACTGGTTGAAGATCTTTTTAAAAAAAATATTTTTATTTTTTGGGGGCTTTTTGTACCTTTATAGGAGAGATAGGACAGTGGATAGAGCTGAAAGAGTGCCCGCTTGGAGGACTACAGCCTCCATACGTGGGGCGCGCGCACTAACCACTGCGCTACCAGCGCCCCCCTGGTAGAAGATATGGAAGATATTTCACCTCTCCACCTCCGAAAGTCTTTTTCACTTCTAAACTATCTGGCGGACGGAGCAAGAAATTTAATCCTCAGTGGATCATTAGCATGCTAATGATCAAGGATGACTCACTTCCGAGTCGTTAGCTGAGTCTTCAAGTTTCCTTTGGATCAAGCTACAAATTTACCCTGACCTGAACCTACACAGACATACTGTTTCTGTTGTTTCACACAGTATCACCAGCTCGAGATAAACCTCAGCTGTTCAGTGTTGCAAAAGTTCTGGTGTTTGTATTGTTGCTCCTCCTTCAGACTAAACAGTGAACCAAATGACGGTGCTGTAGTTTGGACTAAGAACAAGGACCCTGTTGAAAGGATGCAGCTGTAAGAGCTTGACTACTTGTAGAAATAACAATTCTTAAATCAGCGAATGTCTCTGATCAGTGTTTAAACATTTGGCCTTTTATTGCAGGTTGAAGGCAGGATACTTACTCCCCTTTCATGCCAAGAGTAGCGCATGGTGGTTGAAGTCGCTCCCTGATCTGCACATTTGAGGTAGTAACAAGACTGTCAACAATTAACCCACCTCTGTGTTGATGCACAGAGGTGGGTTATGCACGTTGTTAACATTACACTGTGACTCTCGCAGCGTACTTATAAAGTAATGTTCTTCCTCCTCAGACCCTCATCACCCCTCAAGTCTGACAGCAAAAATGTCCGACGTTGACAGGACAGATGTTGTTACTCAGCCGGCATTAACATACAGCCAAAGTCAGCTGAACACAAATGAACAGCTCTGAGTGAAATTGGGATTTTATCCAAGATTATTGAGGATTCATTTACCAATGGGTGGTTCCTCAAAAGGTCAGAAAACATGCAAGTTAATACATATTGAACCTTTTTCACATGAAATATGAATTGAAGGAGAAATTAATTGCAGGAAATACAGGATTTCAGATACATAAATAGAAACAGAGGGAAAAAGATGCTTGTCTGCCCTGAACACGTTTCCCATTCTCCCATCTAATTGAGAAAGTCCAACGTCACTTGTGGTCGTGCCGTGCTCATAACTTTCATACAAACACAGAAGGTAAAACATTGCATCAACACAGAGCTGCATGTGACCGTGTTTTCTTGACGACTGAACAGTGTTCTACAAGTTCTGCAGCTTTCAGCACAATAGGCTCCACCCACAGGGAGCAGCAGTGACGCGTTCTGCTTGTTGAAGACCTGTTCAGCGTGAGCAGGTGTATCCTCGAGCTGCAGGAAGTGTGCGCTGCAGGCCCTTCACGCTCTCCGACACACAAACACGTGGGCTGCAGGATTCTGGGAAGGAAAACCTTGCAGGGAACAATCCCTCATCAGCTATTGTCAACATCTGCATCTCAGTGTTTCTGTTTTTTTTTTTTTTCTTCTCTTAAATGCTGCCGAGAGAATTTCACACAACATGTCTTAGCATGACACGTAATGTGACATTTTTAGGGCTTTCTCTGTAATCCCGAAGCACTTTAAAAGCCAATCTGGGAATGCTGACAGAATATCTCCTCTGTTTTGATTCACTTTGTCTCGCAGCGCGTTGGCGTTTCTATGAATGGTGGAGCTGATAAGGCTATTTTAAAATTCAGAGTAAAGCTTTTTTATTTTTACATCCACGTTTGAGAGCAGGCACATTTTGCTAAAAAAAAAACAAAAAAAAAAACACCCTGAG
Source organism: Labrus mixtus (assembly GCF_963584025.1). Taxonomy (NCBI): domain Eukaryota; kingdom Metazoa; phylum Chordata; class Actinopteri; order Labriformes; family Labridae; genus Labrus; species Labrus mixtus. The sequence continues at coordinate 8,657,672 of NC_083622.1, read as the reverse complement.
GACCCCGAGTGACATGATAACCTGATAAGAGGAACTAAATGGAGCCTCAGGAGGAAATTCAGTCACTACTAGCAGAACAGAAAGAAGGAATACGAGTTACACGTCAGTATAAGGTCCATAAATGTCCTCAGGGTTTGAATGTATCACTTCCTTGTGGTTACAGTGAAATAAAGACACTCAATAACTACCAAGGTACAGCTCATAAGATCTTTGTCTACAGCTTTGCACATTTACAGATACTTAATAAAGCGGTAATTCCTAACGCTGCATTTATAGATTTTTTGGCCACTTACAGGAAGAATGTGCGACATGTTCCACATAAATACATCAGAAATCAAGTCCTGTAAATGTCTCTGTGTTCAAAGTTTTTGACCCGTGAGACACCTTTAGCGTTTGAGACTGCAGAGACGCTAACTTAGCATCTCCAACCTTTGAAAAGAAAATCTATGCTTCTTCACATTAAGTCAATTAGTTTGTTTCTGAAGGCTGGCTGCACACTAGACGATTTTCAGTTCTTAACCAGTTTTAAAAATGCAGAAGACCACAGATATAAGGACAGTTTACACTGATTTTAAACACCTTAATCCTCTGAATGCACTCACAGACCGCGAGATCACACTTCTTGTATAAAATATTTTAGAGTTGCGATTCAACAGACACGAGATCTCACAGACATTGCGTCTTTCTCTTGCATGGGACATTATAAAGGCACTCATGTTGGTACCATAATTCCACAGGCTGGTCTTTAAATATTACTCTTCGCTGAAACATGTTTGAGGAAGGCTACAAATCGACTGCGAGCATTAAGTAATTGTGCTAAAACTACACACTTGAGGATCATTTTGACAAATAATCAGTTATGTCAAGCCTCAAATCGGGCCACCCACATTCGCTCGGCCAATTGGGCCCAAAATTGGGCTTGAAATCGTCTAGTCTCTAGCCAGCCTAAATTTGAATTACACTGATCGAGATGCTAATTGTGTTAGCTCGTTTATGGCTAATCTCACTATGTTCATCTAAGTCCATCTTTGAGAAATTGTCCCCTCCCTGAAGTCACCATTACCTCTTTTAAAGCTCATACAGCATTTCAACAAGTTATTTTTTACCTGCAAGTTGTTGGTGTGACTTTTTTTTAAAATTGTGATTGCCTGTAAAGTGAGAAGAATTGCAGCAGCATCTCGCCTGTTAGCTCCAGTTGCTGCACGCGCCTTCCTGGATGCTGCTGTTCTATTTCTGCAGCGGGCGCAGTGAGAATATGTGGGTTTGTTTTACTGCCACACAGATGCCCTCAGCTGTCCCATCACTCAGCAGGGGAGGGGAGCCATACCCTAGTTCCTCCCTTTTTTCTTTTCTCCCTCTCTACTCTACCCCCAATTTTCTCTTTCACTCACAGTCGCTCTGAGAGACTAGCTCTGGCTAGACGAGGCAACTAGGTCAACCTCCAGCTATGAAAGTCCCGTGTCCCTGTAGAGACAGCGGGACAAATGGGTCCTACTTCAACGCAGACACAAACAAAGGCCTTCACATCCATCAGAGAGCTCAGCCCCACTTGCATCCTAATGAGGCGAGAGTGGAGGGAAAACCTCTCTCCCTTCTCTCTCTGTTAGCATGCTCGCTGACCAGGAAACACAATGGGTTGCACAATTATTCCTGGGATCCTGGTTGTGATAAGGATGGGAAGACATTTCAATCGGTGTTTATGGTTTACTACTTTCAGTAAGCCTGTTAGCGTACACACACACACACACACACCAGTCAAATCAAATGAAGTTCACAGGAATTTGCATTTCATAATAGGGATGTCCCGCCCCTTTTTTTTTTTTTACTGATTGATTGCGAGTGGTCTCTCCAAATGAAAGCCTGAATTATTCAAGCACAGTACGGCAGGTCGGACTGTGTTCATTTCCTGGTCAATCAGACCGTTTGACAGTCATTTAGGATCAACTGAATATATCACTAAAGAGTAATGGGGAACTATCTAAGAGAAGTAAAACACTATAAATAGAAATTTTTTAAAGAATAGGGCCTTCACTGACTTCAAATATATTTTTTTTTTCCGTGGAAACTTGAAGTTTTTGTTCCTTACTAAGTCTAGACTACGAGCGAGGCTGTCCTTTAGAGAAACCAGAAAAAGTTTAAATGTTTAACTGAAAAACAATTAAAAACCAGTGCAAAAAAAAAAAAGAGTCAGGGGTCTCAAAAGCTGTTTTGCTTCATCTTCTGAGGATCAAGAATTTCCTCACTAAGTTTCATAACATCCACCCATAAGTCTTTGAGATATTTCATTCTGGACACGACAGGAAAAAACAACAACAATGTGTTAAAGCCTAACCTCGTCTCTTTGTGCTGACGTGCTCGGTCCACCCTCTCAACAAACAAACCTCCATTACTCACTGGATAACATACCATGATGTCACTGAACAAACACAGTAACAAAAGTCAGCCGGCTAATAATAAAGAACTTCCTGCTCCACGGTTTGTTGATGCTCTCCAAGCAGGTGCAGTGAGCTCAATCTGCGGGGAACAAAAAGTGTAACTCTAACCCTGAAATTATGGCCCGTGAAGTCAAGCAACAACAAGCATTAGCACTCTGTTTGTCTGCTGGCCTGTCAAGAGATGACAACATGTATTATGTATGTTCACTGTGTTTGACTTTACCACAGGAGACAGAGCAGAAGTGAAAATAAGGTCACCGCAGATACAAGGGTGAAACTGAGTGTTTATGAAACAGTAACAAGCTGAAGAAGAAGGGATAACTGAAATTATTAATGGACCGTGCCTGGGTGACGTCAGCCATCTGTTCCTGCAGGGGGCTCTGGAGGCTCATCAGCAGCAGCCGCCATGCTGGAAATCCAGTCTCACCCTAACTTTCAGTCAACCTAACAACAGGCTGAGAGCTGGAGCTGAGGCGGGTTTTAAGCCTCCTGACAAACTGTTACATCCTGCCCACCTGTCAATCATGTCAGCTACTGGTCTAACTATGGATAACACGTATCATTCATAAAATCAAAACAGAAATTCACACAGTACAGTGTGTGCCAGTGATGACAATAACTAATCAGACCTATTTCGTTTTATGTACCAGGCTGTAAAAATGTTTATTTATGCTGTAAAAACCTGCTTTTTTCAATGGGTGTGTATGCGACTTCCTGTTTTCCTGGAGCCAGCCTCTAGTGGACACTTGCGGAACTGCAGGATTTTTACACTTCTACATTGGCTTCATTTTTCAAGACCGGGGGTTGCCACTTGGGAGAAACCCAGCGTCTATTCTAAAGAAATACTCGAGGCATTCAAAACTTTTGAGCCACACAGTTTTTTAATTTGCAGTAACATCGTGGACAGACTTTAAAATATGCTTGCACATAATCCTGACAGCTGTCATGCCCGGTGTGAAGAAGATGGAGTCAGAGGGTGTAATGTAACTTCTCCCATTAAACCTGATAGTTTTATGGTTATTGTTTTATCACAGGTCTGGGCTCCTTAACGTTATATCTGATGGAACGCTTTGGGGGGCCAGATGTGGTCCACGGGTCTCGGACATTGAATACTTTTCTGAAGGTTTTTGTGTATCAAGGACCGACATGCCCAACCAACAGCAAGGACATAAAACGCAGGTGTATAAGATGCTGTTTGTCTGCATTTTATCTAGCCCAGTTTCCACTTTCTTTCGCTGTTTTTATGCCACAACAATGCACGTGCAACTTTTGAGACACAATCGTAACGTTGACTCCAAATTGATCTGGAAGCGCTTGCGGTTAGGGGTCATGTAAATATGTCTGCATAGTTCAGACATTGACACAAAGTCAGTTGATTCAGCCTTCCCCTTTGACCTCCAACCTGTGAGGTTTGCTGACTCTAGAACAACATCCTGTGACACAGACATCAGAGGTGTTTAGCAGGTTAACCACGGGTCATTAAAGGTTTTCTTGGCTCCATTATAAGCCACTCTTTGGGATGATAAACTTGAACTGCTCATGCTGATTCTGAGTCACAGATTCAAGCTCAAACTTGATGTTGATTCAACCAATTTTTACTTCAAATATCAAAGTAAATTTTTTGCCCACAGTTTTTATCACGCTGGAAAAAAAAGTCCCTGATGATTCAAAGAATGAATGTTATGATCACATAAAACTGTTTGCATCCCCCTAAGCATCAATAATCTTCAGATTAGACACACACACACACTTTCAGATTTTCATTTATATTTGTCATCACTCCTCAATTTCTGCATTTAAAAGGTCACATATTATTAAAAATCCACTTCACCATGTTTCTTTAACTCTAATATGTGTCCGCATACAAACCCCCCAATGATGAGAAAAGTCCATCCTCTCCGTCTTTTGCCTGCTCCACTTTTCAGAAAATGTGTGCTCAAACAGGCCGTTTGGAGATTTTCCCTTCATGACATCACAAAGGGCAGTAACCCCTCCCCCAGGTGGGTGACACTCCCACAGCTAGGTGTTTGTTCTGCCCTCTGAGTCTGCCTTCTCACCGTAAACAATAGGACATGGAGTGAGAAAGCCCGAGCCACCCAAGCCCTTTCAGAGAGGGGGCGTGGTCAGACACAGCTCATTTACATTTAAAGGTACAGACACAGAAACAGCCTGTTTTGAGCAGGGCTGAAATAGAGGGGTTTATAGGCATGATCAAATACAGGATCAGAGCGGATTTAGAACAAGAAACTTTACAGACATGTTTTGAGGAGCTCTGAGACTTATTTACACTGGTTGAAAAAGGAGGTTAACCTGTGACCTTTAAAATACATCTACGAGGAGTGATGAGGTCGGGGACTAGACGCCAAACTCAATCTACGTTCAACTGCTGCAATAAATATTTCAAACATGCAAACGTGAGTTGTGTGACTGAACTGAGATTTCCATTCAAAAGAAAACAGAGAAAGCCGACCGATAGTGTCGACTATCTGGAGACACACAACAAACTGAGCAGGGAAACTTCCACCTCCTTATAAAGCGTCCCAGCCCAGCTGATCGTCATCAGCCTTCAGCTGAGGGACAACATCACAGGTGCAGTCGATAGCTCCTGATGAGCAATGAAAGCTGTGACATGGGGACTCTTTCCACAACAATAAATACATTATACAGATGACGAAACTCTTCTGAAAATTGTCAGCATATTTTTCCAAACCAGCAAAGTGTAAAAGCTTATGAGTTGAGCTACAGTATTTTTCTTTATTTCTGCATGCTTTGTGAGCAACATTTATATAAGAATACTGTTTGTACAATCAACCTGTTTTTAACTTTAAAAAGACTCCAGTGCAGCCGATTTCATCTGCACATATTTTTATATTTCAGTGTAGCAGCTTTGTCGTTTGCCTCTTGTATGACCTTAAACAAACGAAGGACGGCTGCAGGATTTTATCTTTTTTTTTCATCAGCTGACTTTACTTCAAAGTAACTTCCTCGTTCTCTCCGTGTGACTCGGGCGCTCTTTGCCTGAGAAGAGTCTGGTTAGCTTGTGACCGGTCGAACGTGAGGACCTCTCATGACCTCCTGAGTAATTGGCTTAACTATAAATCCCAGAGCGGAGCGGTGAGGCGAGTTCATCCCCCACTCTCACTGAGAGGGAAGAAGGAAAGACAGAAAGAGGAGGGGGAGTGTGGACGGTAACACACGGTGTCTGGTACAGTACAGGTGGGACTGAAAGTACAAGAAGCTAAAGGAGTACTGAGAGAACTCTGACCTTTATTTGAATCCACTGCTGAAGCTGGAACAGCCTTAAAGATGTAGTTTCTCTTTCGCTGAGTGAAAAGTGAAACTGATCCACGACCTGATCAACTCTCGACACATCATCTCAGGTTCATTCTGTGACCACAATAATCACAAATATGTTATTTCCAAAAGACGACAGGCAAACTCAAACTTCAGGCCTACAGTATATCTTCACGTTTATCCTCTGGCCCAGGAAACACGCTTGAAGGTTATAGTTAGAAAGAGATAAACCACAGCCACACAGCAGACCAGTGGGACCGGACCATAAGTGAGAAAACTGAGTGTGGTTGTTCCGTCGTCTGACAGCTAGCTAACCTCCTCTCATCACTTTTAATCTTATGAGGTTAACGGTTTATGGGCATGGACAGCAGACATGGAGCAATGTTAGCATTATTTGTTGTTGCTTAAAAAACAACTTGAAGGGCGTAGGCTAGTGGCTGGGCATATTGGTGTGCTCCATTTTACTCTGGATCTATGTTCTTGGAATGACGTCACACCCAATTTAACAGCGTTCCAGTTGAGAGTTGGCAACAAGTCGGACGAGCAACATGGACGCCTCCAGGAGTACCTTTGTTTTGTTGGCTAATACCAGACGATTACAACACACCAAGTGATTATTTATGTGAGAAAATAACACGACAACATGTCCGCAAAGACAACTTGCACGATACTACCGGTGTGATGATGTATTGCCACTAAAAGACGAGTACGCTGCTAATAAACACAAAAGTAACAGCTGTACAGCTACTGAAGGATCTCTGAGTTCCCAAGTTGGAATTCCGACTTCAAGGGGGGGCGTTCCTGATGAAGTTTTAGACCGGCTACTCGTAATTTCCAATAACCAAAGCGCCGCGGTCCGTCAGCGTCGCACACTACGCTGCCGTTCGCTGCCACTCTTGTCCATCTGCTGGACACAACAGGTGTGTTTCCTGGTCAGGAAGTCAGACCAGGAAACACCACAGCGTCCGGTCAATTTCAAAATAAAACACAATATTCAGACTCATGATCAAATTTTTCCATCACTTTATCAACATTACATCAAAACAGACAACAAGTCATCCTCAGAAAGACAAAGAAACAAGTTGTTTGCACGTCTTTCTCTTTATTCCCGCCTGATCTTGCAGTTCTCCTGTGATGATAGCTTTTCTAAATGAAGACACCATAACTGCTGACTTCCTCCTCACCGTTAATAATATCAGGACCTGGCTCAGTTTGTTCTGCTCTTACCAAAAATAGGACACTCCGGGTGCCACCCACCACACCTGAAACGTCAGCGCACAGTGAACTTTCAAACACTGGTTGCAAATGTTTCCAAAAGCGATGCGATGAACGCCTTTAATTAGCGAGCAGGAGAGCAGCTTTTCCTCTCATCATCCTCCACGAGTCATTATGTTATTCTACGTCACCACTTTTAACAGCCAGCTTTTGCATTTCTACAACCGAGCAGGACTTCCAATTATCGTTGGGTTCCCGCCAAGTTGGCTGCCAAAGTAGAAAACCTTGTCCCAGCTGATGTTTAACTTTTAAGTATTTAGGTTGTGGTTTTATTCTCCCGACCTGCCTGCGACGGCAAACATGCACGTGTCTGCATGCCTTAAACCTTTGTTTGCCTCCAGATCTTTGAGACTTAAGGTCGCTTTAATGGTTTTACAGCTGCTCACTCTTTACGTCTGTCTCTCTGGCTGGCTGGAGGAAGCTGCGGGTTTTCTTCTTATCTTAACGAATGAGAAAGAAAAAGACACTCGGCTCTAATCTGAACCAGCAGGACTTCTGTCGCCACGTGCGGAAAATGTGAACGCCTCAACTTTGAAGCACAATCTGACACATGAAAGTGCAAAAAAGAAAATGTCACTCTCCTTTTTTTCCCCTCCACATAAAGGACATTTAAAAGTGTTTTTTTTTAATGAATACACACACCTTAAGTGTATTAATACAGATGTTGATGTTGGATTTTCTCGTCTGATTCCCCGCAGACTTTTTCAATCCCTTGCAGTTTCCATATCAGCAGGGGCCACAAAACCCCGACCATTACGTTCATGCATAATTTATGGACGCGTTAAAAGGACCCAATTATACCGCGTGTGTATTTTCACCACACTGAGGGCTGCAGGACTCAGCATTAAACTGTGGTTTTTTTCACCAAAAGGGCTACAAATAGAGGCCTTTGAAATGAACGCACTGGGGAATCAGAGATGGCAAAGTCAACAGCGCTGCAGTGTGTGGGAATTTATAATCCGCCAATTACGGCCCGTGCACGCATACATTCAAGTCCCCGACTGTTTAATACACGAGTGTCTGCGGGGAATTCTCATAATGTGAGCAATGAGAGGCTGCACGTCTCTCTCTTGAGTTTGTTTTTATGAACGTGTGTGTGTGTGTGTGTGTGTGTGTGCGTTCGATCACTCGGGGGATGCTGATAGTCAAGACATTTGTTTTGGTGAACGCCGGAGCAGAGAGCTGCTGCTAACCTCGCATGTTCCGCTGAGTCTCAGTGCTGTTGTCCTCTGAGCACAGCGGGATAGCTGACTGCTAATTTATGCAGAATCGGCCCTGGGAGAGAGAGCACAGACTGGAGGCATCTGTGGGGATTATCGATACAAGAAATATATCCATCTCTAAGCAAGCTTTAAATACAGAACGGCTGACTTATGTTGTGCAGTATGAAGCCTGGTTAGAGTATTCTCTGCAGCTCCTCTTTAGCTTTGAGTGTCTTTAAGCTCATTGTTTTTGTTTCGCAGCATGATATCGATGTAGTTCAGTCTCACTGCTCTCAGGAACCAGCAGGAGACGGCTGATTCTGCAAAAAGAGCTTCAGTTAACCCTCTGCAAAATATCTGGAAAGCATAAAATTTGATGGTACTTTTTACCTCCACTCCACCTCATTGCACTTCTACTATGCACTAAAATAATCTGTAAGGGACATTCATTTATCTACCGTTTTATTTCAAACATTTCTGCATTGTATTCATGATTTTTCTAGATTTGCTAGCTCTGGCTTTTGAAATAAATAAAGTTTTTGAAACTAGGTTCAGGCATATAGACCACGCCTAAAACACAACCCATTTCCGTTTCATGCGTATTTAAGGACGACTTAATCACTCCTATTCCTCTTACCCCACCTACCTCCATCCCTCCACCCCTAGATCCTTACATCATCCCTTCTTTCCTCCATCCTAACCTTCATCCTTCATCCCACATCCCTAGATCCTTACATCATCCCTTCTTTCCTCCATCCTAACCTTCATCCTTCATCCCACATCCCTGGATCCTTACCATCATCCCTTCTTCCCTCCGTCCTAACCTTCATCCCTTTATCCAACATCTCTCCTTACCATCACCCCTATTTCTCTTTATCCTAACCTTCATCCCACAGCCCTAGATCCTTACATACATCCCTTCTTCCCTCCATCCTAACCTTCATCCCTAGATCCTTACCTTCATACCTTCTTCCCTCCGTCCTAACCTTCATCCTTCATCCCTAGATCCTTACCTTCATCCCTTCTTCCCTCCATCCTAACCTTCATCCTTCATCCCTCAACCCTAGATCCTTACCTTCATCCCTTCTTCCCTCCGTCCTAACCTCGTCTGAATCTGATTTGTTTCCTTTTTAAATCTAGAAATAAGATGTTTATCTGGACTTGTCAGCATGCAGCTAAATTAACTGTGATGAGATCATTTTGACTAGAAATAAGACAAAACCACTTGCTTAGATTTGAGTTTTTGAGGTGCATGTGTGTCTATCTGCCCTGTAGTCTCATCTTGTGTTAGCTGTAGTAGTGAGCAGATTAAAGAAGGAGAAGACAGCGCTCATTGGTGATGTGATGATTTTGTATCCAGCTGTGATGAACTGCAGAAGCTTTCAGTGTAAGAGCGCTGACTTAGCGTGACGTTGCTGCCATCTGGTGGGCAAAGTGAGGATCTCCTCTGTTCATGACTTTCACCTTCTGGCGGCACAGAATAATGTCGATATAGATTTGAAAGTGTTTTCTGCTGACTCACATCACATTAATCAATCTGAAACAAAAATCTGTTACACACACACACACACACACACACACAATGCACAGACATGCTGCAAACACATGTTAACATTTGTAGAAACAGCAGCTCTGCATGCACAGTATCATTAACCTAAACTCATGACTTTATGTTGTGCATTAAAATTATTAGAAACATGCATTCCTTCTTAATAATAATCATAATAATAATAATGCATTTTATTTCATGGGCACCTTTCACGTCGCTCAAAGTTGCCTCACAGACGCAGGTAAAAATAGGAACTCAATCAATTACATTAATGTAATAAACATCACAGCTGATGGTTCCCCCATGCACAGCCCACCTTCTGTACTTTTTTCCTCGGTTACGGTCGGTTGCAGGGTCATATGATGGAAAAATAAATAAACTGTTGTTTACCGACATTTTATTGTGGTGAGTAAATTATTACTGTCAGAATAAAGTGCCCGATTAATCAGATTTATCCCCTTCCCGATGATGGAATGTCGCCATAAATGAGGTATTATAAGTAAAGTTTCAGTCATCCAGATGAGGGATTTTTATGCCTTCATTTACAGATAGAACAGTGGATAGTCAGAAACTGGGGAGACACAGAGAGAGAGAGAGAGAGAGAGAGAGAGAGAGAGAGAGCGGGGAATGACATGCAGGAAAGGAGCCACAGGTCGGATTCAAACCCTGATACGACCCCTCACAAGGACCTTAGCCTCTGTACATGGGGCACACTATAACTGCACGGCTACCTCACATCATGAAGCTTAACAGTAAGAATTACAGAGATTATTTATCTCTTGTCTCCTCTCGTCAAAGCCAGCAGAGGGAGCCATCGTCTCTCTGATGAACACAAACAGCTCCTCTCCCTCTGTCAGCTCCTCCTCGTCTTCTCTTCAACCTTTTTACCAAAGTGTACTTTCTTTACTTATAAGATAAGATGTACTTTATTGTCCCCAAAGTGAAATGAGTCCTGGACTCTGTCCTGCAGATACAAGGGAATTAAAAAGTACATAGAGCATACTACATGTAACAACTCCACCTTCCTGCAGTGGTGACATGTTGCACAACGCTTTGACACATCATCCTACATTAACCTCTTATTCAGAAGATTAAAGGACATCATCCCACATGAGAGTTTACAGCGGTTCAGCCCGGTCTGAGGGACCCTGAATCTTCTCCCAGAGGGTCAAAGCTGAATCTCAGAGTGAAGTCTGTGGGTCGGCTCAGACGCTATTCTCTGAAGGTATCTGAGATTTCATCTGCACAGACGAGTGACCGCGTCAGGCGCTTATCCTGTATTGGATGATGCTTTCAAAAGCTGCGGTGTCGAACAGTAAGATGGATTCATGCTGAACTCCTCAGACTCTCCGTCTGGGTAAGAAGTACGCTAACTCAGAATCTGTGTTCTTGTGTTTTTTGTAAAAAAAAATTATTTTTCATCTGAGCTTCAGGTAGACTCAGAAACACAAACATGTTGCAGGTTAGTCAACGTCATGCTTATTCCTATCCTAACTTTTTTTCCCACATAATTAAAGTAAAAAAACAAAAAAAAACAATTAAAAAGCCATAACTGTGTTTTGCTTCCTGCCGTTGACGTTGGTGATGTCAGCGAGTGTAGACGGTTAGTGTAGGCCTCTATGAACATCTTTACTGACTGCATTTTGAACCTTTCTCCCCCCAGATGTGCAGAAACTACGTTTTATGAACTCCTTTTCAAAATGCAATCATGTAACACTATATCAGGAATGTCACCGAGGTAATTATCGGCTCGATAAAATTCACATCGAGCATCCCTAAGTAAGACTCGTTGTGATATCATGTGAGAGAACTTGCTCTCCATGGAGCATCGTAGATCACAGCTCATATTCTGCTCGTTTCGATGAAGGGTTATCTTCAGCGCAAAAAAAAGAAATAAACGGTGTTAGTACATGTTTTAAGCATCAGATTAACAAGACAAAGATCTGCCTGCAAATGTGACAAAACGTGGATTTTCTTCCTCCATCAGTGGATCTTTTTTTCACAACTTTAATTTTCACATGTCGGCTAATTAAAAGACTTCAATCACACCCTTTTTTAAGCAGCTTGCCTATAAGCTCCCTGTGATCACACAGTCATTGTTCTCTCGTCTTTGTTGACTTTTTTTTATCAGTCTTTTCCTCTGCACACACTCTCTAACCCTTGTTGTTTCATGTTCACAAACAAAACCCTGTGAGTCAAACTCCTACACAGCAGCAGCAGCGGCGTTCACCACCGCCGCTTTGTCTGCACTCACATGCCAGGTCGTCCCTGTCTGTGATTAATTAGCATCAGTGTGTAGCCCCCCTGAATTAGCAGCAGAGCACTCGGGCTAATGAGCTGACTGTGAACCTGGAGGTTACTCTAACCAGCACAACTCATCTGTCAGGACCTGAGGACCGCTGGACTCACACGGGCCTCAGATCAGCCGGACAACGAGTGTGAAAACCTACATATTTATTTCTGCTGCTGTGTTTTTAGAACGGCACGTCCAGGGGTTTTGCAGCCAGCGTCACCGGTGATTTCCACAGGATCCACGAGCGCAGGGTTCCACTTCTCGCCTGGTTTTGAGCCATGAGCAGCAGGACTCAGCAGTTCACAAGAGAACAACAAGATCACACGGGGAAACAAAGAGAACAACGTGCAAACAACAGGCGGCTTTGTCTCTCCGACGCTGACTCGCTGGCTCGCTGTTCATTTAGTTCCTGTTTTCACTAGATGTTGATAAAGTGATGAGGTATACGATGTGTGGAGTCTGTATGAACTGTAGTGTTTTATTCTGAAATTGACCGGATTTGCTCTGTGCGTTCCCTTGTCTGACTTCCTGTCTGGGTTGATCTGCTCTGTTCAGCTTGAGCTTGAAGTGAGCTCTGTTAAAAATAAGCCGGAGAGCGGAGTGATGTTCTGGCACTAACGGAGATGGAGCGATGAGCAGTGGAAACACCAGAGGCCAGCTGATCAGCTCCAGACCGCGTGGTGTGGACAGTCAGCGGCGCACAAGGATCCAGGAACAAGAGTTTCACTCCTGAATTTAATCTTCAATGCCCCTTGTTTCTGTCCCGTCTGACTTTTCCTTTAAGTACCTTTTTTATGGACCCTACTCAAATACCAGCCATTTCTACTAACTCTCATGTTTCTCTGACTGTTCGACTCGGCCTTACAAGTTGATTTGGAGGCTGAATCAGAACAAGCTGTTTCCATTTCACAACTTTGTTGAAGGTTTTCCCAAATTCACATGTGGTATATGCTGTCGGTCAGTCATCCCGGTAAGAGGAAATGAAAATGATCTTTGCCTTGAGGTTCAAAGTTCATTTCTCTGTCTGAGGAGCAGTCTGACACCAGGCTCCGTTTAGTCGTCGTTTTGAAAAACATCAGCTTCAGAAACATGATTAAAGCTCCACAGTGGGCACTAAACATATCTTGGGGTGAGATTAGTTTCTCAGTCTGACCTTGAGTCTTGAATCTAGACATGACAGGCTTCAAATGTCATGACTTGTGCACTGTCTTAAGTTTTAGATGACACTGTGATCGAGTCATGTTTGAATACTTTCCAAAACACAACAGCGGATCCCAAAAATGGAAATGATAAATATTGTCGCAGATGGTCTTGATGGCTTCTGTCGGTCACATGGATAAAATATGATTATTTCAGGCTGTGACATGAGCAGATAAAACTCCTCAAAGAGCTTTAAATTTGTACTTGTCATATGTTAAGTTATTAAGTTAACAATGATTGCCATATTTGAAGCAGGTGTTAAAAAGTCTGTGACATGAAAAAAGATTTCTGTATAAAATCAAGGCAAACATTTTCTCCAATCTCAGCCCAGAGAGTTTAGAATACAGTTCACCCATAATGCAACACGCCTCACTACATAAACAACAACAGCGTCAGGCCTCACAGTCGACTCCCTCCCCTCCTCTCGGTGAGGTCTGACCCACTTGGCCACGCGTCGGACCTGGCAGGTTCGGTCCAGAGCCGCCAGCTGCTGTTGCCGCGGGTGATGATGAAGATGTTGGCACGGGCATCGACTCAGGTGCCGTCTCCAAGGGAACCAGCGGGACTGTGACAATCTGATCATCACCGCGGCGACTGACACCTGACTGCACCCCCCCATTTTCCCCTTTTATATTTCTGGCCTAACAGTTACGATCATTCGGCTCGCCCACAACTTTCATGTCTCTAAAAAAAAAAGGGTTCTTACCGTTTTAAAAAGAGGGGACAGCTAATAAAATATATTTCTTTGTTGTGTTGATAAGTAATGGTGAGTATTTATGAGTCAAGTTGTTTTTCTTGCTGATTGCTTAAGTTCAGGATGACCATGTTTTATCCAACCCTAACGGGCCCCCCCATGAGCCTGGGCCCCAGAACGCCTTTATTCTCCTGATGACACCTGATAACCACCTGCACATCAAAACAACCTGCAAGACGACGAGCATCCACCAGTGACGCTGGAGGAACACAGGAGTCAGACCTCGAAGCTTTGAGCCCCTGACCAAATGACGACGACTTCACGTTTTTATTTCCTTCTAACAACCATGTGAAGATGGCGAGGTTGATGACGACGATGATGATGATGATGAAGATGTGTCACAAAGTTTTTCCAGGTCAGAACAGAAGTAAAGACGCAGTTTCGCTCTCGGGTAGCTCAATCAAGTTAATTAGACTGCAATCAAGGCTTTATCATTATTTAACATTTTGCCTCTTTGATGTTGATGTTTTGGGTTCATCGCTTGGAGCATGACACACATACACACACACAGACACACACACACACACACACACACACACACACACACACACACACACACACACACACACACACACACACACACACACACACACACACACACACACACACACACACACACACACACACACACACACACACACACATGCAAACTCGATCTAAGCTTGAAGTGTGCCTCACAGGATTCATTCCCATGTCAACACAATAAACTGTTCATGTGATATTTACAGATAACTGATTTTGGATTATTAAGAGAATAAAGATGATTTTTCTCCGCTGGTTTGAGGTTGATTTAATCTAAATGTCAAGAAGTCAAAAGTTCAAACGTGTCCGCCCTGACCTCTTGCACTCCTTTCTAAACGTGCCCTCTTTGGGCTCGTGTGACAACTGGCCTCGTTGTGATTGGACGAGGCATTCATCGGGGGCCGCTCTCATTGGTTGTCAGGCCACTCGAGGCTCCCCTCCCTGTGACCCCCTCACTTCCTGTCCCCCAGGACTCCATTAGGGCCCTGCCAGGTCCGAGCCTGTTTGTTAAAGCCCGCCACGCCGCGGCGTCTGTGTCGTAGGGAACAAACATCAGCGGCAGAGCGATTCAAAGCGCCCTCCTTAAAAACTGTAATGCTATATTTATAAGCCAGTATTTATAAACACATTTGCATATATCAAGATGAAAAAGTTGTTTGAATTGGGGGCAATTTGCATTTGGTGAAACATATGGCGGAGCCGCGGAAGCCATGGGCCATGCCTTCATTACCCGATCTTCGTTTCATCAGCCCCTCGCTCCCCCGCTGAGCCTCCCCACGGCGGAGCCTTCTGTCCCCGAGGTTTCAGTGACAGGGGACAATATGTCCCCAAGGTGAGGAGCAGGGGGAAAGCCGCACGCACAACGCTCCTCCAATGATTATTTAATCAAACTCTTCACTCTGGATCTGAACGAGGAGAGAGGTACAAAGTGGCGCTTATTACCCATTTGTTCGACGCAGGCAAACGAGAGCAGAGAGAGGAGAGAGAGAGAGAGAGAGAGACGGCTGATCAGTAAACACGGTGAAGGAGAGGGAAGGTACGGAGGAGACGAGGAAAAAAGAAGAGAAAAGATCGGACATGAAACAACAGAGAGAGAAGAAGAAGAAGAGAGGAAGATATCTGAGTATGATAATGAAAGTGCGGTGATTGGACAAAAAAAGAAACAAAAGAGAATTTAAAGAAAAGTTTGTGATGAAAACATGGTTTAAAATTCTTGTGATAAACATCTCGGATATTTGAATCCTGTATGCTTCTTTATTCTTTCACTTCAGGACACATCAGACACATTTAAAGCTTTAAAATAAACAACAGGTGAACATTATATTAAAGTAAATAAAGAAGAGTCTTCATCAGTATCAGAGTACACAAATAATTATCCACTTTTACTGGAGAGAGATTATAACAGCAGACCTTTCAGGGCGGCTGTGGCTCAGTGGTAGAGTCGGTCGTCCCTTAAGGTCAGGGGTTCGATCTTTTTATTGAGATTCAAACAGGACGCTCATGGAGTGCAGCGCTGCCTCTCCAGGCTTTTGAGACAAAATTGGCTTCAACACCTCAAACCTAAACAACCGCCCACGCTTTAACAGCTAAATACAATTTGTTTTTTTAGTCAATTATTTTTCTTGAGATTTAAACAGGATGTACACAGAGACAGAAAAGTCAGCCCGCTAAATGTCCTCCAAAGGTTGTTTTTTCTGGGTAAAACAGCAGCATGCAGACAACAACGGATGCGTTTCAGCTCAAGGCCTGTCTCTCTCTCTTTAGTCTTGTTGCGGTCGTGCAACTAAAAAAATTTTTTTTACAGTGTGAGGAAGAAGACCAGATCTGAACTGTGCAACCGAGGAGCTTTGGCTTCCATAGTAGCGAGATGATACCGATAATTCAGGCGTCGAATAGAAATCTAAATATAGGACTTGTAGATTTTCTTATCTTGCCTTTTTATACTTTTAGCATAAAACATCTCAACTGTTCTTCAGGGGAAATGCTTGTTCACATCGTCCCTCCCTTTGAAAGCTGTTAACCAAATACTGAGCAACAAAAGAGCGGAAAGGAGAATAAAAGAAGTGGATGTGTGTTGGTTGTGGTTTGGTTGTGTGGTGGAGATCCTGCAGGTGAGGATTAGTCCTGCCTCTCTCTCTCTCTCTCTCTCTCTCTCTCTGTCTCTCTCTCTGTCTGGCTGCAGCTTGCCGTGCCTCTCACACCAGCGCCACATTTGCATGTGCAAAAAAGCCCTGCATGTGTTGAAGTGCTGCGGCGTCCCCCTCCCCACCTCCATCCAGCGTGTGTGGTCGGAGCAGTCTGTCGATTTGTTTAAGTGCTCATGAAAGCCCCTCGCCCTCGGCCCTCGGCCCTCCTCTCGGAGCCCGGGTGTTGTTTTGACATGTAATACCTGCTCCTTTCGGGTTATTTCCAGGAGATATCTCGGCGCAAGGGGAGGGGTCAGAAAATGTCAGACGGGTCACAGTTTTCTGTCACGGTCTCTGCCCTCAGTGTTTGTCTTTCTATTTCCATACTCTGACTCCACGCGGGCTGAGCTGGATTTAGACACAGGTGGTTGGTTTTTGAAGGTCAGTCGGGGTATTTAAGTCGTACCTGTCGGTAAACGTTCACCTGAGAGGCTTCATTTAGGCAAAGCTTCACGGCCTATTTTGTGGTTGTCTGTTTTCGTCCGTTTCACATGTTCTCAATTTGACATGCAGCGTCAGTCTCCGGGTTTGGATGTGAGGTTTTATGTGTAATCACATTAAAGTGTATTTTTACTACTTTTACAAGTCTGTTTTTGACGGTGAAACGTAAATAAAGTAAGAGCTCGTGGTCATCTTTCTGCTCTGACTTTCTTCAGAATTTTAAACAGGAAGTCCACCTCTTTCAAAATGTGATTTTCTTTTCTTAATGCCGATCGTGAATCCGTCCAATACGCCTCAGTCTGATCCCAGCAGTTCTGACAGTTCAGTACGGCGTCACTCCGTCTCGCTTAAATCCAGCTTCTCCCCGAAGAAATGGCGCCATTAAATCTCACCCAGGCCCGTATAAAAACCACTCCTTTGCTATGTAAACAGTTTATTCTAAATACTAGTTTAATTAATTTCCCTTTATGATAATGATTTCATCTGGGCACAATAAATAGTCATTTTTTGCAACCTTCTCCCCCCCCCCCCTTTCATCCGCGTAACCCCAATATTATATCTGCCGTTGACTCGGAGCTGGAACGCGGGGGCAAACAGGAAGAGTGCGTCATTAACGCCATGCGTCGACATGCAGCAACTGGGGGTAAAAGTATCCAGTCTGTGAATAAGTAATGACTGCCCGAGATCACAGGAACCTCACACTACAAGAAAACAAGTTAAGCACAAGCTTTGATAATGACTCTTAATAATTCAATATGTGTAATTATCGCTTTACAGGAAAGCACAATGGCTGCAGCGGCGGCGGCGGCAGCGGCGGCGGCGGCAGCGGCGGCGTGCTGTAGGGATGGTGGTGTAGCAATTAAAAAAGTGATTGAGGTCAGCGTGCGGAGGAAAGTCGCTGACCTTACAGGTGTCGTTTTGGGAAAAACATGAAGCACAAAGAGCAACAAGGTTTTTTAGTTCTTTTGAACATTTCCAACATCCGAACTATTTGATGTTACAAAAAAAACGTGTTTCTGGATTAAAGGGAAACCCTTTTGGCCTGTTTTGGTATTCACTTGGCTCTCTCTCTCTCTCTCTCTCTCTCCGTGTGTGTGTGGTAAACCGACTACTTCCTCAAATTTGCTTTCTCCATTGTCCCTGAGACCTTGCTTCGCACTAGCCAAATGTGGAGGTGGCACATTTGCAACTCAAAAACTAGCCACATCAATGGTAGATGTAATCACTCTGTTTGTCATCCCCTAGATTTGAATTTCACAATGAGTGTGTGGAGAAGAGGAGGATGGAGGAGGGGGGGGAGGGAAAAAAAAGGGAAAGATGTCTGACTTCTCTCAAAATCAATGTCTTTCACCAGCCCCTCCGCTCCTCTTTGACGGGAAAGGGCATTCACGCGCATTTGGCGGCCATTGTCGGCAGCAAAATGACTAATCATAACATCATTGATGTGTTCGACTACAGCCGACAGAACCATTGACAACCTTTGCTCCCATCCAGAGAGAAAGAGTTAATTTGATCATGATGACACCAGTCTCTTTAGAGCCCCCTTTTCAGGCCAGAAGCAGCTGGAGCTGGAAGAGCATGGGATGGGATGAATCCTCCAGCAGAGTGAGGAGGGGGGAGGGGGGGTGGGGGGGGGGAGAGAAAAAATGACAAGAAGAGTCGTTATTATGTCTCCATTTTGGGACTGAGAGGGGTTTCTGAATTGCCCTGGATTGCGATCCTGCGCTCGTTCATTCCTGCATAGGCTCTCGGAGCGGCAAAATGGGCCTTGGGCCAGTGCGAGGCGCTGGAGCTGGAACAAGAATAAGATCACAATTGCATTTAAAGCCCAGAGAGGGAGAGGAGAGGAGGAGACTCAGAAAGAGGGAGCCTATGAGCCCTAATTGCCAGATGGTGAATATTTTCGCTCCCTTTCAACGGCGCATTAATTGCAGGGCTGCCCGGGGGTTGAGACGTACTGATCAGTGTGGCAGAGGATCCTGACCCTGATTATCCCCCCTCAGACTCCCCCCACCGGAGAGACAGGGAGCAGCGGGGGGGGGGGGGGGGGGGGGGGGGGGCGAAGGGGGTCTGAGAAGGAGGAGAGGAGGGGAGGAGGGGAGGTGAAGGGTTTTTTGCAACAGTTACTCACCCAATCATTTGCCTATCGAGCCACCTGGGCCTCGACACTTTGGGGGTTTGGAGTTGGAAAGGAGGCGCTGCTGCTGAGGAGGGTCTTTTGGGGGCAGGAGAAGGGAAAGCTGGAGGGCTTTGAAGAGGATAGGTAGTCGACGAGAGGAGGGGAGGACAGACCACCCTCCTGTCACCCACCTTTCCCCCCCCCCTCCTCCTCTTCTCTCCCAGCCCCCTCAGCTCCTCGTTTACATATCTCCAAAAGATGTAATTGAATTAAATAAAGCTTTCCTTCGGGGCAGCTGCCACAGCTGCTGTTTGTGGCATGTCAAAAGGCCCGCCACTTTAAGAGCACTTACATATGCTCCAAATTAGCAGGTCAGATAGGCGGACGCGCGATGACAGGGCCGAGGCTGCCAGCGCGACAAGGGGCCCGCAGCTGTGAGCAATTCACTGGCAGAGTGCAGGCTCTTTCAGACCCCTGATTATGAAGGGCAGCAATGCACGTGCTCATAGACACACACACACACACACACACACACACACACACACACACACACATGTAAACAGGCGTGTAAACATGCAGACACACACGTGCAAAGATGAAGACACAAAGGTCACCATGATACTAAGGAAGAATGATGTGATGGTGACCCCGAGGGGCCTTTTAAAGTACACTTAAAACTCGACAAGAAAAACTATGTCAAGTGATGAGCGACAATTTACAGACACTTTGTGTCAGTTCAGACAAACTTTGACTTTCAGAATAAAGAAAGAAAACACAAACTGTTTACATGCACAACAAAGTAAAACTGCAGAAAGCTGCTGCATGTGAAATAAATGCGTCGTTCTCGCTCCAGCACTCACCATGATGACGCCTTTGTCTTCTCAGCTTTTTTGTAATCTACACATTTATGCCGTTCCACTTCCAAGTTAACGCAACAGCCCCGGGACCCCGTATTACCCCACGACCGCTTTATTTAGGTGTGTTAGTCTGGGGTTTGTGAGTTCATTGTTGAGACAGGACAGAGGAAGCAGTCGGAAATCTGGAAGAGAAAGAAAGAGGGGAATGAAGGAAAGGAGCCACAGGTCGGATTCGAACCTGGGCCGCCGGCTTCAAGGACGACAGCCTCTGTACATGGGGCGCTCATACTAACCACTCAGCCACCACTACCCCTGAACAGACGCTTATCCTGTTTACAGTACAGAGTAGAGCATTAAAGCATAGAACATGCCGTTCATCAACTGTTAAATCTGTCTCTATGTGCATCGCCGCCATGCTCTCCTTCTGCAGCCGTATTAGCACTTAATAGTCAAGAGTGTCTGCCTTTAAGTGTACAGTCAAATCAAATGTATGTCCAGATGCATAAAGTTCATGTTCCAGACTTTGACCATTATGATCAGGTTCTTAAAGAGGACATATTATCCCTCTTCTCCATCTTTTTCAAACAGTCCCCCTGTGGTCTAAATGAAACATCTGTGCTGTGCTTTGGTCAAAATATAACATGAATCAAGCAGCAGAGGAGGTTTGTGACCCTGTATAAACCAGCTCTCTCAGAACGCTCCGTTTTGGTGTGTGTGTCTCTTTAAATGCGATGAGCCCCCCGAGTTTTCCCCGTAGACATCACTGCTCTGTAGAGAGAATAAAAGTGGTGGACCTGCGCAAAAGTTTTGTTCTAGACTGGGGGTGGAGTCCATAGGTGGAGATACCAGGGGAGGGGAGGGGATTCTTTTTTTTTTTTTAACCAGAATCCCACTGTGACATCACAAGGAGAGCAAATTTGAAACAGAGCATTTGTCTCTGTGTTGTAAGACTTATTCAGACCACAAACAAAGGACTAGATGGTTTATTTCACATTCTGTGGGTCGGTAGACACTCAGGTTACCCAAATATATGTTCAAAAACACTGTAGAAGTGGATTTCTCAGAATATGTCCCCTTTAAATCAAACTGAACACAACACACCGCTTCACATGAACGTCACCAAACTAATAAAACAAAGCAGGAAATGTTTGTGCGGGCGCTAACCTCACTGTTTACTGAAGGTTTGTCAGTGACGAGCAGAGGCCTTAAAAGATGTCAACACTTTACTTCACTTAAGTACGGAGTGAGACACGCCTGTCATATCGTAATCAACCGTCGTGAACAATCATCTAATGACTTGTCACTCAAGGTCTGCTGGGCAATTATGTTGCATTTGCATGGCAGCGAATGGTGTGTATGACAAATAACCCGTGTCCTAATTGCTTGTCTGTTTTTCTTAAGTCGTGTGCTGCTGATAGGATGTGATTAGCTGGAGACTGAGAGTAAAAGTCTGATCATACACGTTATGTTCAGCAGCACTGGGCCGCCTTTATTGATTGTCTTAAGTATCAGGAGCAATTTATGTGTTGCCACATATCCTGTGCTTTAACTTTTCATTAACTTCTATTACTCAGAAGTCAATAATTAGATTTTTACAGGTCACCTGTGGACGCTTTTACCCAGCGCTGCGGCCCCCGCTGAAACCACCTTGTCTCTGAACGCCTCTGTTACTACCTCTGAAAAAGGTACAGAGGGGGATCACTTTGTCCCCCCCCATTACGCCTCTGCTACATTCACATTGAAGGGTCACTTCCCTTTCTGTCAAAATTCTGCCATTTGCAAATTAAAAAATGTCAGCGCTTGTAAAAGTGTTTCACATCTTGTAAAAGTGTTTTGTTTTTGATCAAATGTTTATTTAAATTGAAATCACACAATACATTAAATACACAAGATAAGAAAAATAAATGGACTATAACTAGCTATACATAAGCATGTTATTACCATATAACAATAATACAGCCTTTTGTCCAAAACAAAAATGAACATAAAAAAACCCAACATATTTTGTTTTATTACATTTAAAAAATGTTTTTCCCGATGTAAATGTGTCTCAAACTTTGTAATTTTGTTTTGCACTTCCCAGCCACCGTAGAGGACACACACGCTGTGGGTGTTTGTGCCCAGACCCTTTGGTCAAGATAATCCGTTTTTTTTTTTTTTTAACTGCTGCTGCCATCCCAAAAGAAATAAAAAGACAGTCCACAAGACAGCACAGAGAAAAACTCTCAAATTTAAGATCAGAAAATAAAACTTTATAGATCCCACATTGGGGGACATCTAGTTGTTACAACACCAACAGGAATAGAGTCCACAGAAATGGCAAAAAGTTAAAAACAAACATATTTACAGTAATTAAATATAAGATGAAAGATACACTATGTACACTTTAAAGCAGTCGTTCTAAACCGGTGTAGCCTCAGGACCCACCACCATCTCCTCCATGAAAGCCGCGACCCAAGTTTCTGATATTTTTCAACCAATCAGATTTATTTTTAATAAAAGATGATGCAGTTTGCACCTCAGATGTTTAAAAACATGTGACAGAACAAACATACAGAACAAGAAAACATGTTTAAAATGCACTTTATGGACTTTTTGACAGCATTTTTTTTTTTTTAAGCATTCAGTCGTGACCCACTGAAAACAGCTCGACCCACCAGATGAGAACCACTGCTTTAAAGTGTAGAAAGAATAAAAAAAATAAAACAAATATCTTACATTACAAACAAAATACTCCCGTAAAGCACGCTGGTTAAACTGAAGGATGGGAACATGTGTAAAATTAAGAAACAGATATTTTATATGAAGACATGAATGTTGAAGTTTTGTTTTAAAGGTTTAATTAAATGTCCAGTCTTGTGTTTTTCTGTGTGTGTGTAGCAGGTACAGTTTACTCTGCAGAGGATTTTAACTCTGATTTTTTCAGAACCATTTGTTGTTTTTAATGATCATAAATAATCGCTTTCCTCTTACCTGAGACACACAGAGTTAATAAAAGCCACTTGATCTACAGAAGGCCTCAGAAGTTTGTGATGCACTCAGGTCGCCTCTCCGCGTCCTTTTCAGTCACAAACACGTTATCTGAGTCGCCTGTGGGGGCAATAAGTTGTCAAACCTCGTTCAGAATAAATAAACCCTCCGTGGCCGCACCTCAGCAGACGCCTTCACACGGGACGCTCTCATGCTGAATTCAGGCCCTTGTTTTTGTCTCATGCTGTCCCGTGGCGTCCAGAAAGGCTGTGACTCAGCTGTTTGCATGCAACATCGGAGAATAATGGATGTGAAGGCACACCAAACACGGCCGTTAAAAATGCATGAGCGCCCCCCCCTCCCCGCCCCCCCTGAAAACCTCCCCTCTCTCCCCTGCGCAGAATAGAGCTATCACTGGTGCCTGTTATCTCCCCGAACCCCCAGGTAGAAAATGGTAATGATACCACTTAACATCGCTGCACATATGGAGGGAAAATGGAAATGCCAACAGCACCTCAACTATAAAGCAAATCAAATTGAAATATTAATCCGCTGATTAATATAACATTATGAGAGCCCATTCTCTTTGTTGTTAAACAACAAAGGGTTGCAAAATAAGCAACTGCCTAAGAGGTAAGGGGTTTAAAAGAGTCCCACAGAGGTGCTAAAGCCCCTTTCAAACATCATTACTCTGCATAATGTATTCCCTTCCACAGTGCTGAGATTTGATATTGATGTTTACTCATTTATTTTTTAATTAACGTTGGTTGTTAATGAATTCTTTGATGAGAGGCATTTTGTAAATCATTATCCTTAGAAGAGGGGGAAAAAAAAAGAGGACGCATCGCTCTGGCCCCTTTACACTCGTGACAGAAGAAGAAAAACGCGAGGTGTAAGGGGAAAAAAAGTTACCCAGGAGAAGTCGGGTCGTTGTTTAAAGTTTGTTTTTTGATGCGTTGTTTCTTCTCCTCCTCCGACTCTGCCCCCCCCCCCCCCTCTACCTTCGCCTCCCTCGTTGCTGTTTTTCTGATTGCATCTTGTATCTACAGGGATGAGTGTACGGAGCTGACAGAGACTCTGTGTGTGTGTGTGTGTGTGAGGGAGCCGGTGTGGATACTTAGCTAATTACAGGAATATAACTCAAGGCTTTCATAGAGATGCTCCAGTGGGGGGGGGGGGGAGGGGGGTGAAGTCGACTCTACGGAGCCCTTGGTGGAGCTCTGTCCTTCCCCTCTTGAATATTGATCGCTGGGGATCTCTATGAGGACACGGAGCGAGCTCAGAGAAACTTTGTTGGACCAACACTTTACAAACAGGAAGACTTTTTTCAGTCAGTCGGGCCATTTGAAGAAGATCGGCTGTCGCTCATCCGCCCTGCAGTGTGTGTGTCCTACATCGTCAGGTTCACATTGTTCTGTCATTTTTACCTCAATAATTGTATTTTTTATCCTATAAAATGTCTCTTAAAGTGATCTAACCTCAAGCTGTCTTTAAAGATATGCAAGGTCTTTGGTAATCATCATGTTTGCGCCCATAAAAAGGGAAAAACACAAACAAACAAAAACAAATAACATCAAAAGCCATGTGTACAACCTAACCCACCAGTTTTATTTTACATAATTTTGTTACTATACTGTGTACTCTTTATCCTATTTGCTAATTTATTTGTTTTGTCCCGCTTTCTAACTCACTCATTTTATTTACTTTTCCCTTTTATTTTGTTTTGTTTGTTTGTTTGTTTAAGTCTGCTTGCAAAACTGTACCGTACCACAGTTCCCCTCTTGTTTGTATCCCCTTTTTTTGTGTGATTGTATGTATGCACGTTTTGGTGAATAAAAAAATAAAAAAAGATATGGAAGGGACGGTGAGGGAGAGTAAAACGAAAGAGCCACTTTTTGTTTTCTGACGATGGTAATTTCAACATCTGCCCTGCAAAAACAACCAAAAACACTGTTATATACGTGCCAGGTCAGTCGTAGGCGATGTGACTTTGTAACGTGCATGAGTCTAAACGCAGAGTGTAACCTATAGACTAATGGATGAGGCCTGAGTGATGTCACCCATCTGTTCCTGCAGGGGGCTCGCTGGCGGTCACCTTCAGAAATCCTGTCTCAGTCTAACTTTAAGTCAACCTAATGACAGGCTGAGAGCTGCAGCTGAGGCCGGTTTTAATCCTCCTGAAAAGTCAGTCTGAATTCTGATGTTCTTGTTTGCTTTTGTAGCTTATCAGGAGACATTGGTACCAATTAGAGTCTGTTTTTTTTAACCAACTAAAAACACCTCACAGGAGCTTTAACTGAACCTTTACTGCTTAAAAAAAACATTCATAATGTGTCTTTGCAAATGTTTAATAAAGAGGCACATGTATTAATTGCTGGAGGACACATATGTGTTGTGTTTTGGTGTGAATCACTGACGGCTTGTTCACATCAAAAAGCTCCATAGGGTACCTTTAAAACGCAGAGCAGAGACTTCAGCGGGCGAATGCATCATTTAATCATGATTTGCCAATATTGACAACAAGAAGCAGGAATATGTTGCACAGCGTTGTTCGGGGACCGAGGCTCTGTGATACTGTAGGCGAGTCTCAGTGTGAGGTTTGGACCAGTTGGCCACCGATGACTCTCGAGCCCCCCAACCCATCTGGAGCCATCTTGGAGATGAAGTGAAAAACCTGGAGCTTGTCCATCTCTTGGCAGGGCCGGTCTTGTCTCTGCACATACGATGCTGATCGTCTGTAATCCTACCAAAAGAATTAATTGCTTAATTGGATCAATTAGATGTCCCAATAGGTTTTGACGACGTGCGGTAGGTGCATCAAATAATTATGAATCAATATTTGACAGCACTGTGCGGTTGTTGTGTGCAGGTTTCCTGAATGCTGAGGAGTATTTGCGTCTCTGTGAAATGAAAATCGAGACAATTCAAGACAAGTTTGAGATCTTACTTAACATCCATTAGCTCGTGTCCCAATCTCACTTCAATCATGCGAGCACTTTTTTTTTTCAAGTTTGCGTCACTCGATGACATTATGCACCGCTTGTTTTTGCAGACAGAAGAACTATTTTCATGACTTATGGCGTTTGCAGTATCTCAAAGATCGCACTGCTGTTTTTCTTCCTTCAAGCCAGTTTTTAAATGGAGCCAAACTGCACAGCTTTAAAGGCACATTCATCAAAAAGCGAGTGCGAGCGCGCTGCAGATGCTGCCACTTTTTTCTTAAAAAAAAAAAAAAAAAAAAAAAAAAAGAAAGATTGCAAGTAGAATTATGGCTTTTCATCAGCCGATAAATTTCACTTGTGATTAATTGCAACACTCACTTTTGGGATCACTTCTACACAAAAGAGCATTTCTGCTTTGTAAAATTCATATAAAAGAAATGCAAATCAATGGTGTTCTTGGCACCAAACATATGCTGCCACAATGCCAACAAGCCTGCCCCTGACAACCCCAGCTGGGGGCTTGTAAGACTTGCTCTTGGCAAAAGACGTTTTTTTCCACCCGCTTTGCAAATGATCACCAATTAATACGAACAGCATCCAATTCTAATTTTGCACCTGGTAAGATTGTGAGTGTCTTGTAAAGCTCTTCGAAAGCTATGGATCCAAATTACTGGATTTCCATCCCCCCCCCACACACACACTCCATCTTGGGATCATGACAGAAAGAAACGATGGCTAAAGTCCACAACCCATCGAGAGCAACATGAGTGGAAATCCTAAAAATGATGGTTTAACTGGAGAGGTCTCGTGAAAGGAGCATTTAGCTCGAGGAGCTTTTCAGAGGGGAAAAAAACCTGATGCGACAAATACGATCCAAGTTCAAGAATAAATCTGCCAGACAGGAAATAAAAAGAGCTTCTGTCCAAATCTGATGAAAATATCTTTGTTTCCCCCTCCCTCAACGTGTTCCTTTAATGTCTGAAAACAAGACCCAGTTTTCTTTTTCTCGCTCCAAAACTTTCAGGAGGTGTAAGAGACAAATTATCGATGTGTTTATCACTTGGTAACACAGCAGCATCCATCCATGTGATGAATTTCACATATTTCCCAAAGAAACGAAACCACAACAATTCAAAAGGCGTTTCACGTCACTAATTGCTCATCAGAGTTCTTCCCGTCTCTCTCTCTCTCTCTCACTCTGAAATTGATACTCGCCATACGACTTATGATGGATAGGAAGCTTTAATGAGCTCTTACAAGCAATTAAGTAATCAGGGAACCCTGCTGCTCAGGCGCTGGAGCTAGCAAGAGCAGTGACAAACGGAGGCCCATCAGCGCTGTAATCAGCACAGGACGCAGTCACCGCCGCTCGCCACTCCCTGACAGAGGGCAGCAACGGGCAGAGCAGCAGGCGGCCGTCTCTCTTTTGTGGGAAAATAGTCTCTGAAATGTGCGAGTTGTGCTCCCGTTAGAGTCTCCACATCCTCTGTGCTTCCACTGGAGAGTTCCACAGCCGTCTTGTTGGAGTGAAACGTAACCCTTTACAGACTAAAGGACAACTCATTCCCGATTTCCACATACTCCATGTGCGCCGCGGTCCGTCAGCGCCACAGTTACGCTCTGTCGGACCGCGCCCGCCCTGCCCCCGATGGGTCCTTTTCTGGAACATGAGTGCAGCCATGAGCAGCATAGTGCAAATATGTGAGGTTCAGTTCACTTTGTACATCTACAGACAGATTAAATGTCCGTCAGAAGGATACTTCTTACTTTTTACTGTGAGTGCATTTCAGAGCCTGTACTTTTTCATCTTGAGAAGTTGAGTTATTAACTCTTTCAAAAAGTCTCTTTGACTCTTTCTGGGTGAATGTTTGTACTTTTGCCGACTCTAAAAGCAGTGCTCAAGATATAATGACCCCAAAAAGTGCAAAAGTCGACCAGAGTCCACGTCTCAGGTCTTAGTGTCAAACTGAGCCAGCTGAAAGCCACACACCTTCATACCGGAGGGGCAGTGATTAACAGGTGTGAAGGAGATCACACAGGTAATCATCATCAGGCTCATCAGCAACACCTGGCAACAAGAGAAAACCAAAAATATGAAGGAAAGAGGTTATTATGAGTCATTATTATAAAATAAAAAAACATACAAATCAATTCAAAAGGTGACACACCTCATAAGGCTTCTTCTTTTAACTGATGGCCACATGCAATTCATTGTTGTTCTGTTTGTCCTCACCCTTCTCCTTCTTCCTGTATCCAACTTTTCTAAGCCCAAACCAGTTTCAGAAGATATCTGCTCATGAGTCTGGTTCTGCTCGAGGTGTCTGCCTCTTAAAAATATGTTTTTCCTCTCCACTGCAACTTTGCTAAATGTTGCTTAGAGCTCATGTTTGATTATTGTTGGGTCTTTGTAGATAATATAACACAGATTAAAGTATTTTCTGTCGACCCCCGGTGGTGGAATGAACTCCCAAACTTAACTCGATCTGCAGAGTCCCTTTGCACCTTTAAGAAAAAGCTAAAGACACAGCTCTTTATGAACGACTACGACCGTAATGATACCCATGATGAAGATATTTAAGGATGTTTTTGATGCTGATTAGACTTCTCAGGAACAGCTGTCGATGTTGTGCTTTGCCTCTGGTCACTTCCTGTCAGCACCTCTGGACACTTCCTGTCAGCACCTGTGTGTCTGATCAGACTTAAAGCTGTTTGCACTTCCTGACGTCGCCTCCTCCTCTCTGGATCCTTGCTTGTATTGTACTTACCTTTTACCTGCTCTTTAGTAACATGATATAAAAATTAACAAGGTCGGGTACAATCACTTCTATCTGAACCAGTTCTCTTGCCCGTTTCCATCACAGCAACACCTGCTGGTTTACTGGCAAACCGAGGGGCGTCTAAAACAGCCAATGATGTATCAAGGTCTGTATATGATTGAATCCAGTAAGATACCTTACTTGTTGCTCCTTTAAAAATTAAAGATCTGGTATTATGAAAACCATGTACACTGTAGTGTGATCGTCTGTGTGTCGCATGATGTAAACACTTCATGTTGTCACAGAGAGATTATAATCTTAAAGCATATTCTAGTGCTCTCTCTCTCTCTCGCTCCGCTTGCCTGGGGCGTCCGAGCATCTCAGATCCACGTCCTCACCCACCCGAAGCATGTTGGTCTCCCACGCTCACCGATCTCCTCTGAATAATTCTGCCCCGACCATACGTCTCTCATCTCTGTGGTTTTTTTTGGGGGGAGGGGCCTGAGACGACGCGTTTCACATTGAAAAGTCAAATATGTTGCTTATTAATAGGGACGACTTTGGTGAACGCTACCTGGAGAAATGCCGGAGGGGGGGCGCTGTGAGGGCAGAGGGACGCCTACGGTGTGCCACACTTTCTCTCTCTCTCTCTCTCTCTTCTGTGCACAGGACAGAAACAGCTGAGGGTGCAGATTTTTCATCGCTAAACTGGCACAGTTGATGTAGGTGCACACACACACACACACTCACGCGCACACACACGTTTTATGGAAATCCGAGAGCCAGAGTGTGTTAGTCAGCCATGCATAAAAAGGCACAGAGCGTCTCGTGTTTATTGTTTTGAAGGAAGACATTTAAAAGGACAGAGGACAAAAAGGCAGAGTAGAAAACACAAACACGCGAAAACAAGGCCTGATGTTTCAGAGACGCTGCCAGTTATTTTCGTTAGCAACCATCTGTTTCATTATATTCCTCCGTATAACACGGACCCCCCCCCCCCCCCACCTCCCCCTCTGAACAGTTTGCTTGGTGAGACGGGCTGAAAAAGGCTGCCGATGTCTGCACGTCTCTCTCCGGCTGTGCTCCGCCGTGCCGCTAACTTGGCGTCATTTCCTCAGATTCTGTACAGATTGCACCGGCTAATTATGATCTAATAACTGGCAGACTGTCTGTTTCAATATTATTACAGGAAGAGTAGGTTAAATGAATAGCTCATCATCTGGCCCCTGTATCAGTCATGTTGTTTTAATGATCATAATTTCACCATTAAATCTTAATAATACGTCAAGATCACAAGGGAGACATGTCAATTTGGGGCTTCAATGAGAATTGAGACCAGGATTGTTGAAGTCGAGCCTGTTTTTTTTTTTTCTTCCCCTTCTTCCCTGTGAACACTTGATTTCGTTAGCCGTGTCCTCTCTCACACACACACACACACACACACACACACACACACAGAAGCAACAGAACAGATGCCGAGCTGTTTCTGACTCAATCTGATATCCAATAAATTAATTTCTGTTCTCTGATTGATGTGCTGACGCTGAACAGGAAAGACGCCGAGCTAAATGTTTTGTAGCTCTGGTATTCTGGTGTACAATATGTTTCATATCTAAGGAATTAATTTCAGAGGATCAACATGTACGATATGTAGCGAATGAAATGATAAAGTGAGCTTACTATATGATCAGACATTAAGGAAACATGCTATGTTGAAGTGCAATGCAGCAGCCAGTATGTCCTCCTTCTAACTTTAGATTCTGGTCCTGAATGCTCTGGATTTGTTTGGACCAGAGAAGGTAGGCGGTTTTAAGGCGACCCCCACACGGTCCGTTTTGGACGCCCCTCGGTTTGCCAGATATGAGAGCAGTTATCAGGTCAAACCAACAGGTGTTGCAGCGATGGAAGCGGGCAAGAGAAGTGGTTCAGATAGAAGTGATTGTACCCGACCTAAAAAGCCTCTGCATGTTTCTAAAAAGCACAAACATGCACGGCCTGCTACGACCTCCGCGGCAAGGAAGTGTGGACAACAGGAACGCCAGGAATACAAAGGAGAAATCCTTCCTGCATGTTATCACATCTGCTCTTTTTGTAAAGCATCTCGAGATAGCACTTGATATGAATTGGTGCTGTACAAATATTGATTGATTGATGAAAAGCATTCAGCTGCACAAAAAAATAGGCGGAGCAATCAGAAAAAAAGACGCTGGCGCTCAGAAAAAAAAAGCCAGGTGGACACAGGGCTTAAGCATGTAGTTCTTCTTGACCACCACCTGCACATTAAAACGATAACCCTCACAGAGCTAAAGATAAGTAATAAAAAACATCACAAAGTATCTTATAAAACCGTTTGTGTATGTTGAGCTTAAAAGTTGCGTTTCAAAGTCCATTCTTGACCTTGGAAACGGACAAAAAGAAAATGTTTATGTGCTTACTTTTCAAAATTTTAAAGTATTTCCTGGACATATTGGAGTCTTTTGAAAAACAAGAAATTTAGCTTTTGACAATTTTGAGATAAAAACACAAACAGGAAACCTTACAGTGAGCTTTTGGTGAATAACAAAAAAGGCGAAGTAACAAAAAAAAACATGTGAAGTAAATATCTTGTTAAGTCAGGCTTGAAAACGGCGGCGCGTTTGATGCTGCAGGATCGTTTCTTGGAAGACTCTTTGGATCCTCTGTTGGAGTCTCAATTACAGCACATTAAACTTTGAAAGGCCTCCAAGGACCCGGAGAACAGACACTTTGTGGACGGACTGCTAGAGTCTCTGAAAAAAAAAAACTGAAAAAAATATCAGAGCTTTGAGGTATGAACCTGTATTCTAATCACTCTTCCCTCAGGGTTTTTTGTTTGTGAGGTAGAGACAGTGACTGCACACAGCTCCCAGCTAAGAATAGCTGCAGGAGAGGGGGGGAGGCGCAGTGAAGAGAGGCAACATGAGAGAGAGAGAGAGAGAGCGAGAGAGAGAGAGGGGAGAAAAGAGAGGAAGTGGGCGACAGTGTAAAAAAAATAAATAACTCAGGAGGGAGTGTGAATGAGACAATGGCTCTGTCAGCGAGTCAAACGGAGTAAACATCATCTGAGCGATCCGGGCGGAGACTCGGTCCGACTCGGGACTAAACACGACACTGGGGCAATCAATCTAAATCAATCAAATGTCTGAGAGGATATAGTGTGTGTGTGTGCGTGTGTGTGTGGACAGGCGTGGGTGGACGACATGGCGGTGACGGGGCGTACCGTGTCCCAAAAGCCCACTGTTCGAAGTCTGAGAGTGAATGAGATTATTGAAAATGGCGTGCTGCAGGGTTAATAAGAGGGCATTGTTAGTGGCAGGAGGATGCAGAAACAGTCAATGAGGGAACTGAATAACAGCAGCATGCATACAGCTGTGAGAGGTGGTGGTGGGATGGTGGACTCTAATGGCAGAACAATGAACATCTGCTTATCAGAAGAGGAAGAAGAAGCTTTCACTTTACTCCTGGGTTTGAGTCGTGCATCTAGTCCTTTATCCCGAGGAATGACATCATCACTATAGGATGATGTTGCGCCTCAAGGTTTATGTCCAACGCCTCAAGACTTATGTCCAATTCCAGCATTCAGCGTGAATACAGGAAGTGGTGTATCCTTCATGTAACAAAGTGGAAGTATGGCTGTTTGCAGGGGCGTGTCCAGACTTTTTTGGACTGGGGTGGCCCAACTGGGGCGCTGACTTGTGAAGTGGTGGCCTGAAGTCTGTGTGAAGAGCATTTATTTACCCCGCCAGTCTCCACTAATCACATCGACTTTTAAGTAATAGAAGATAATGGCAACATATCTACAATCTTAATTCTTCAAGGACCAAAAAAAACAATATGGACGTCCAAAGTCACAATTTAAAGTATTTTAAAAATGGCTAACAAACATCTGCACGCTGGAAACTACGAGCTGCCTGTTGCAACTCAACCTGAAGAGTGGATTTTAACATAAGTCCCACATCTGGCGAGGGAAATAGCCAACAATAGTCGAAGGTTTTTGGGGTGGCCATTAAGATGTCAAGGGGGGGTTCATGCCACCCCTGTGGACACGCCCCTGGATGTTTGGTTCTTTGCATTAATCAAGTGTTTTAGTTGCATAAACTCTACAGAGGTCAGAGTTGCAAAGGTGAAAAAACTAGAAGATCAACTAACGGCACTAATGCACAAATTCCGCTGCTATTTATACAGTATGCTACGATACGAATGGTCATGCCTTCTAATGCTATACATCGACTAACTTCTAGCCTAATATACATGGGCGAACCCGAGGCAGCTACAGGGGAAACGCGTTATTCCATCACAATAAAATCCAGTAAAGTTATTTTCAGTGTATTGATTCATTTTTCATGGTTTGTTCCTGCAGCCTGTGCACGGGGTTCCCTGTTGGCCGTTTAGATTACACATGCGGATACCACTCGTCTATTTACCAAATATTACGAATTAGGAAAAAGGGCGTTCAAGTATGCTGCTCCCTCTTCTTGGAATTGGTTGCGAGATGCTCTAAATCTTGGCGAGCTGGTTTCCTTGGATGTTTTTAAAGGTCTTCTTAATGTCACGGAGGCAGAAACATCTGACTGTAGATGTTTTGACTGACTCGTACAGCCCTTTTTGATCACCTTGTTGTTGAATGGTTCATATATTTGGTGATTCATTTATTGTGTTTTATGTCTGAAACCCTGTTAACTGTGCTGCTGCCTGTCTTGGCGAGGACACTCTTGTAAAAGAGATTCTTAATCTCAATGAGACTTTTCCTGGTTAAAAAAAAGGTTAACTAAAATCCAAAATAATATTAGCTCAAATGCTAATGCTTGCCATCAAAACTACAAATGCTAACTGCTGTTAAATTAACTACTTTAAAAATAGATGAATTGCAATTAAATATATCTTAGAAATGCTCATGCAGTCTATTTATTTGCCATAAATTACTCCCATTTCAAATGAATGGATAGCATTTGTATTACTACATGTTCTAATGTATCTATCTCCTTCTCTCTCTCTCTCTCTCTCTCTCTCTCAGCCACCAGACAGGCTTGCCGTCGAAGAGGACTCCTTAAATATAGCTCGGGCTAAAATAACAATGTCTCTTGACATGCTCTAATGCCGGCTGATCAATAGTAATTATCTACCTGTGGACCGGCCCAGCGGAGCTCCTTTGGCCCCTCGGGGGTTTCACCGCAGACGGCTCACAATCCAGTCTCAGGTAGCTCCATAGGACAGACCTTTTAATTGCTTTGTTCACTGTGAGTAATTGAGGGTTGGAGTGTGTTTGCCACGAGGAGTGTGACTTCACTTGGCCTCTGTTTAATTATTCCCGTAACACGAGCCTTCTGCCCTTAATTTTCACTTTGTGCGCTTCTTCTCGAGGTGCAAATGCAACTGGAAAATGTAGGTTGGTTACAGTATACGGCGTGCTGAGCCAGATGCACCACAAACACGACCATATGGATAGACGGAGACGTGTTTCTGTGTGTTTTTTTTCTCCCCCCTGCTGGTGGTGTGGACGAGCATATTGCCAGACATTCGATGCATCTTTTTAGCACGGCAACTGTCCCACTGCTCTGATTTGATGTCATCACTCGCCAGGCCCCAAACCTGCAAGAATTGTTTCTATATTGTTTAATTAGCATACTGATTAATCAGCTGGTTAATTAAACACATTTCCTATAGGCTGATTACGCCTCCCGGACCTCCAGGTGTGAAGACATATAGAGTGCATCAGTAATGTAATTATTCTGACAGTCAGATGAGGAAATGTAAGAATCTCTCTTTGTGTAACTATCCAACACAAAGGCACTTCAGAGTGAGGAACATCGGCGGGCTTGAGTTTATGGAGCGACCTGACACCAGACTTTCTCTCGTCAGATATCCATCTCATCTTTCCTAGTGTTAACAGAAACATCTTGTAGTTCCTTTAGAGAATTAAAATAAACATTTGTGCCTTTATTTTAGAGATAGGACAGTGGATAGAGTCGGACATCAGAGAGAGAGAGAGAGAGAGAGTGGGGAATGACATGCAGAAAAGGAGCCGCAGGTCGGATTCAAACCTGGGCCTTCCTCTTGAAGGAACACAGCCTCTGTACATGGGGCACACACACTAACCACTACGCTACCGGCGCCCCCAGGCAAACTGTCCCAATGGGAAACAACATCATCAGCATTCTTCAACACATTAAAACTGTGACTTTTTAAAAAATGTTAATTTTATTTAACCAGGAAAGAAACTCACTGACATTAAAAATATCTCAAGAGCGTCCTGGCCAAGACAGGCAGCAGCAAAATGAACAGAGTTTCACATAAACAACAAGCAGCCACACATGCAAATACAAAATACATCATTAGACATTAAAAGACACAAATAACAAATCTGAACAGCAAATGTCAATATCATCCACGAATACATCAGGGAGAACATTACAGCCAGATGTGTTCCAAGTAAAGGGAGCAGCAAACCTAAACGCCTTTTTCCCCAGTTCAGACTCGTTTTGAAACCTAAAGAATGCAATGTTGCAATCATCTCGTACAAATACTAACTAAACTAAGATTTTCAATAAAGGGGTGCCGGTGGCCTGGTGGTTGGTGCATGCCGCCATGTACAGAGGCTATAGTCCTCGAAGCGAGCGGCCCAGGTTTGAGTCCGGCCTGTGGCTGCTTTCCAGCGTATCGTTCTCCACTCTCTCTCTCTCTCTTCCAGCCACAAAAAGCCCAACTCTTGTCAGATGAAAATGGGTTCTTCCTGGACCTAAATCACATCTTTCCACTAAGTTGAGTCAAACTCAGGGAGGTGTTTCCTGCTGAGAAGTGGACAGAAAACTTTAGCAGATAAGATACAAGATAAGATCTGATATGTCAGATGTATGTCTTAAATTGTTATTAAAAACTCACTTTTCTTTTACGGGCACGTCTTGCTAAATGGAAAAGGTTAGCATTAATGAGGACAGGAAATGTAGAAAGAATCAAAGATCTCTACATGCGCAGGCTTGGGGTTTAAAAGTTGGGGCCAAATGAAGCAGTAGAATAAAACAGCGCTTGACTTTATGAAATTAACTGGAAATTAAATTCTAAACTGGTGCCAAAAAAAAGAAAAAGTCCTTTCAGATCCACACCCTCTTAGAAACACTTTAATATTCACAACTTGAACTGTGTGAGCCCTCGGTCTCTGTGTGTCCTGTTACCCACGCTTGCAGCAGTGACGGCGGAGGAGCGGGTGCCGCTGTATGCGAGGTGCAATGGGTGCCGGGCTCTGGCACCGCCAGGCTCGGGTGGCCGTGCAACAGTATCTGCAGGCTGCCATCCTTCTGTTCGCGGAGCATCTGAAGAAAAGCAAACTGCACTGTTGCTCACACTCCCCGATCCCGTTGTTGTCATTGGCCGGCAGCCACCGATAGTGAGCCAACTGAGTTAACAGACACTTCCGCTCGGCACATAAGGAACCATCTGTTTTAAAAGAGAAAAAAGAAATAAATAAAGAGCCCTCTCGTGCTTCCTCTCTCCCCCACGTTAGTCTGCAGAGCTCTGCTATTATCCCGCACCTTATACTCTTTATTGCAATCTCCAGCCGGCGACCACAATTACTGCTGTGACTTTATTGAATCTCTGCCGCCATGAAACACAAGAAACCAACCAATTTCTTATTTGTTTTATTCAATTTTATTTTCCCTTTGAATCTTTAAATTGCCAATTTGTTCCTCGCCCCCCACGGCCAGCTCATAATGCGTCATCAAAAAACAGGCATTGCTGCAGTTATTTCCACGCAGGACTCATTTGTAATTTATGGACATTAGCAGGGTCAGACTCATACTGAAGCCTGATGTGTGTAACATCTTGAAAATCACGGTTGTGCGCCCGTCTTGGCTGCAGTGTGCTCCTCAGACGTGCCAGCTTGTAGCTAAATAAATATTGGCCGAGGGGCATTTGAAAAAACATATTGTCCTGGCTCAGCGCTCGCTCCCCCGGCCCCTCTGTTGCCAAAACAAGACGACGGGTGGGGTGGGGGGTGTTCGGAGCTGAATCTCTCCTCACATGAGCGCTTTGGTACCGGTCAGCTCGCCACCTCGGCCTGCACTCTTTTGTGTGTGTGTGTGGGGTCCTGTAGTGTAATGTATTTACTCTGCTCTTCAACGTGCGGCTTGCGGAGAGACTTGCTGGATCTGTTCCATTTGTGCTATCACACTACGCCTTTTGTCTCCCGGGAGACGTACGAGCAGAAAGGCGCCCTTGTTCTGGGTGTTTTGCAGGTTTTTCGTGATAGCCAGAGATATCTTTGTCGCTCCTATTTCTGACACTTGTTATGAGATAGACTCTAAATTTGAACGTTTGCCACAGCCACAGTTTGTTTGTTTTTTCTGGCTTTTTTTAATCGCTCAAATCCTTCTGTTTGTTGACAATAGTTTGCTTATTTTTGTTTGTATGTATTTACTGACATGAAATCTAATTCAGAGCAGACATGTGATACTTAAAGGTTTGTGTTTTCACTTCACCACCTGCGATAATAAGCAGGGAAACTGTTAATATGTCTTTATATTATTTTTTTTTACAAGTTTCTCAAAGCCTCTCATCTCTTATGGAAGTCACAGAGATCCTCTGGTCACCACTCTTTACTGTGTTTTGACTGTTTAAAAAGAGACTGATTAACTATATTTTAAAGTATTGGTTCTCAACTGGTGGGTTATTTTTACAGTCTATGGTTGGAACTCAAAAGTGGGTCGGAGAGCTGTTTTCAGTGGGTCACAAATGTGTTTCCCTGGTAAAAATAATTGTGTCAAAGAACCTATAAAGTGCTTTATTAACCTGTTTGTTTTGCCCCATCTTGGGTCCAAACTGCACAATCTTTATTTTAAAGAGGACATTATTATTATTATCCCCCGTCTCCACCTTTTCAAAACAGTCCCCCTGTGGTCTAAATGAAACATCTGTGCTGTGCTTTGGTCAAAATAAAACATGAATCAAGCAGCAGAGGAGGTTTGTGACCCTGTATAAACCAGCTCTCTCAGAACGCTCCGTTTTGGTGTGTGTGTCTCTTTAAATGTAATGAGCCCCCCTGAGTTTCACTCCTCTGTAGCGAGAATAAAAATGGAGGACCTGCGCAAAAGTTTTGTTCTAGGGTGGAGTCCATGGGTGGAGATACCAGGGGAGGGGAGGGGATTTTTACCAGAATCGCACTGTGACATCACAAGGAGAGCACATTTGAAACGGAGCATTTTTCTCTGTGTTGTCAGACTTATGCAGACCACAAACAAAAGGACTGGATGAGTTTATTTCACATTTTGTGGGTCAATAGACACTCAGGTTACCCAAATAAATATTCAAAAACACTGTGAAAGTGGATTTTTCATATGTTCCTTTTAAAAAAAAAGTTATTTAATAATTGGTCTTTATTTAACGTCGAAGGCCCGATCTATGAAATCAAATATTTGCAGAGAGCGACTTTAGACGGCCACAAAAAGAAGGAAGTCTAATCTTTCCTTTGAACCTTTTTGTTTTCAAAGTCAGGTGAACGGCCTGCGTGCACATTTAATATTTCGACTTTCTGCACATATTCAGATCGACAATAGAACGAAACGCAGAGGGACTCCAAATTTAAAAAATATGACTCAATCATTGCCTCTTCTGCATCACTTTAAAAAAAATCTGTGCACTCCTTTTTGAATTCCAATAAATTAAGCTGTATCGTTAACAGGTGCATTATTCAGTAGATTTGACATCGCTGCCTCGTATTTGCAGAGAAAGAATTAACACGCCCGTGGAAAAGAAAGCAAGAAGAAGAAGAGGAAATCTAGTGAAAATAATGAATTATCCGAGCCTATTTCGAGTCGTCCTCTTAAGCCCTATTTAAAGGGCGTGAGGTATTATGAATGTGAGGTGGTCTAATTTTACCCCCTGTAGTATCTATCTTCATCTGACTACATTAGTGTACTTTTCCCGGCTCTTTCCAGGCTATTTTTAATCACATTGCATGACTCCGAACTCCGCACTCGTCTGCTTTTTTCCCCTTCTCACACGAAATTAATCTCTCTGTAAGTTTACAGCAATCAGATTTACACACCTGAAAGTGTGACGAGATCAAATAAAGAAAAAAAACCTGAGATTTGTATTTGCTAAACGGGTGAGAGGCGCCGTAAGTGACTCAAAGAAAATGAATTATGTATACGCTAAAGAGAACTCATTTGGGAATTAAGGAGGATAAATAGCAGTCCATTTTGTGCCTGTTAGGGAGCCTCTCGGAGCCACCGTGGCTGCATTAGGGAGAGCTAATGGGCGCTGGGAGGGGGCGAGGGTGGGGTAGAAGGGAGGGAGGGAGAGGAGGATTTGTTGGGCCCTTTGCCGCCCAAGGTCTCCGGGCCCCGGTGACAGATGGTTGGCCACCTCTCTGGGTGGCTGTGGCTACAAGGTCTGTCGTGAGGCTGATCCGCCGCGTTGACAGCGAACGCAGAGATCAAACGACATTGTGGAAGGTGAGGAGACGGGTGGCGTGCCAGGGGCGGATCGGGAGAGACAGGGTGACGGCTGCAGGCGAGGAAGATGCCGATATTGGACATTATTAGACCAAACTGGCTGACGTTGAGTTAAACATCTGGAATATCAGACCAAAACTGAAATAAAAAAAAATCACACGCTGTCTTTTTGTTTTTTGATCTGAGCGCCTCAGAAACAGCATCAGAGGGCGTCATGGGCCACTAACGCTGTACCTACAACGCAATTAAACATGATAAACTAAAAATATATATATATTTCTTCTACATTGAATAAATGTTGTCTGAGAGAGCAGCAGCTTCTCTGACCTGTCAAGCCATTTCTGCGTCATCACCACAACCACCGCCGTCCTCATTCATGCACGGCCTGTTCCGACCTCCAGCTCACCTGTGGACAACAGGAACGCATGGAATACAAAGGAGAAATCCTTCCTGCATCTTATCCCAT
Organism: Labrus mixtus; assembly: GCF_963584025.1. Taxonomy (NCBI): domain Eukaryota; kingdom Metazoa; phylum Chordata; class Actinopteri; order Labriformes; family Labridae; genus Labrus; species Labrus mixtus. The sequence continues at coordinate 8,617,945 of NC_083622.1, read as the reverse complement.
TGTTCTTTACGATGATTAAGGTCAAATGTCGGTTGATGGCCTGTTGAGGGCTTCTGAAAATCATTTAAAGGCTGCCCAGGAAGATATCGCCTGTGAATGTGTGATGAACTAAAGTCAGAATATAAAATAAATCAAGCTGACAGTTGATGCAACAGGTCGTTCTCATGCCGCTGTTTGCACGGAGAGTAAGAAGCCTGAATCACATCAGCAGTGAACGTCAGCGAGCACTGCGAGTAGCCAATATTCAGTTTGTCATTAAAGTGAAGTATCCGCACGCTGTGTTCTCATTTCTGAGACTGTTATTAAGACTGGACATTAACGCAAACAGCTTCCATCAGGTTTCATCACGCTCCAATCCCAGCTGTTTGCGCAAACAAAATGAGGCATAGAGTCACAGAAATGAGAACACCTCGTGCTGTTTCACTTAAAAATGTCTGTCTGAGTTTTTTTCTTCTTTGCCTTATTTGTGCACACAAAGTCAAACTCAGTTGCTTGAGGTAAGTTTGTCTGCAGGGAGGTGCATTAGCTTACAGTCTGTATCCTGTGGTAGATTTTAAGGCTGACTACACTCTGGATTGTTTTTAGATTTTAACCATTTAAAAAAACGTGGGAGACCGCAGACGAAAGGACAGTCACGGGCATCCCGTTCTGCTCGCTCTCATTGGCTACTGTGGATATTCTATCAGAGGCAGCCTGACAGTAGATCGAGGCAGCCTTCGAGATCAAGGAGGCCCCGACTTGATATGGACGGTAAAATAATCGTATTGACACCACACACACTTAAGGATTATTTGGACACATAATCGGTTGCACCAATCCTCAAAGCAGGCCACGCCCCCCTGAATGTCGGCCTTTAATCTTCTTAGTTTCCAGCCTAACACGAGCATTGTTCTAATAATTGTTAGAATTACAAGCGATGGAAGTACAAACAACTTCAGCGTGATTGTCTTTACATCAAGCAATTTTCATTAACCTTTGTCTCTTGACTGCGTCAGAAGAGGGTTTTTTTTTTTATCACAAAGCCATCCTAAAAGGTCTGCAAAGCTGCTTGTGAGGACACTAAATGTCCAAAACTTTACACCGGATGTCCTAAAGTAAACACAGAAATGTGATGTGTCATTATTTTCACTAAGGCAAACACAAAAATGTCTGTGAAAAGAAACATGTGATGAGTCACCACTACCATCCCCCATGGGCACGAAAGCTCGGGGCCCCGTTAGCGATTAACCCTGTCTTACATTCCAGATGATCGGATTAAGCGATTCCCACAGTCTAGTCTGAAACTACTCCCGACCCGCAGCTCCGGAGAGCATCTCAATATCCAATTTCACAGCTTTCTAAACCTGCATCCATCAGACAGGGCTATTTATTACTGTCATCGGGCCTTTGGGTTTGTTTTGGAGGGAGTTGGGGTGGGGGGGGGGGGGACGTTTGTGTTTCATCTGCAGGAAGATGATCAGCAAGAGAGTAAGAAGTGTGTAACGGGCGGGGAACCAGTGGCGTTGCCCGAAATTGGCTAAAACCCGGAGCAGGCCCGTTAAATGAGAATACAACGAGGACGCAGTCATCAGCTTCTGCAGGACCTTTGATCAACATGCAGGAGTGACAACTGCTGAAGACAATTACAACCTGGTCTGTGTGTGTGTGTGTGTGTGTGTGTGTGTACTTCTCTAAAAAACAGAAGAAACACATTTGAAGTAATATTATGATTGAAGACATCACAAGTAAATGTGGTTTTTTGTATTTTTAAAATGACCAGAAAAACAAGGCCACACTTTAGTGTAGACTGATAGTCCCCTCTTAGTAAGGTACGCATGTATGTGTGTATGTGTGTGTGTGTGTGTGTGTGTGTGTGTGTGTGCGCACGTGTGTGTGTGCGCATGTGCGTGTCCCACAGCACATTAAAGGTGAAAAACAAAAAGAAAGTGATTTGGGAGCCGTAACTTCTACGGAAAATTGGGATGTTTTTGGAAGTTTTCAATCACAGCTCAGAATTGGGTTGAGGTGTGAAGAAAAATAGAGTTCACTTTGTGCTTTGTGGGGGGAAAATGTAGCACTGGTTGGCCGGTGAAAATAGCGCCTCCCGGATAATAAAACCATTTATACGGGGGTCTTAAACTGGACAAGCAGCTGTAATAGGTTCCTCCATTATAGAAGCTTTATAATTTCCCGTTTTTTTTCCTCTTAGAGCCTCTGTTGTTCCTCTGAATTACCCCTGAATGATTTATGCTCACTGGTCCGGCCCCTGATAGACCCTGGCAACACAGATAGAAACACACTTAGTGCTTTTTGGTGTGTAAACACACGGTGTATTAGAAGCCAACTTGTTTCAAACAGCCAAACATGGAGGTGTGAGGTGTGTGTTGTGTGTGTGTGTGTGTGTGTGTGGGGGGGGGCTGCTGGGTGTCATTTCGCTCGTCAAACACCTCCATGTCACAGCCAATCAGGGGGGACTCCGCGAGCAACACGAGCCATTTAACCTGAGCAAACACGGCGTGCCACCGAGCACGACGATGACTTAAGAGCCTGAGCAAACAGCGGCGAGAGCCGTCGCTCGTGGACTCGAGGCGGCCGGGCTGAGGACAAGTCACTCCCGTAATGGGTTTGTGATGACTCAAGAATCAAGCGGCCATCTGTTTGTTACAGTGGGGGAGGAGCAGAATCACAGTTCAGATAGTCCGATTATTAGCCGGCAGTGCTGCAGAGGAGGAGGGGAGGATTTGGCCGGCAGCACAGGATGTAAAGCATATGTGCATAAGTGGTGAATATGCTGATAGCCGAGGCCCTGATCCTCTGAACGGGCGGTCAGATAACAGGATTTACACAGTGACTTTTTTTCAGCCTCAGTGACACAGCGTCTTCAAAAAGGTGCAAGACAAACAGAGGTGGCAGAGGGACACACATTATTTACCTTAGTGGTTATTTTCCAATCCACTCGGGGTGAGATTGGTGTCATTGTGAATGGAAGGCAGCACGCACTATTCCCCATAATCCCAATCAATGCACGGAGAGCAGTCGGTTTGGAAAAAGTGCAGATGTTTGTGTTAAAATGCACAAAGATTCAGGAAGATAAACCCTGTAATCTTAACTTAGAATTTTGAACTTCTTGTATACTTTCCTCCTCTGACGAGTCACAAAATGCCTACTTGACCTTAGTTGTGCTTTCACACTTGCGCACAAAATTCCTGAAATCTTCCTGAAGTTTTTAAGAGCCGATTCTGTGAACGGAAACAGCCGTATTTTTAACTTTGACTTTTTCCTGCCAGCCCCCTACTAAATATTACATGAATGAAGGAATGAAGCTGGAAATATTCAGGAAAATTCAGGTGAGGGGGAGGGGCTGATGAAGACGTTTAAATGATGCGACTGACAGACGCTGTGTATCAGTAGCACTGATATAAAGGCAACAATTGTCATCATAGCGTCGGACGCTGTTGCTTCGTTTGCCAATTCTGTATCGTCCTTCTATGTCATGTCCTTCCTCGTGAGCTCAACTCCCCCTACCTGTCGACGGCGATAGCCTCCAGCTGTGAGGCGCTTGTGTGAACAATGTGCCGGAAGTTTCTCGGAATTCTCCGGAGTGAATTATGTTTAAACGGCTTATAGGGCCTTTCAAATAGTATGCGGTCGCCGCTGTCAAGCCTGTTCATTGTCTATGTGTTGCTCCGCACAAGAACATATCTGTCACCTCGTGCGTCCAATAGGAGATAGGAGAATCAGATCAGATCCAGACAAATGGTTTCCCACTTTCCTGAGCTCTAGATTACAGATCGATCGGGACATCGCACAGAGAGATTTAGTTTGTGAAGACCCACAAATGTCCCACAGTTTGAGTACCGGGTGAGTTTAAAACAGAAGCAGAAATGTGTGTCGTGCATGTGGAGCGGTCGTTAGAGATCTGCAGCTCCTGGACGAAGCTTAGGGTTAGGGCCCTGAGGATCTCATGAACACACACCCTCTTCTTCTGCTGCTGCTCGTCTCGTCTCGTCTCGGGGCTCTCTTCTTAAAAGTGGACATGTACATTGTGCTGGGGCAGAAGCTATTTTCCTGACTATCTTTTCGGTCACGTAACAACTACCCCCCTGCTCTGAGCCCTACCCTGCAGTGAGCGCAGCACAAACCACATCCTACCTTAAGACTCTGTGTGTAAAACTCTGCAGTAACCAGCAGCAGCAGCTCACCGCTGACATGAAGAGCTCACCACATATTTAAAGCAGCGAGGCGTTTGCATGAGATTTCAATGATGGGAGTTTGAATAAAACCAGAGTCATTTGTGTCTGCTCGGTAACCGTGAAGCTCATTTGAACTGCAAAAGTCAAACCACAGGCAGACGCTGAGGACTGAACTAGTTTGTGACCGAGACTAGTTTGGAGGCAGAGAACTCAACCCCCCCCCCCCCCCCTCCGCCAATTAGCTGTTAACCCTTTGGAATAAAAACAGAACAGACCAACCACAGGAGAGCACAGTTAGGACTAACATTAAGATATTTTAAAGTAATGCTGAAATACTAATTTTAACTGAAAGTTCTGCATACAGAATTTAATTGAACCCTTTTTAAGACCTGCAGAAGCATCCTCTGTCCCCAGGCCTTTTAACCGTTTTATAATTCTACAATAAGTATTGATTTATGAATTCTTAATGTGCTGTAGCAGCCTAGACTCTTATCAGCCGACTAATACGTGTTACCTGCGAGTGACCCGTCAGTCTGAGTGTGTTCGTCTGAAGCCGCTGATGAAGGGCATTGACCAAAGTGTCTGCGGCAATAAAAAGTGGAAGTATAAGATTTTGCTGTGATGTCCTGGGCGGTTGTGGCTCAGTTGGTAGAGTTGGTTGCCTCTCAACTGGAAGGTCGCGGGTTTGATCCCCGGCTCCTGCTGCCACAAGTCTGCTGTGTCCTCGGGCAAGACACTTTGATGGGAATTCTCACTCGACATCTTTTCTCCCTCTTTAATCATATCATAAGTCACACCGTCTCTCATTTCACATTTTACTGTGACTAATGACGTATCACCACTATGTGTTATCCTTTTGTTTTCGAACCACTGATCTTTCTGTCTCAGGAGAGACAAAGTGTAACTAGGTCAAGATAACGCACTGTATTTATTCCGACATATCCTCTGTTCTGCCCCTCTTTCTTTTCCGTCATTTCATCCTGGAGAGAACGGAGATTTGTTCAAAAAGGCCTGAATTAAACTCTCAGAAAGACGACTGTTGGCTCTGTGTTGTACTGTAGATCAACATTTAACCCAAAGTTGCTCCCGCTGCTTCATTGTTGGCGTATGAATGTGTGTGAATGGATTAGTTATTTCTGATGGACTCTTTACACAGCAGCCTCTACCATCAGTGTGTGAATGCGTAGGTGTGACCTGCGGTGTAAAAAGAGCTTTGAGAGGTCAGAAGAATAGAAAAGAATTAAACAAGCTCAAGTCCATTTACTTTACAAACATTTAACTATAAATTCTGCACTACAGCCTTGTCTATTGAAGCTAATTCAATCTATATTATACACTGTTGGACGCTTTAATTTACTGTAAAAATAAATATTTATTCTGTTTTCTGGCTGGAGATTTTTAACTTTTACATCTGTCTCTCTTGGACAGATGTTGTTCATCTTTGTTTTTGTGCTGTGCTGCTTTTTCTCCACGAACTATTTCACCATTAAATGCATCGAGTCCTCTAATAAAGAGCCGCCTTTATCATCATAACGTGCAGAAACACCAGGCCAGGTCTTAAATATGGATGAGCTTTTATTTGAAGTTTTACGGTATGTAAGTAAGAAAGTCTCATTCGTCATATTAAAAAGCCTCAGTGCTGTTTTCTGGTCCGTACATGTCGGATTAGATGTTGTTGAATCTCCTCAGGGAAGCAATCAGGTGTTTAAAGTTAAGGGCAATTCCCTCCTCTACAGACAATCAATAAAAAAAACGTACGCGTGGGGACGGTAATGGGGTTGGCTTGTAACCTGCTCTGACAAATTAAGGCAAGTGGTGTTTTTTCATTACTTACACATCCGTTTTCATTTTTCCCATCAGTGGAACCAATTAAACAATGCTGCTTTAAATTAGTCATTGATTTTCAGCAGTAGTGACACTTTACAGAAGGAAATAATAACTTTTAAGGGAGTGTTCCTGTTTGGGTTTTTTTTTTTTTCATTACTGCCAGTCTCGTAACAAAAGGACAGAAACAATTCACCTGCATGAGAAAGTGGGCTCTTAAATTAGCCATTGATTTTTTTCTCAGGTGTCACTTTGGTTAAATGCTTTGTGGTCCGGAGTTTTCTCTCCAACCTGGAAATTGACAAGAGAGCATCATCTATTAGTCTCATTGCTTGGTTTGTGTTTTTTATTGTAACTTCAAGTATGTAAAATGACTTCTTGCTGGTTTCTTCCCAGGAAAAAGTGATGAATGTTGCAGCAAGGGGATGAAAACCACCACAGTATTGCATTTTATATTTAGGGATGCACCGACACATCGTTTCAAAATCGATTTCGGCAGATATTGGCCCTGCTGACAGACATCGGCACAAATAATGTGACAGTAGCCGATGTTGATTTGTTGTGCCAAATCAATTTAATGCTGACATCTTGACATCTAACTACTGATTCAGAGATGAGGGTTTTTATTGGGCAGAAGAAGTCACCTGTTGGATCAACTCTGACTTGTTTTCATCGTCAAACATTGTGGGAAGAGCCTGACCGATAAATCGTCCAGCCGATAATATTGGCCGATATTAGCCAATCCAGTGACTATCGGTATTGACCAACTTTATGGCAGATATATGCAGATATTACTCGATTTATTTATCAGTCAAATATCATTTCATTTGTGTTTCGTTGTATTACACTAGCAGTTCTCTGTCACCAGCAGAGGGCGCTATATAGACTACAACAAGCATCATCACTCTCCAGTGTCAAGCGATGACGCACGTACATGTGCAGTTACTTTCCACTTGAGTGACCATCTTGACTTCATTATTCATCTTTTCCACAAGAGTTTGATAACTGCATTTAAGGGATTAACGCAATAAATATGTTTATAGATATCTATCAATCTCTAAAGATCGAACAAAGTTCTATGAAAGATATCGGCCACAAAAAATAGGTCGGGCCCTAATTGTTGGAGTCACCAAAAGAAGTCATGAAACAAACATCAGAATCTGAATCAGCAATCGGCCCTGATTTTCACAATCCCTGCATCTCTATTCTCTATCAAATGCACTACATGGATGGCGCTGCCTGTGTGAAAAAAATAATTTTTTTGGCAAATAAAACTTAATGCACGACATCATAAAACATCTGCAAAAGTAGCAAAAACTGTTTTTCAGAGCTATTTTATTACACAAGGTTTCGCTATTGCCAATCCCAGCCCATACACATGTGAAGGTTGATGAACAGACGGACCAGATTCTTCTTCTTTTAATGCTCGATAAAAAACAAACTAAAGGAAAATTAAACAAAAAAAATTGCATTTCCGTACCCGCTGCATTTCTTTTCTTTTTTTTTCTCTTTACCTTAAAATAAAACACGAGCAATTTTAAGCAGCAACAAAATGTGCATCGACCCAATTATACAATGGAACACTATTTTCATCACATTATAAAAACTTTAAATATTTCGTTTTTTTTTTTCATCTTTATATATTTTTTTGTTTTTTTTTAACCAAAAAGCAACCCTGCCAATGAGAACTCATAAATATACACGTCGTGTTCACCTGGAGCTGAACAGGAACAAACAAAATCAGGGAAATATTTCAGTTGATGATTGATTTTTCCTTCACTTTTTATTGTTTCAGCCAATAAAATCACTTTTTTTTCCTGTATTTAGGGATGCAAATAATATCCTGTTAACTGCTGTTTTCCAACTTCCCTGTACAAACACTCTCAACCTGTTATTCATCAGACATCTGAACACCTGGTAGATAAATAATGACTGCTGCTTTCATGTCTTTCAGAAAACTAAAAGGAAACGTCTGTTTACAGTGAATTACCGTAAGAGTTATTTTACAGAGGCCTGGAGCTTTATTGATTATCCTAAACAGACGCCGTTCACATGTGAGCCGGAGGAAGTGATTTCCATTCGAGGTCATCCTCGCACCCTGGAGTTTCACGAGGATTTCTCAGCCGTCGGGTCGATGGATCCATCCAGCAGAAAACACCTACATGATGAGGTCTACAGTTCTGATTGGACAGACGAGCGGTGCTGTGCTCAGACTCAGTGGCGAGGCGGCTAAATGTCTTTTATTATCACATTTTCAAGTCTATAATCAAGTCACTTCACCGTAAAAGTATAGATACAATACGCTGCCAGTATGCACTTTAAATGAGCATCAAAGTACGGGATGGCTAAAGGACAAAAAGGATCATCCTTCCAGCAGATGAGACGGTTTCTTTTGCAGGAAGTCCAGGTAGGTGAGTCCTGTCTCAGCAGGGCGCTACATGCTCAAAATCATCAGAATAATAATAATAAAAAAAAAAAACAGAAGGATTCCCACATTAATGTGCAAACACAAACAACTGTAAAAAGCCAACCACGTAGCTTTGCTGACCCCGGGGCAGGCTAACACCGAGCCGGTCCTGTCCATAAAGTGCACTCTCCATCCTGCTGTGCCGCTTCAACGTCAGACAGACAAGAGCAAAGGAAAAGAAACGTGTTCATGTGAGAGAGACAGAGGGAGAGGGGGAGCTCCGCTGCATGTGTGTGTGTGTGGGTGTGTGTGTCTTATTCCCGGAGCGACGGTGAGTTAGAGGACATGACAGTCTCAGGTGTACAGAGGAGGAGGGAGGAGGTGTGTGTGGGGCTGTCGTTAATAAACATAGCCCTCGCTGTAGGGGTGCGGCTGGCAGTACGGCCCCTCCTGCACGTAGGCCATGTTTTCGTCAAAGTGCGACAGCGGCACCGTGTCCTCCTCGTTGATCTGCCGCTCCATGTCCGTCTTCAGCACCGGCCGCTGATTGTCGGGGAACGCCATTGAGAACAAGGCCTCGGGGTCGCACACGAACTTGTAGACGTATCTCTCGCCGGCGACCTGCACGGAGAGACGAGGGGACGGAGTGGACAGAGGCGAGAAAAACATGAATCAAGGGGTTTCAGTTTGCAGATACTTCTAACTTTGCAGAACTCGATTGATGCATGATTCAGAGCAGTGGGAGCTGCGAGTCTTCAGATCACCATGGTAACGTCATTATATCTCCATAAACAAAACTATGTTGACTACAGCTGTCAACACAGGGGAGAATTTTAGGCCTGATTAGATCATATAAATAGAGAAAGAAGGTCGTTTATATTGCTGCATTCAGGTGCTCCTCGGATGGTCACAGTTTCCGAGTTGTAAAGTCGTTCTTCCGACTTCAGTGTGTACTCGGATTTCTAATCCTTTTTTTTTTGCACCAGTTCAAATGTTTAATAGTCACAATTGTTCATGAAGCTGTTTGGCTTGATTGAAAATATAGATACACAGATTTTCTGAAATGTCAATGGAGGATTTTGAATGTGAAAATTTACTTCCAGAACCAGAGCCACCAAAAGCGCTCACTGTTGAGCTCTATACCGGGACCTCCTCAGAAGACAAAGAACTACCTTCAGATTCCTTGATAATCTTTTTGGTGACATTTTAAAGTTGGAGTTTGATAAACGTTCACCGTTACACACAAAGTGCCGCGCTCTCAGGAGCATTTGAAAGCCTCGCTCTTTCTTTATCTGTTGCTCTCCCCCCTTTTTACAAGCTTCAAATAGGAGGTGTAGTGAGCAGAGGCCCCATGCACTCGCTCAGGTGGAATCAATCAGGCAATTATTGGGGACACCTGCTGAAAATGTCGTCTCTAAATGGTGATTTAGACAAACGCAATTTCGATTCCACTGTATGTCTGGCATATTTTGAAATTGACAATAAAGTTGACTTTGACTTTGATTATTTTGTGCTTAATAGAAAAGCTAAATTAAGGGAATGCTAACATTGTTTAAGCATCTTATTAAGTGTTTTATTTCAGTATAATATGTCCTCAAAGATTGTTTTTTTTTATACCTTTTGCATGATTCCCTTCTCGTAGTAGTAGCGCAGAGATCGGCTGAGCTTGTCATAATTCATCGCTGGTCGGTTCTTCTGTATCCCCCACCGACGAGCCACCTTTGTATCACACAGATAAACAAACAGAGTCAGTCAGTGAAGAGAAACAAAGAGCAGGAAGTCAAAGAGCAGACACAAACACGCACGCACGCACGCACGCACGGCCTGACACCCTGACAACACCGCCGCGGTCGCTGAAATGTTAAACAAACTTATTAATCCATATTTTGCTAATAACAGTAATTAGAGTGCGTCCAGCCCGGGCAGACCTGACCAGGGATGTGTTCATTAGGAGCTTGTCACACACCCAGCGGAGGAGGCAGCAGATGTTACAGCACCTGTCTACCAGACCACCCACCACCCGGCCTCGCAGTGACAACCCACAGCCCCACGGAGCTCTCCTCAGATTCTCCTGCGCGGCTTTTACTCGGCTTATCGCCTCTCCTCTCTTTCTCTTCCCTCCTTTTGTTCACTCATCAGTTTTTCTAAAAAACCCTCTTTACTAAAACTCACAATGGAGACAACAAAATAGACCGATATATTAGTGCGCCGATATCATGACTAATATATTACAGATATATATCAGCTTGAATTTTTTGCTAATGATAAAATGATGCAGAAAACAATACTGAAGAAATGATGTCATTCCATGACAAACAGAGCTGCGACATATTTACGATCATCTGTGCACTGCAGCATATGTAGCATGAGCTATCCGAAATAAGAATTTGTGGACGATAAATATAAAGTTTATCACATTTAATCACATTTTTAATCGCATGTTTAAATACATACCGCATTTAAGAATACAAATTGTTGGGCTTTTATTTTGAAAGTGTGTCCTGTCTAAATCTGAGAGAACTTTACTTGCTGTTTGAATTCAACCGTGCTTTTTATTTTTTTGCCCTTTTGGCACAAACATTTTAGAGTTAGCAAGGATGTTAAACGACATCTGCCGTCTTTCAGCAGGTAACAAAAACATAAAAATAATCCTGAAAATGTGCAGATACAGAAGATGTCTACACTGGTGTGGCTCTACGCACGGCCCGTAGAGCAGCTAGCTAACGTATATATCCGCGGCATCCCAAAGCGGGAACGTTTGGTCACTTGATGGCATGAATGGGCCCCCCTGTTAGCTGCAGCTGGCCCGGGCCTCTACGCTCTGCTGGGCTGCGTGGACCACTGCCAGGTACCCCTCTATCTCCAAGCCCCCCTGCCTGCACCCTGCATCCTCCCCCCGCTCCACCCCCGAAAGAGAGAGCAACAGTGACTGAGCCTCGCTGTGTGTGTGTGTGTGTGTGTGTGTGTGTGTGTGTGTGTGTGTGTGTGTGTGTGTGATGGGGGCAAGCACACAGACCCGGCCTCTGTTTCCATTTCAAAAGGCTCAACCGTCGACATGTTTTTATTTTCAGGAATACGTCCTGTGGAATATTTAGCAGAGGACAGCCTGAAGGGTCAGCGGGATGGATGTGGTTTAGTGGAAAATAAATATTTCAAATATTGTAGACCTGATTGAGCCACTTCAAGGACAGATAACCAAAATCACACCTCTTCAAATGACCCTTTAAATTTGATATTTTTAAACCTGTAAGAATCATTTTTACATTTTTTTCCTATTTTTTTTTAACACACTGAGAAACATCTCCACGAGGCACAGATATGACTGTTACCCAGCTGCGTCCAAGGTCGTCAAAATCATCAGTACTTCGATTCATTTTGATCCCACGTGTTTTAAAACGACACAGTCTCTGCTATCTTAATGATCAACGATATCGAAAAAAAGGACAGAAACGTTAATAAGACTACATCTGTTTCATAAGAAGGCTCAGAGGAGAGGAATGAATCCATCAAAAATGGAAGAAAAGGTCTTTGCACACTGGGGCGCCGGCGGCCTGCTGATTGGTCTGCTCGATAAGTCATTTTTAAATTTGAGGCTTGTGTTGCAGCGAGAGTCTCACCTCCTCCGGCTCGATGAGTTTGAACTCCATGCCGCGGCCGGTCCAGGCGATGAAGTGCGAGTTGGACGGATCGTCCAGCAGAGCCACCAGGAACTGCCAGAGCTGCAGCGAGCCTCTGCGCTGGTACGACGGACCCTCGCGGTACAGACCCGTCTCCTGCTTGATGTCGCCTACGGGACAATTTTTTTTAAAGCCACCGTTACTGCATGGAGCTGCAACACGACTGCACAGGGAGACGTTTTTCTGCGCAGGAGTTAGAATCCAAACAGGCACAGGACGGGAGGACTCACCTTCGACCTTCTCAGGCACGACGCAGGTGTCATCATAGAAATGCCTCACCACTTTGTCAAACATACAACCTGCAAAACAAAAATAAAAAAAGGAGCGTTTGATATAACATCCCTCTTAAATCCAAACGTGCATCACCACAACATTCAGTGGGATCGTCGTCGGTACCTTCAGTCCTGTTGGTGTGAGCCAGATAGCCGTCTTGCCGTAAGTAGACAGAATGGCAGCTAGGCACTTCTGCTGAAAGCCAGGCAAGAAAGGGAGAGTGGGTGTTAAAGGGCCCGAAGGCAGCATTAAGAACACTGTGAGTTATCTGAGAGCAGTCAAAAGCTTGTTCACTCAATGCACCACTGGCTCTGATTAAAGAACAAGCCCTCAGGGGGGTCGGCCGCGCGATGGCTCTCAGCCACAGGGCGAGCTCACGGTACCACACTGCTAATACTCGCTCTGAGCGTCTCCACTCACAGGAAGATTTACTACTAAAACATGGAGGCTCATGTGGAAGCACAAGCTCACATGATGTAATGTTTTTTTTTACAATGTGCGGCTCAAGATTAAGATTTTACTCTCTCGTTCATATCAGAACTACACGGACCTGAAGGTGTTGGTTTCTTTGACTCTTCCACTGGACATTATCTCTAGCACGTTAGCTCACAGCTAGTTTCAAGTCCCAGAAAATGTTCCTAACCTGTTTCTGTCTGCGTAGTTGGATCCTACATGAAGACGCTAAACTCAGATCATCGTTGTGAAACAGAGGAATTGCCATATTTTGCATCTTAACTCTTCTTCTTGGTTTTAAGTGGGCGGGGTTTAGAGCTCACTGGAGGGATTATGTATCCCTTCTGGACTGGGAACGCCTCGGGATCCCCCCAGGGGGAACTGGACAACGTTGCTGGGGAGAGGGACGTCTGCGGCAACTTGCTTAGCCTGCTGCCACCGCGACCAGGCCCCGGTTAAGCGGAAGATAATGGATGGATTTATGGGTTTAGTGATCAAATTACGAGGATGGTTTTGATGTCTATATTGCCAAACCTCCATCAGTAAATATGACTGAAACTCAAAACACCAAAACACAAATAAAAAAAAAAACGTAAAGCTCCAATGAGGAAGTTTTTTGTTTGTGTTGATTTGGCGCCCCCTGTGGCCAAAGCGGCACCTCTTATCGCTTTTCTGATTTAGTCCTGTAAATGTGTAAGTCCGTTTTTTTTTCCTCAAACAATTTCATCGTGCCCTTTTCTGTTGAATGTGTCACTCAACGAGGAGAATCTTTGCCGTTGAAAACATTAGCATGCTAACTCAGTAAACGAAGCTAAACTTTCAGGAAATGTAAACATTATATTGGGGATGCATCTCTTTCATTTCATTTGTTGACGTAGACACCATTCTGTATTATTTAATAAACATGTTGAAATGTTTTTATCAACACCTTAAACATTTGTTGTACTTATCGCTGATTTAAGACATTGAACTGCAGGCCCAATCACATCATTCCCTAAGAACGTCTTCTGTACATGAGCTTGTCGTTACAGCAGGTCACATTGACTCGACCATTAAGTGCACATGTCAGAACCGCCCACAACACAGGCATAAAAAAAATAAAAAAAACAGGTTACAAAGTGAATGTTCAATAAACAGACTGAAGCCCTTCATCTAGGCCCATAAACATTTCTCTGAACTTCATCAAAGTAATGGCCTTGTGGAGGAAATTGCTGCTAATGAAATTACCAGCTCCCCTCCCATCCTTCCCAACAGGCCTGCTCCAGTCAACGAGCTGCACCGATGATAAATACGCCCTGATGCTCCATCAGCATACACTGGACTGTTCTGGACTGTAATAGACTGTACTGTACTGTACTGAACTGGACTGGACTGTACTGTACTGTGCTGTACTAGACTTTCCTGTACTGTACTGAACTGGACTGGACTGTACTGGACTGTACTGGACTGGACTGAACTGTACTCGACTTTCCTGGACTGTACTGTACTGTACTGTACTGTACTGTACTGTACTCAACTGGACTGGACTGGACTGGACAGAACTGGACTGGACTGGACTAGACTGGACTGGACTTTCCTGTACTGAACTGGACTGGACTGGACTAAACTGGACTTTCCTGTATTGTACTGTACTGAACTGGACTGGACTGGACTGAACTGGACTGTACTCGACTGTACTGTACTGGACTGGACTTTCCTGTACTGAACTGGACTGGACTGGACTGGACTAAACTGGACTTTCCTGTATTGTACTGTACTGAACTGGACTGGACTGGACTGAACTGGACTTTCCTGTACTGGACTGTCCTGTACTGTACAGCGCACGCCCTGCCCCACTGGCTCCGTTTCAGGGTTTTCTCCACAAACCTGCCTATATGTCCAGAGCATGCTCCACCATCTATTCTATACCTTTGTCAGCATAAAGCGAGACAGTGAGCCGGAGCCTCATCGTCTTTGAACATGCTCGGCCAGTTCCCACGCCATGCTTCAGCCTCAAAGTCGAACGGCATAAACACGTAGAGGAAAGCGGTGAGGAAAAACAAGTTAAAGATATCAGCATGACGAGGCGCTGGTGGCACAGTGGTTAGTGCGTGTGCCCCATATGGAGGCTATGGTCTTCCAAGCGGGTGGCCCAGGTTTGAATCCGACCTGTGACTCCTTTCCCGCGTGTCGTTCCCCACTCTCTCTCTCCCTGATTTCCGACTCTATCCAATCTCCTATCTCTACATTAAAGGCACAAAAATCCCCCAAATATATCTTTAAAAAAAAGGATATCAACATGAGGAGGGCTAGAGCGGATGTTTGACCATTCGACCGGTCTGTCACTCACTAATTTGTTTGCAGATTCTTTTGGTATGTGACGTTAAAGGTCAACCAGAAGAAGGTCCAAAAGGAGCTAGAAGGAAGGCGGCATATGCCAAATATCAAATCGGTTCTCCCTCAGTGCTTGTGTACCGGGACGCAGACAGTAGCTGAATTAAACGGCCTAATCGAGCTCGAAAGTGTCCCATCCTAATGAGCTACAACCTGACGGCGACAGAGACTGCAGGTTTGTCTCAATCTTTTACCCTGAAACATTCTGGTGTTATTCATTAGCGTGACAGCACATGTTCCTGAAACTGTGAATCATCTATATGGTGAAACAATCCAGCGACTGGAAAGTGACAACAAACACCAAACATCATGGTTTCTTTGAGTCTCTGAGAGGAACACAGACTCCTAACTGAGTTGCTGGTTTAAAAAAAAAAAAAAAAAAAAAGAAAATCTAACACAACAGATTCCCTCTGAGACTTGTTTTCTCCCTGACTGCTCACACAGACTCTCCTGGGTCCTCTCTGTCCGCCTTGTGAATGAACCGGTGGTCCGCTGTATGTTCATTCATGTCGTGATGTAGCCTCGGGCGCCACTGAGGCCGCGGGCTGATGATTAGCTCTCTCTCTCTCTCTCTCTGCTCTCTAAGTAAAGGGAGAGGACAGGCGTGGGAGGGCGGATTTTTTTTGGATTGTGACCAGGCATATCCCCCCCCCCCCCCCTCTCCCCCTCCCACCCACTCTTTTCTATTAGAGCGCCACAGGAAATGGCGACCGGGCGCAGACACCCGGCCCAACCAGATCCCCTGCTCTAATAATGGGCAAACTCAATAAACAGTCCCCCCCCCCCACTCCTCCCCCCACCTTCTCTCATGTCTTCTCCCATTCCTGAAATGATCGCAGAAGCTCTTTCACTTCCCACAGAGGTTAGAGACACACAGCAGCTTTGCTCACCTGAGTCGTAGGTGAAGTCTCTCGGCTCCTGTTTGATCATCATGGTGGGGGGGTACGCGTGGGGTAGAGGCGCCCCCATCATGGCCGGGTGCTCGAACAGGGGGTCGGGGTACTCCTGCTTGAAGCCTTGAGGAGGGAAGGGGATGTTGGGCTCAGACATCTGCCGGTGATAGATGGGCCGGCCGTCCCGAGCCATCGTCGGCGGGGAGGGGAACGAGTGGCACGGCTCGGAGAGCTGGCGGCGAAACCTGAGGACGATCGCAGAGAATCTTTGTCAGGCAGTGACAGAGACTTTCTTTGACCCAGTTTGCAGGAGGAGTGAAGTTTGCGTGGCAGAAGTCGTTCAACGTCGACACAAATTCTTTGAATTAAGTCACAAAATGATTTAAACTCAAAATCCCTGATGCAGGATTTATTTTAAGATGGATTGAAGACTTTAAGAGGTGAAAGAAAACATCAATGCACCTTATTATAGATTCTTTTGAACCATTAATGATCGGAAAATGTTTGTCTAACTCTCCTTACATCTTCATATTGCTTCAAAACCCTTAAATATCCCCTTAACTTCAACATAGGACAAAGAAAAGCAGAAACAAATGACAATTAAAAGCTGAAACTAAAGTTGTTTTTTTTTCAGTTTAGCTAAGATATAGAAATGTTTGTGTCAATCAACATATTCAGTTAGCTCGATTCTGTACAAATCGAAGAGGTCAGGATTGAACTCTCATACTCAAAGAAATAACCAATTTGAGGAAATTCGACAGGACCATCAGAAACCTAAAATGTTCAATTAATTGACAAATGTGGAAAAATTCAGGCGAGGTTGAGTGACAGTGGAAGAAACACAGCTGCTGTTCATTCAGCGAAAACTTTAAACTTTAATATCACCTTATGTTGGGTTTAATTCCAAAATAAATGAAAATACTGGCTCTTCAATCTTGAATCTTTTCCTTAAATCTTAAGCCGTGAGACGCTTAGATTAGCTTAGCATTAAAACTGCCTCGCCTGGCTCTATTCAAAGGTAAAAAGACAAAAAAAAAAAATCCACCTCGTAACACTTTAAAACTCTCTAAATAACTGGTTGGGTGAACACTTTGTACCCTTAGACGGAAAGCTCCAACACTTTTAAAACTGACATGATATTCTCTGTGCACCACCAGCTTAAAATGTAAAAATTAAGGGGCATAGATGGCCTAGCGGTTAGCTTGAGCCCAAATTTACAAAGGCTGTTTTCCTTCAAGAAGGCAGCCTGGGTTCAAGTCCAACCTGTGGTTCCTTTCCTGCATGTCATTCCTCACTCTCTCTCTCTCTCCAGTTTCCTGCTCTATCCACTGTCCTCTCAAATAAAGGCAAAAGTCCCAAGAATAAATCTATAACAATTCTACCTATGATAGCTCAGGTAGAATTTTAAACTTGTGATACATAAAGCAGACAAGTGGCCATAAATGCCACATTTCTTTTAATTTAAATGATTAGTTATGTATCACTCTTTCAATGTTTATTCATTGCTCTACCTGTGGTCCATAGAGTAGGTGTTGTCAGCGAGCGGCTGCGAGGGCGGTATGTGGGCGTAGGTCCTGTCTGGCTTGGGAGTCGGGGCCGCCGTGGGGGAGGCATGATGGAGCGGGGACACAGGGGTGCTACAGGGGGGCGTCACTGGGCTGGAGGGCTTCATTGCTGCAGGCTGCTTCTGCTCGTAGGCACTGTAGGAATCAGAAGAGAGTTAAATATGACTGAAGCATTTTAAACCTCCAAAATATGTCAAATACTTGATATAGGCTCATCGGCGGCAGCAGCCGCCATGTTGGAAATGCTGTCTCAGTCTAACTTTCAGTCAACCTAACGACAGGCAGGTTTTAAGCCTCCTGATGAACCGTTACATGGTGCCCACCTGTCAATCATGTCAGCTAACTATAGATAACAAGTATCGTTCATAAAATCAAAATGGATGCCTTATCAAAAAGTCATCCCCCGTCCATGTGTGTCGATCGAGACATGAGCTAATCAGACATATTTGATTTTTTTTTTAACCAGGCTGTAAACATGTTAATCTCTGCTGTTAAAACTGTCTTTTTAGAATGGGTGTGTATGTGACTTCCTGTGCTTATACAGCCCGGCCTCTAGTGGACACTCGATGAACTGCAGGATTTTACACTAACGCATCGGCTTCACTTTTAAACCCTGGAGGTTTGGCCGCTTGGTTGGGATTAGATTTATGTTTTGTGTTGTGAATCAGGTTATGTCGTTGGTAACATTCAGGTCAATTTGTATCCATAGCAACCGAACAAAAACAGTAAATATGGATCTGAAACTGAAATGGGACAAAAAAAAAAAAAAAATACAGTTTCTAGTCCTGTTTTCTTTTCCTATTTAACTTGATAACACTTTACTTATTTAACCAGAGAGCGCCATGTTGGAGGAAAGCGGATTCAAATAAAAAAAAACTCAGATTTAAACTAATTTCTTCAAGGTTCAATATAACGAAAGTGTTCCTTTTTTTGAAAACATGTTAAAAACATGTTTCTTTAAATGGGGCTTCTATCATACTCTCCACAGTGCAACCATTAAATCAAATATCAGCTCAGACGCATGCTGACTTGTTTCTAACGGACACATAAAGGAGCGTATTTCTGTCTCCTATATGAGCCTGAGTCACCTCCTCGTTAGGAAGTGAATCACACACATGATTCACCTCACATGGAACCGTTTCAAGATGGCTCTCTCTGCGTACAAGGTCATTAGATTTACATGCAAGTGGCTTAAAAACAAACAAACAAAAAAACAGGAGCGGATTCATCAACCGGTGCTCTGAGAGGGCAGCATGTCCTGCAACATATCTCACACTCCTACTTAGCTTTATCTCCTATTTACATTCCTTATTTTATTCATATTTCTACGGACATATTGTGAGGTAGGGACAGATACAATATACAAATACAATCTGAAAACAGCTGTCCAATGCGAGTATCAAGAGTGTTTATGGCGGGGGCTAATTTGCAACACTCGTCCCTAGAAGAGCTTTTGTGTGAATAAAAAATAATCTGGGTACAGTAGATTACCGTAAAACACGCATTCAGCTGTGATAGAGCTACAAACATTTTTAACATGAGTACACATCTGTCTCTGAATTAACCAGGATTCTGTGTCTCTCTTAAAAGTGTTGAAGTTCACAGTGAGCTTCAGGTGATCAGGTAGCGAGCTCCAGCAATTTCCTTTATTCTGGATATTAAGGAAACACTTTATTTATCCTCAGGGAGACTTCAGGTCATTACAGTTGCTCTTACTCACAGAGACGAAACGAGGAAATGTAGCCAAACAAAGATGAATAATCGGACAGGATTCATCATAGACGTATTTAAGTGTTTTTTTTTTCTGCTGCAGAATAAAGAAACAACACGCAGTAGAAATGTTGTAAAAAATTTGGATGCTACAACACTTTCCGATCCCGTGTTTGAAAACGATACAGTCTCTTTTGTTTTAATCGAAAAGTGCAGAAGATTTAAAAAAAAAAAAAAACAGACATTTATTGCAGAAGAAGGTGCGTAGAAGACGAATGGATCCATCCAACTCCTGCACTCTTGTCTATATTGCACAAATCCAAAAACGTTGCCGAGGTATTTATTAAAAAAATCATCCAATACTCGGTATCTATAGACCCCTATTTTTGTTGCCGTGGAAACAATGTTTTAAAGGAGGTGGTCGCACATCCAGCTGTCTCGTGAAGCGGGATCGCAGGACATCAGAGTGTCACGTTGAAAAGAAAAAAAAGAACGAGTGGCCGAAACGTTTGTTGATTGTTTTCTAATAAAGTGTGCAAGAAAAGTGCGAGGGATGGTTTGTTTTCAGTGTTGCCATGGTGATAAAACAGATATCGAAGTTTATAATTCATGCATTGTGACAGCCCTACAGTTGAAACTGTTGTCTTGTGTTTTTTTCTTTTGTTTTTGTGAGTCATGTGTGCAGGTTTTTGTGCGGGTGTCCGGCGCCTCCTACCTGACGTTGTACGGACACTTCTCTCCATACTGGAGCTTGAAGGAACGCTCCTGACTGCAGTTGGAGCTCAGCTCTGAACACGGGCTGTGCAGCTCCCGCTTGATCTTCAGCTGCAGTCCGTGGAAAGCCACTACATGCAGAAAGAAAGAGAGAAGAAGTGCTGATTATACCTCCAAACAGTCAGAGAGTAAAAGTGATTTCTGTTTGAACATACAAGAAAGTTTAATGCACGTAAACTTTTTTAAAAATATTTTTTATAGCAAGTTACTGTAGGCGGGTAAAGAAAAACAAAAATGAAATAAAATATAAATAACACCGGAATAAAGCCGCCATGTTTAAAGGAGTCTACGATCAAAGAAGTGAGTCTACAGATTCAGGATGTTGAAGTCTGTCAGCGTTTCACTCATAAATCATCCATTTGATCCATTCACTATTTAGAAACTTTCTCTCCGGGAGCACTGGTAGCGTAGTGGTTTGTCCAGGCGCTCCATATGAGGCGGCTGTAGTCCTACAGGCAGGCGACCCCGGTTTGAATCCGACCTGTGGCCAGTGCATTGCACCCTCATTTTAAATTTCTGCACCCTCAATTAAATGGATGCCAAAAATGAAAAAAGTAAAAACAATAAAAAATTCAGGCTTTCAAATGACATCAGTGACTTAGATCGTGTTCATCACATCCACATGATCTGATGGTCACGACATGTGCATGACGTGACCTGTCCGTTCACTGCGGACTACATGTGGGGCGCCGCGATCCCATAACATCAACGCTATTGTTGCCGGTCACTGTAGCTGCACCCCCTTTGATCTAAGTCATTTTGGTGTAGAGCCCGGTCTGCCTGTGGCTCTTATCCTGCATGTTGTTCCCCTCTCTCTCGCTCGCCCACGACTGACGGTGCAAACTTAAGACATGGGTATAAATGATCCAGGTCCAGAGACACTCAGGAGGGTCTGAAAATCAGGGGACAGAAAACATTTAAAATACAACGAATCGGCTTGCACCTTCTTCAGGTCGGTCTTTAACTCTTCGCTGCACGTTCATCGTCAAGAGTTGCAGAGAACAAAACGTGTAGCAGTTTGAACGTGAACACGGCGCTGAATTATTAAGACACTGTCAAAGACGCTCGCTTCACGTCTCGTTTGCTTGTCTTTGCTCCTGACAGCGACTCTGTTAGTGAAATATGACAAACCTAAAACTGTGTGTGCGGCGATGCCCCTTCATGAAGTCTCTGTCTGCTTTCAGCTGGCTGTCAATACGTCCAGACGACAACAACAAGGGGCTCATTGATCTGAAGGGGGCGAGCGGGGCGGGCTATGGCGCTCTCTAACCTACGGGCCCACAGCGAGCCCGGTGCATCTGAGAGGCTGTTAAGTGCCTGATCAGTCCTGATTAACATCCCATCATCTCCAGTCATGATCAACGCTAATCCAATCGGCCGCTCCTCTGACGGAGACAAAAAGTCAGTCAGAATGAAGTCGGGCTCGGGTTGCAGCTACCATCGCCGTCTGGCCGCGCGGACGGCACACAGAGCAGCGGTGAGGCCGTCCCACATCCTTCTTTCAAATGAGAGAGAGAGGCCAGTCATGCAACACAGAGATGATGTCTGAATGAAGTTTCAGGCTGAACGACGGACTTTGACTGATTTAAAAATAGAGTTTTACTTTACTGATATCGATTAGGAAATGCCTCGGATACCGTCCCAAATAGAGCGTCAGGTATCATCAAATCCACCAGTTAATGAACCTTCTGATACCATCATTTATAAGCCCCCTGCCCCCCCGAAAAATCAACCTGTTATCTCTTCATTAAAACAGTAGACAACACAACAGTCATAAATAATATAGCTGCCACAAGGACCTGCTGCTTTGAAGGGGCTAAAAAGATTTTTTTTAAAAGATCTCTTTTTCGCATTTTAAATGTTCCCAATCCTGAATTTAAAACTGAAGGTTCAGAAATTGAAAACACAAAAGAGAACAGCGTCTGTAGATAAAGAAGTGTGTATTCGATCACTCTGGGATTAAAGCAGTTCTTGATAAATACTGAAGACAGGAATCTGAATCTGCATTCAGAAGAAAAAAAATGAAAATAAGAAAATCATGAATGGAGGAAGGAAATCCTTCAACTCCTGGTCGAGCTTTAGTGCAAACATTTAGACATTCAACAACCAGAGAAGCCTGATCTCAGGATCTCAGGGGTCAGGGGGGATTCTTCTTCCTCAGGAGGGTCTCTGAGGCAGCGAGGGGCTGCTGGAGAGAGGAGGAGGATGTTTCGGGGGGAGTTTTTCTCACGGCTGACTGACAGCTGCCGTACGAGCAGGGGTCGATCTGCCAACACCCCATCTGACGCACAGCAGAGCCCCCCCGGGGGGGACGGGCCACACGGGCCCGCCGTGACAAAGCTCAGGGGTTGTTCGCAGCCCTCGCTGGGGGCCTGACCTTTCCGGGTCATCGATCGGAGGTCAAAAGAGACACTTCCTGAGGGGAGACCTTTGACGACGGCGGCATGGCAGCGCCTCGTTAAGAGCTTACGGAGTCAAAACAAAACCTTCATTTTCTGCTCGTCCAGATCACAATCAGAGTCGGTTTGTTTTCCTACAACAAAGCTCGAGAGTTCACCTCAAGAAGAGAGAGCAGCTCGCCTCGTGTTTCTGAATCAATACAACAGTCCTGGTTATTACAGTTCTCTTCAACACGTCGGAGTAACGGCTGTAAAACGCGTCTAAACGACTAACAATGTGGCCTCGCGCGTGCAGCAGCAGAATTAGAAATGGAAATGTCACAATGGATTTGGTCGGTGGGGTGCCAAGGTACACAAATCAATAGCGAGGGCATTGCCTCTGACTAAAACAGAGACTTCCTTTTTAGTCCAGAATGTCATGCCCATCACCGCTTGATTGCTCTCATTATCTACGTATTGATTAACCGAGATGGGGGGGAGGGGGGCGGGGGAGGAGGGGAGGGGTATTTAAAGGAAGAGGCACTTAGAACAATTACTGGCTCTATTTTGAATGCAAATGTTTTCTTCTTCGTGTTTTTTTTTTCTGCACCAATAAATCAAATATTCTGCTATTTGTTTTGCTCTTTGGTATTTACTCAATAAAAAATAAATCTGTTTGTTTCAGCGACATCATCATTCATAGTTTTTGTCTGAGGAAGAGCGTGCATCAATAAATCCTTCAAACAGGAGCTCCTTGTTTGTTTTTCTTTACCTACTCGTGTTTTTTTTTTTGGATCCAGCACTAACTGAGGGGTGTGCTTGTCGTTTTTTTTTTTTCATTTTTAATATTCTAACAAAAAAACGGCTTCAAAGTATTTTAATTCATCTGAAATATTTGGGAACATTATCAAAGAAGTCTCGACCGCCAAACTTTACGTTTTCACATGTTAAATTTGTCACAAATCTTATTCATTGTTTGGTTCAGTTGAGTCATGAATACGAGAAAAATATTTACTGAATAATTTTATATTTTGCAACAAAAAATTTGATTTAATTTAGATATTTTGTTTCTGCAATCCTGCAGCGAGTTCTTAAATTCACCTCCCACGTACACTCAGCCCTGAAGTTCGGTTTTCTCAGATAAAATATTTAATACAATTTTTGTTTATTTTTAAGAAGTCAGGTGCACAAGGAAAGGTGGAGAAATTATGCTTTAACATTTTCTACAAAAGTCACTCAAAATTTTCAATGTTTGTTCTAGAAATTTTCTACAAATCCTTTCAGCACAGAGGACTTCTGACTTTTTTCAGAGAGTCGTGTATGAAAGGGAAGATTTACCTAACCACATTTTCCTGCAAAAAAAACGTTGCTCTAGGGGTTGCCAGGATAGCCCAGAGGTTATGTCCAACGGCCCATGTACAGAGGCTGTAGTCTTTGCTTCAGCGGCTGTGGGTTTGAATCCGACCTCGGCCCTCTGTTGCATGTCCTCCCTCGCTCTCTCTCTCCTCCCAACGTTTCCTGTCTCTCTTCAGCTGTCCTCTCTAATAAAGGCAAAATGCCCCCCAAAATATTTCTCCAATTATTATTTCACCGCTGACTTCCTGCCATCCCTGTGTGACATCATCAAAGATCTCTTGGCCCCTCATGTCAGATTTTCTCAGGTGTCATACGTGCTAAATAAGGTTCTTTGTTTGAGCATGAAAGGAAACATTTACCTGTCTTCTGAACATTTTTCCGACAAATTGTCGCTGTAATTATTTATTATGTTACTGCCATGTTTCTGCCAATCCTCGAGGTACATCATCAAAGATCTCTTGGCCCCCGAGCGTCGTTGTTTTCTCAGGTACCAATCGTGTGTTTTGGCAGAACCGAGAGCCTACGTTTGGCAGATATTTCTCCGGTCCATTCATAAAAAAATACAGGTCTTTTGGCAGCGGCGTCAAACCTTTTCCATTCCATTTTCACCTACTGTAGGTGCTCGCCTTTGCTGTTAAATGATGGAGGCTGCGATCTGCCGGTAACGTGTGGCCTCATTTTACACCTCCTCTACTCCTCTCCTTCCCTGCTAAGTTATGCTAATGGTAAGCATCTGTGGCGGAGTTTGAGACAAAGAGAAATTCTCCTTCTCCTCCTTCAGCCCGAGGACACTTTCGCTCCGAGGCCGCTCACATGCTGCTTCGGTGCTGCATGGATGGAGAGTGCGAAGTCGACATTGAGGGAAACTGTCACAGCTTCCCGAGAGGTGATAAATCTGAGGGCACGACCAGAAAAAACATTTTCTCCTCCATGTCTTTAGATTTTTCTTTCTCTTTCCACCTCTAATTCTCCCGCTAACGATCAACTTAAGCAAATATGTGAGCTTTTAAAAATAATAAAAAGACTCTAAAGACGAGATTCTTCAGGTTTAAATCTCCTGATGCAAGAATCAACTCGTGTAAAGATCGGAGTTAAACATGGCGGATATTAAGACAAAGATTTCTGGGTTAAATTAGCACTTTTATTTTGAAAGCTTGCATTTTAATTCAACGTTTTATTTGATATTTATCAGATAAAGTTTTCCTAAATAATTCGATTTTTTTTAACTCATTTCATATATTTTCTAGAAAAAAATCTATTATTGCTGCCACACCACTTTTTTTTAAACGTAGCAATCAGCTAGCAACAAGAAGGCTAATGCGACAGACGACAGTTTTCAGAATTTTCAGCAGATTCTGCATCCGTTTACAATTTTAAAAAAAAAGAAAAAGGAGTAAACTCTGTTTACTATTTTAAAAAAGTTATGCAGATACAATTTAAAACAAGCCAGACGACTCAGTATGTGTGATTTTTAAAGTTATTTAGTTAAGTTTAGAAAAAAAAACCTTTGCACATGTGTTTCATAAGACGGGAGCGTAGGAGAGCGATGTGTCCATCCTAACTTAAAGGTACGAGATCTTCATCAGGCAGAAACGTTGCATAAAAATGTTTGAAAGTTGAAGTTAGGGTAGACGATGTGCCGGAGTTTACCTTTAAGTTTACTTCAGATTTACACTCACATGGCGGCTCCATTATTCTAGACTTTTGAAAAAAGGCTGCAGTTGTTATTTGATCTTTTTTCTTCTTCTATGGTTTTCAATTTCTGCTTTTATTCTTGTTTCCACTTCTTCAATCGTAATGCTTTGACTTATTTATTTATTTAAAACAGACGACTGCAGCAGACATAAGATGATCAGCGACACACGTTAACCAGAGCTGTAGATCCTGTATATTTCTATCACTGCGGTTTCTTTCTTCTTATATTTAATTACTCTAAAGATGTTTTTCCCTTTTTTTAAAGCTACTTTTTCGTTTTTTGTTTTTTTTTAGGTCTTGTAAAAACCAAATTTACACCGAATGGGCGATATCGATACAAGTCAACTTATCTTACCATAACGACCGTTTTCAGACCTTTTTGTTTCTACTTTAATCCTTCATTTGAATTTATTCTTGTCCATCTAAAATATGAATTTTGCAGACGACTCTCTCGTTCAGTCGAGCTAAAGATGTTTCATATTTTATTTTCCTGCGTTCATCCTTTGATCTGCCCGTCAGATCACTTTGAAGACATCTGTTTTTATCAATAAAGTTATTTTAGTTTAAAAAACAAAAATTAGTGAACGCCTTCTTTATCTTCCGGTGAGATCAGACAAAGGAGAGACGAGCGCTCTCGTTCAAAGACGAGTCTGAAAATCAAAAACATCTCAAAAGATATTTCGCTTCAATTTTCAAGATTGGCCACAAAAAAAACAGCTTAAAAGGGAAGACGATGATGACGTTTAGTGGATTTGAACCTGAATCACTGACGCTCTGATTGTTGATGGTTGTTCTTCTCACTCGACTTCCTGTTAACGAGGCGCGTTAATTTCTCTGCCCGGCTCGTCCCTGAAGATAAAACAGCTTTTAACAGTTTAACTTTGACTTCCTCTCCGACGTTCTTCACTCAGACTCATCTCTTCCTCCTCGACTTCCAGCTACACCTCTTTCCATCCTTCACCCTCTCTGTTTCACCCCCCCTCCCCCCTCCCCTCCACCTCTCGGCTCGGTGAAACCCATATGGGAGAGCTGCCGGCTGGGATGCCTGCTCGAGCGCCCAACCACGGTGCCCTCACCCCTCCCGCCATCTGTCAGCGCCTCTCCAGTCTGCTGCCGCTTTGCCAACAGGACAATTCAGATGGTCAGCAGTCTCCTGCCACCGCGGCCACCCACCCCGGCTACCTCTGAAGGACAACGGGACAGTCTCTGTGACCTCTGGTTCTCTGCTGCACACCGCCACGCGCCTCCATCTTGGAATTTAAGAAGGGAACTAATTCACACCGAGGGGTTGTTCTACTGAAGAATGGAAATACACCGACAGGGAAAACATGTTCCTGCACCCTTACAGCTATTATTTACCCAACGGTGGAAGGGTAGCTGAAAAATCTGGCTCTAAAAATTAAAAACATATTTTACAAGAATACGCCCCCCTCCTTCAAAAACACAAACAACAAAAGACTCCTACAAATAGTTAGTGAGATATTAAACACTGTTATTGTCTGCCTCAGGTCCTCTGGTTTCACTTTTTAAGGTGTAAAAAAATTGGGATTTGGCTCACACGGGGTTAAAAGGTCTAAGATGGAGCTCAATGTCCGATCTACTTTTTCAAAAATATGAACCACATACTTTCTGTAAAAGCTGCAATTTTTTAAATTACTAAAAAAAAAATGAGAAAGCAGCCGACGATGCAGATATCCTCGCGACCTTTTTCTTCTAACTTGTGCATTTTGTCCGACTTTTCCTCGCGGGCTAAAGGGCGTTAAAGGACGCAGGGAAGACTTTGTTTTGTGCCTTTTCTCACAGTTTTTTTTTTTTTTTTATGGGCGTTTTGGCTCCTCTGAAAGACATGTGCTCGCTCAGGTTCCCACTGAGCTCCACTCACTCCATTTCTGTCCCCACCTTGGCAACTACTTCCTCCAGAAGTGGAGCGTGCCAAGTCACCAGTCACCGTGTGCAACCAGCGTGCACCAACCAGGTGAAATACGACGCACTGCATCGTCCCTTATAGCTGAGAGAGGAGCGCCTGCTCGCTTATCAAACTCTTAAAATGTATTCTTAGACACTAGCTGTATTCGCTTACAGTTAAAAAAAAGAGACACATGATGCTTCTTTGTGCTGCATAAATCCCCACTGAAGATCGGGGGAGTGAAGCAGAAGGCCAACGAGCCGTCAGCTGAGACGAGATAAATCTGGTATTTACTACTATTACCCCGCCGTATTTAGAAAATCTAACCACGATGGGTGGTTTTGCACAAAAAAAAAGCCTCAAGGTGAGGTCGTCTGGGAGCTTTTTTAAAAAAAGATTTTATTTAAAAAAAAGAAAAATCAAAACAGCCATCATTTGACAGCAGTTTGGCCTAGCAGGATATAAAAATATCACTTTAACACCCTGAAAAAAAAACTGCCACAATATTTTGATGTTTATGCAAATAAATCACGGCGCAATAATATCTCAGAGGTGGTGAGAGGAGCAGGGGGAACGAGGGGAAGAGAGAGAGAGAGAGAGAGAGAAAAGAGAGAGAGAGGGAGAGAGAGAGAGAGAGAGAGAGAAAAGAGAGAGAGGGAGAGAGAGAGAGAGAGAGAGAGAAAAGAGAGAGAGAGGGAGAGAGAGAGGGAGAGAGAGAGAGAGAGAGAAAAGAAAGAGAGAGAAAGAGAGAGAGAGAGAAAGAGAGAGAGAGAGACCCCCCGACCCGTGCACCTGTCTGAAGACCTGCAAGACTGCTGCAGCTCTCCAGAGAGCACCAGCGCGAGCAAAGGTGAGGCTACTTAAAGACCCACACACACACACACACACCACAGATGTTGACACAGACCCAAACAGGAGTATTAACATCATGAAAACACACACTCACACTCACACACACACACACACACACACACACACACACACACACACAGACAAAGTCAAAAGAGCGGCGTGCTCTCGTACTTACAGTTTTCAGTCTGGAAGTCTGGAACGAACTGCTCGTCATTGTCGGGAACTTGAGCTGCAGACACAAACAGAGAAGAAGAAGAAGAAAGGGAGTGATTGTTTGTGATGTTGATGGACACGCAGCATTGATCAGCGCTCCCAGCAGTCCCGTACACTCCTCTGGCAAACAGTCTCCGGGGATCTAATCCCGGCCTATCCCGCCATTGTTTGCCTCCGCTTGTCTGTTAAAGAACACGGCGGGGGGAAAAAAAAAAAATGTTCTACAAGAAAAAAAACAGGTTGAGGAGGACTTGCTGTCTGATGCTGTTTTTAAAATGTGCATTTATGGAAGGGTGAAAATGTTCCCGTTACCGCTTCATTCTTGTCTTTTGTTAAATGTTTCAACCCATGAGAAATATTTAATTGAACCCAATTTATAAAAATAAAAAAAACGAGGAGGATCTCTTTAAAAATATCATCAATAAAATGTTTGTTTTTTGTGCAATAAGTCAAGCGCACCATGAGGCGTGTTTGAAAGCTGCTCTGGAGCTTCAGTCTCTTATTGCAGCTGCAGGAGACAAAAATATTTTGTTAAAATTGAACTTTTTTTTAAAACCCCAGGACCTTAATGCATTTTTTTTCATTCTAGTGCGACAATCCCACCCACTTTAAGCTAAAATGAAAAAAATCCAGGCGCTGGTTTTTAAAATAATTCTAAAAAGGAGCAAATTTGATCCCTTTTTTTTTTCTTAAAATCACACGCCTATGACTTAGTATTTAAAAAAAATACTGTAAGCATCCAGAAAATGCAACAAAATATACAAAATTAGACCCTGACATGTTCTGCAGAACACCATTTATATGATTTCCTGAAGAAGTTGCACGCCGCCCCGTGTTTTCCGGCTCGCCCCAGCCTCGTGAGGGACGGAGGATTTCAGCCTTCCTCCTAACTCCACTTCCTGAGGTCGCCCCGTCCATTGACTCTCCCTCTCTCTCTCTCTATCTCTGTGCCAGCAGCCAAACTCCCATTGTTACCTGCATCTAATTGGCTTCTTCCCTACCGCTGAATCCACCTGTACCCACCGAGCCGGGTCTGTTCCAAAGCTTCACCGTCCTCACCTGCGCCTCCAACGCCCCTGCACTCAGGTTAATGCTCAAATAATGAAGCCTACTCCTATTAGGGCATGTACATATTAATATCACACATATTTACTCTCGGCGGCGGCCCTCCACGTCCCTCTAGTTCGACTCTCAGGCGAAAGATTTAAATGTGTCATTAGCACGTCTATTTATACGCACGACGAGGTGGATCCTCATTATCACAGAATCAGTAACATGTCCCGACACGCTGGAGATCGTCACAGAAATCACAGATTTTTCCACTTTTGTCACTTTGGATCAGATGAGGGAGGTTGGTTGGGTTCTTTTTTTTTTTTTTTTTTTTCTCGTTCTCTCGCAGGAGGTGTGAATTGAGGCGAGTAAACAATCAGCACATGAAGACGAGGAAGTGCTGCGTATTTTCAAACAATGTCAAGCGGGTGAAGAGTGCAGCAAACAAAGAGAGAGAAATTAATTCTCATCAGATTACGCCCCGGTTAAAGCCGTCGTATGCAGCACTTTGAAATATCATTTTGTATTAAAGCGCCTTTAATTAACGGTTAAGATCTTTGTGTTTTACTCGATATCTTTCATGCTTTCTTCAGAAGCATTAGCATGGAAATTAAATTAATATATTGACTAAAAAAACAGGTTTAAAGAATCATATTTTCCCCATTTTTACCCGTCAAAACCACGACTTTTAAAGCTGCACACACAACAGAAATACAACAAAAAACTGGAGCAGAACTCTCATCTCATGATCACAACATGAAACCATTTTGCAGAAACTTCAGAAAACAAAACTTGTCGGGGACAAAGAGAGGAGAGATGGATGAAAAAAAAGAAGAAGAGAGGGTGCAGTGTGCGTTTGTGTCCAAACAGTAAGTAAGAGCAAGATGGATGAGTCACTGGCCCTCTGTCTGCGAACGAGCCAGCTCATCCCTGATACAAACTCCTGCAGAGAACGGCAGAGCTGGAAATCTGCCGCCATTCACAAAAAAAAAAAAAAAAAAAAAAAGAAACAAAACAAAAAAAGATGGGAGGTAGAAGAGAAGGAGTGAGGAAGGAAAGGGAGAAGTTGTAAGTCGAGGCCTGAGCAGGAGAGGCTGATCAACACTCTGAGAGTCTGTGGGACAGTTTTTAAAAACTAATTTCAACGTCTGCATGCCGCAATTTCAACCTTAAATGATGTCGTCAGCTCCAGGATATTTAGAACATATCAATAACGTGTATAAAAAGCACAAAAAAGCGAGTAGTTACAGGTGAAAATCTCAGAAATCTGACTTTTTCAGGAGCTAAATTAAGGGGCAGAAATGCATCATGGGAGATGGAAATGGAGAGCAGAGTGGAGAGTTTCTGGGTGTCACAATTTGTCCGTTTGCAGATGAACATCCCCCCCGCCCCTCGACTTTCTCGTTCTCCGAGACGGAAATTCAGTCTGCCTCTCATAATTCGTCCTCTTGTTCCAATTACCTGAGCTAATAAATCTCAGAAACGGTGGAGGTATTCCTTTTCATCTTAATGGACAGGAAGTCATTCATTAAATCTACAATCTTGAAGCGCACATCATCACACTGATCCCTGACAGGCAGAACTGTAATCTTTAACAGTAATACTTCTCATCAGCCGTCTTCTTCTTCTTCTTCTTCTCTCACTTTGGATACTGAAATATTTAAATCGTGTCTTATTCTTTTTTACACGCCCTGCGGTGCACGCGGCGCCAATCTCATAATGTAGCCGCGGCTCACCTCCCCGTGTGTGTGTGTGTCTGTTTCTGAGCATACGTTTCATTTTTTTTTAAAAAGCTTTGGATTCGCACTGCGAGCATTTTCAAATGTGTTAAAGAATAGATGGAGCCCATGAATGATTCAGGTTCACCTGTGTGAGCCAAAAAACGTCTCCAGACACTTTTCCAGGTGATGTTTTTACGACTCAATCCCAAATATTAAAGTACGCACTTGAGACGTCTCGTTTAGAGGTAAGAATTATGGCTTCACATCCAGAGCACTCACGGGTTCTTTCTACTGTTATTTTTTCGAGGGGGGCGAGCTGTCATTGGACGGCCGCACCGCCTGTCACAGACGAACAAAACAAAAAACACAAAAATCTTAATTGAAATATTCATCAGACTGAAAAGCGTTTTTTAAATTATTTGAGACGTTGATATTTCTGCATTTCTGGAGTTGAATCGGTGAGTTCTCATCTTTTTAAGCTCCTCCAGTTTTGAATCACAGGACTAAAAGTAACCACAGCAGTCGTTTTTTCACCTCGGAGAGATTTTTCTAAAGCACTACAATTTGTCAAAAAG
Organism: Labrus mixtus; assembly: GCF_963584025.1. Classification (NCBI taxonomy): domain Eukaryota; kingdom Metazoa; phylum Chordata; class Actinopteri; order Labriformes; family Labridae; genus Labrus; species Labrus mixtus. The sequence continues at coordinate 8,586,078 of NC_083622.1, read as the reverse complement.
ACTTTCAAATAATTGTAAATGTATTCAGGCAAAGTTTAACCATCAAACAATTCAGTTTTCTTTGTCCTGTTGCACTGAATGCATCCCAACATGTCGCAGCAGGAGCACGTCGACGCTTACTATCGATGCAAAGCGTTTTAAAACATATAATTCTTCATCAGCACTTTGGTCCATTTGGAGACATGACACTGTGAATTTGTTCTATTTCAGATTTACAACACATAAATATATATATTAAATATAACCTGAATCAAACTTTCCGAGCTGTTTCAAGCTCTCACACTGATTTACTTTAAAGAATTTCTGTTTTTAACACCAGAGCAAATCCAAAACGTCTTCCAAATACTCTGAAGATATTCCACTTCTCACTCTAAAACTCTAAAGACTTTAACTCTAAACTTTAAGGTCACATGCATTACTCAAAGCGAGTTCTATTTTTAAAGTCAGATACTGATTTAAAAAGTGTCGCTCAGGAGCCGAGTAACACATGCACATGCAGATAAAAACAGAGTCAGAGTCAAAGAGGAAGCAATGTTCACCACTAACCAAAACTTCGGTGCTGCAGACACGCTGGAAAGAGGACACTGGCGCTTAAATCCTGAAGCATCACGTCTCAGTTAGACCACAACGAGCAAGTCTTGCCATCAGAGGAAAAAAAAAATAATTGAAAAGAAACCAAATGGGTAACTATTTTTTTTTTTTTTAAGAAGAAGAAAAAAAAAAGTTGCTGTTGGATACAGATTCAGGGTGTTTTGGAGGTTCTGCGATTTAAAAAAAAATTATAGATCCATTCTCTTTTTTTGGGGGGGGGGGCCGCCAAGACATGAAATTGAAGAAGACAAGGTGATGGTACAGCTGGAGAAGGTAGAGAGGTGTGCTGAGAGGAAGCAAAGGGAGAGAGAGAGTGAGTGAGGAGAGAGAGAGAGAGAGAGAGAGAGAGAAAGAGAGAGAGCTGGTAGCAGAGCTCTGGTGGAGGTGGAGGTGGCGGCGGCTGCTGCTGGCGTGCAGCGTGTTAGCTCCTGCCAAAAGCAGAAGAGACAGTGAGCGTCGGAGAGCCTTCTCCTGGTAATTTGTGATGACACTCTCTGGGTAGAGCCTCCTCGGTCTCCCTCAAGACCCCTCGCTCACAGTCTCTAATGTATGCATGACACACAAGGTGCCTCTTCCACACAGGCTTTTAATTGGACTGCGACGCTAGGCAAGTAACTCCAGGCTGCTTTTTTCTCCCCCCCTTGCAACCATTTTTTTTTACCCATCTCTCCTCCTCCTTTTTTCTCTTTTTGCTCAAGATTTAAAACACTCACCCTCTGCGAGCCAAGTCTCCTGCAGCTGACTGAGGTCCTGGAAGAGTTCTGGAAAAAAGGGGTGGGGTGGGGGGGGGGGACGAAGCAGAGAAACAAGGCAGTTAAAAAACAGAGTCAAAGCCCAGGAGCAGCATCAGAAAAAAACAGCTGAGTTCATTACAGCAGGCTGATATGCCCGGTCAGAGCCGCTGGAGCTCAGAGCGGCTAATAACAAGTCAATTTGTGTGTCTGACCACTGACGGAGGCTTGTGAGAATCATCACAGGCCGCCGTGTTGTAATTGAGATTCTCTAGTTAGCAGCGCAGGTGGCCACAAACCAATTGAATTTTGCTAAATGTTTAGGAGCCGTGAAATTAACTTCTCCCTCTGCCCTCTGCCTACCTTCGGTGTCCAGAGCCAGGTCGGACTTAATGAATTTTCTCTTTCTGTCATGTGCTTGCCTTTGGCAGCTCGTTGTCTTTTCTTGCAGCTTCTGAAAAAGAAAAAGAAAAAAAAAAGAGAGACACAGAAATCAATTTTTTTCTCTCTCTCTCTCTCTCGCTGGAGCAGTGATTCTGTTGTTGGCTGCAGCTCAAGTGCAACTGAAAGAGCCTCAATGAGCCTCTCATTGATGCCTCACACGCTTCTAAGAGCAAAGGATCCCTGCGCTTCAGATATAATTAACAAGCTGTAACATGGTGCATAACCAATATCACTGTGTATAGCAGTAGGCACCTTGTTTGGCTGTTTATCTTTGATGATTAAATGAAACTTAAACGGTCCCTGAGGAGGAATGAGTCTTGGCAGCCAGCAGGGAGGGAGAGAGAGAGAGACGAGATCAGAAAGTGTTAAGAGAGAAGAACAGACATTTACAACAATAAAAGATGAGGTGAGAGATCTGCGTCTGATGTCTGATTTGCCTCCAAGTTGTTCTAGTCAGGAATAACTCACTTTGGAGTTACAGTAAGGCACTCTCTGGTCGTGAAATCCATCCATCCTGCTCCGCTCTCTGCAAAGTCCCCAGAGTCTCCTTTCTGTCCGGTCACCCTTCAAACAGAGCGAGTATTCAAACAACAGAGCATGAATAAGAGGAGTTTCATTCATTCATTCACACACACTTCAGGAACCTTGTGCGACTCTTTTGAGACCGAAATTACCGACAACACCTCCGGCGATGCTGCAAAGTTAAGTTGACAATCTGTAAATGTCGTGCGTAAACGAGCCACGCGCTGAGCTGGACGGGTTTTTTTTTTTTTTGGTTTTTTTAAACCCGCAGTTTTAACTTCTAATGTAGAGAAAGTATGAAAAAACTGTTACCTAGCGATTCTCGCTGTGTAGAGTGGCTACAGAGTCGGCTGCAGGATCTCCACAGTCCCGGCTGCTGCCTGCGCTTCTCCCCGCTCACTGTGTCGCTTTCGAGCGGCTTGGCATCGCCTCCCGGGGCCTCCCATGGAAACAAGCCGCACTCCGCTTCCTATTGGTTGTCAATGTCTTTCACCGGATCAGATTGCTGGCAGTCAATCAGGCACGGCTGCAGGCGGTGAGCGCCGCAGAAGTCAACGGTAGGATGGAGGTTTTAATGCGCTCTTCTTTTTCAACTTTGGCGCAAAACTTAAGCGTTATGTTTTCATGCTTTTTAAAGTTGAAACACACACATGCAGACTGCACCTGCACCCCTCCCCTCTCCTGCCCCGTCTTCGTCTCCTTCCGTACACACACTCTGCGCACACACACACACACACACACACACACACACACACACACACACACACACACACACACACACACACACACTGCTCTCCCGGTGAAGTTTGTGTCCATGGTAACTGTGTTTTTTAGAGCCTCCAGAGGGACCCGATGAAGAGCCAGCAGCTCCTGTAAGGGATACATTGTTGGGAGTGCCGAGGACCCGCTGACCTGGAAGTAAAACAAGGGTCACCAGGCAAATCTGAGGACAGCCCCCCCCCAAAAAAAACTTAACTAACACACATGGCCAAAAACATGACAGTACCTACCTGAAGCTGGTTTAGTGCAATTAAAGTTTTTTTAAAAAGCTGTACAAACAGTCTGCTAATAGCTCAGCATTAAGTCATATTTCTCACATTGTTTGTATTTACTTTCAATAAAATAATTTATAGAAAATCAGGATTTAGATGTAAGACTTAAAAATACAAATTTAAAAGGATGAAAGTCCTTTAGCTGTTTAGTTGGCTAGTTACAAGCTAACTAGTAGCCTAGTTTACCAGCATGTTTTTGCCAGTGTTTGCTAATTGCCGTTTAATCTGGTCAGCAGCTGTTGTACATACACACACATTAAAAAAAAAACAGTGAGCATAAATGAACATGTTTACAGCCTGGTTCAAAACAAAACCTCAAATTCACGATTTAAACAACATTTAAACATTTGCACAATGTCTTACGTACAAAAATACTGTACATGGCAATGTTTTGGTCCCGAAAAATGGGCAGTTCATTGCACACAAGACACTGTGCATTACTTTCCTTTGCACCTGTTTTATGAATTAGACGTAAAATACAAACAAACAACAAAAAAGCATACAGTTTTTTAACCATTTAAAACCTCTAAAATCATCCAGGTGGTAAAAAGTCACTTATTTGTCATTCTGCGTCTAGTTAGCACATTTAATTGGTGAGATTATGATTGTTAGATGAAAGCCCAATAACTCAATTTAGACTTTAATTTTACATTTAATGACGCTCCAAAATCACTTTTAAGAATGCAGATTTTATATTATAAAGTATATAAAAACTATAAAGCCTCATGATCTGACTCAACATGTTCTATAAGTACCGGCTCTCTCAGTTAGTAAAATGAAAGCAGCTTGTCATGAAGAAAAAGGATCAAATAAAATGTCTGCTAGATATTTATTGCTTGTGTATCTGTAAAACTCTCCGGAGTAGCAGCTAAACGTGAAGGGAGACTAAAAGAGAAAAGAGAATAGTTCTTAGTGTTGGCACAGCAATCAGTTCAGATTTCCTTGCAGTGGTGTGGGTCAGATCTAGGATAACCCCTGGAAAGGGAACCTTACCATTGCATTAAACACTTGACTGAGAGACGGACATATCGGAAGCCAGCAGTGGTCACGCTGGTGCCATCTTGGATCCTGGCAGGGTTCCATTACCAGGCAGGTGAGGTGGATGTGAAGTGAAGCAGGGTGTCACTCCTGCTGAACAACCCCCCCCCCCCCCCCCCCCCCTTCACAAACCAAGAAACACAGTTCAAGTGCAGGTGTGCACCCATCTGACACTGAGACACACACTGACAAACAAAGTGCCAATCAAGAGACCTTCTTTTTTCACCGTTATTCCTGAGAAGTTGACTTTCTGGTTCGGCTTAAAGAAATGTCAGCAGCGCCGCCTCGATCTGCTCCGTTTCAAATACGCGCAGAGGCTACAGGTCTGGGGCCCCCTACTGGTCTGGGGTCCCAAGCATCTGCCTGCCAAGCAGCACCTCTGCATGGTCTCATGGTTACCCGAGGCTTCTAGCTGCCGCCGTCCCAGAGTCAAAGATCAGCGTACAAAGAAAACCAGACCACGACGTCAAACAACAAAAGCTTTTTATTATCACTTGTCTCAGTCCACATTTGCAGGCATAGTTTTTATTTTTTCAGGCAGAACAACACGGTGTGAGTTCTACAGTCAATCAGAGCAATAAAACCAACGATACTGTGTACAAAAATACAAGCTCACTGTACAAACGCCGCACAGTACAAAGCAAAGACACAGAGACTCGTCAGACCTCAGTCTGCACGGGGGGGTGGCACTTTTTAAAAGACTGAAAAACAGACGAGCCCCCCAAAATTATTCTCTGAAAAGAGCACGGGTACACTTTTGTTCAAAACGACACGTTGTGTAGGTGTGTATCAGGTGTGTGTCAGGTGTGTGTCAGGTGTGTGTAGGTGTGTATCAGGTGTGTGTCAGGTGTGTGTCAGGTGTGTGTAGGTGTGTATCAGGTGTGTGTCAGGTGTGTGTAGGTGTGTATCAGGTGTGTGTCAGGTGTGTGTCAGGTGTGTGTAGGTGTGTATCAGGTGTGTGTAGGTGTGTGTCAGGTGTGTATCAGGTGTGTGTAGGTGTGTATCAGGTGTGTGTAGGTGTGTATCAGGTGTGTGTCAGGTGTGTGTAGGTGTGTATCAGGTGTGTGTAGGTGTGTGTCAGGTGTGTGTAGGTGTGTGTCAGGTGTGTATCAGGTGTGTGTCAGGTGTGTGTAGGTGTGTATCAGGTGTGTGTAGGTGTGTATCAGGTGTGTGTCAGGTGTGTGTCAGGTGTGTATCAGGTGTGTGTAGGTGTGTGTCAGGTGTGTGTAGGTGTGTATCAGGTGTGTGTAGGTGTGTGTCAGGTGTGTGTAGGTGTGTGTCAGGTGTGTGTCAGGTGTGTGTAGGTGTGTATCAGGTGTGTGTAGGTGTGTGTAGGTGTGTATCAGGTGTGTGTAGGTGTGTGTAGGTGTGTATCAGGTGTGTGTCAGGTGTGTATCAGGTGTGTGTAGGTGTGTATCAGGTGTGTATCAGGTGTGTGTAGGTGTGTGTAGGTGTGTATCAGGTGTGTGTAGGTGTGTGTAGGTGTGTATCAGGTGTGTGTATCAGGTGTGTGTCAGGTGTGTGTATCAGGTGTGTGTATCAGGTGTGTGTATCAGGTGTGTGTAGGTGTGTATCAGGTGTGTGTCAGGTGTGTGTAGGTGTGTGTAGGTGTGTGTCAGGTGTGTGTAGGTGTGTGTAGGTGTGTATCAGGTGTGTGTAGGTGTGTGTAGGTGTGTATCAGGTGTGTGTATCAGGTGTGTGTAGGTGTGTGTAGGTGTGTGTCAGGTGTGTGTAGGTGTGTGTAGGTGTGTATCAGGTGTGTGTAGGTGTGTGTAGGTGTGTATCAGGTGTGTGTATCAGGTGTGTGTCAGGTGTGTGTATCAGGTGTGTGTATCAGGTGTGTATCAGGTGTGTGTAGGTGTGTGTCAGGTGTGTGTAGGTGTGTGTCAGGTGTGTGTAGGTGTGTGTCAGGTGTGTGTAGGTGTGTATCAGGTGTGTGTAGGTGTGTGTCAGGTGTGTGTAGGTGTGTATTTGTGTCCTGTGTTTATCTTGTGTTGACACTGAACGAGATAAATACTCTTAGAATGTAGAAGTGTGTTGAAATGTACCGAGTCACCACAGTGACCTTTAAGAATAAAGCTCTCTTTTATTCATGTATATCAGTTTATAATCGCACTACATAAATATTTTCTATATAAATATGATTTATCTGAATCAGCAGACCCGTGTATGAAGGAGGCAGTTTAAAGAAAAATCAAATATTAGAAGGAGTCACAGACGGCATGTGCAGACGTGATTGGCTGTGAAATGCCTCAGAAGACTGTAATTATAGGATGGGATTGATTTTCAGTATTGATTCTTTAAATCAAGCTTGTGCAATATGCCAATAGTCATTTTGTATTTAGGCTTTAATTGTTTAATGTACGCTGGTATGTGCAGCAGGCTGTAAACACTCAACAAAAGACATCAGAGCAAATCAATGACCGCAGGAGGTCAGACTGCTTCCTCATGAATATCCAACTGTACAGCCATCGGGCGGACACGAATGAACACTACACTCTTTTTTAATTTTTTTTGTTGCTTTTTATTTTTTTTTCAAACTCTAAAAAAGTACCTGAGTACCTTTAAATACACGCAGGATCCAATCAAAATGCAGCCGTCTCCTAGATAAAGTGTGATATGGTTAAACCGAGCAGCACTCTAGATTTAGATTCAAGAAAAAAAAAACGATTTCCACAAGTGTCAAAACAGATCGCGGTCACTCATGCAACACAAAGTGTGCACACAGTTGGTAAAACTGTCCGGAAAAATCTCTCGTGCGACGTCGAAACAGAGAGTGTCATGCATTATTTATTTATTTTTTTTACAAGGATCAATAATCGCTCTTAATCTTTTTCAGTGACGGAGCAGCAGCACATCAGATCAAAACATGACATCGCAGGATGACTCGCAGGAACCGTCGTAAAAGAAAGCAAAAGCGATCCTGTTGTCTTCTTCTTTTTTTTTTTTTTTTTTTTTTTTTTTTTAACTCCGAGACTTGAAGCCATTCTCGAGTGAAGCGCTGACGAAACGTCGAGCAAAAGAAACTTCACTTCTTTCTAAATGCTCGGAAAAGATCATCTGCAAAAAAACAAAAAAACAAAAAAAAAACTCCAGATATGTCAGCTTCAACAGCAGCGTCCTCGTTCAGCGTCCATCATGCATCAGGGGTATGCAAATGCAAAAAAAAAAAAACTGTTAAAAAACATCAATAGCAGCAAAAATATGAATAAATAAATAAATACATCTTTTCACAAAACACATTCTTCTGTGGGGGTTTTCATCCACATGGCACGGATCACAACAGCAGAAATAAAAACAGACTTTTATAAAAACCGTACCCCCGAAATAGCTCCAGTATTTTTGGAGCTAGACTACACTACATACTGAAGCGTCACACCTCAGTCTGGATTAATTGAGGCCTTCTTCGGTGACGTCTCTTTGCTGCAGGAAATACTCGCTGCACCTACATCTTGCTACTGTACGCTCACGCTGGGTTTATACCAAACAGGCATCAAAGACCCCCCCCTCCCCCCTCCCACCTCCTTCACAAACAGGCCGAGTGATGATCAACGTGTGTCCGCTGATCTGCAGGTGTTTGAATAGAACCGACTCTAAAAGGTCTGGGACTGTGAACGGTCAGTCTTTGCTCTCGGTGCGTGTTCGCCTGACGATGGAGGAGAAGCAGCTCCGGCCCTGCGGCGCTCCCATCAACATGGCCGCCTGGTTCTTGTGGACGATCTCGATCTGGAGGTAGGGGAGAATCAAAGAGGGAAGATTTCAGCACATGTTACATGTCACAGACAGTCGCATAAGGGGAGCGAGATAGCAAAGTGTGGAGGTAGTTCAGAGTCACAAAAAGCATGTACAGATGGAGCCACCTTAAGTTTCCCGTGTTTCTGTGGTAGTGCCGTGACCGGTCCGTGCTAGGACCTGGCAGAGTCCGTGACTGTAATGAGATCCCTGGACTTGTAACGCCCCTAAACCTCACTTGTGGAAACTAGTTGCAATTATTAATCTGCCCACCAGGAGGAGCAGTGATTATGGATTATGTGATTATTATCAGAAACAAAATAAGCTTGATTCCATTGATTCCTATTTGAGTGTCCCTGATTCTATCCACATTCCTGTCACTGGTGTGGACGTGGATGAGCATCGAGGAAGGAAGAGGAAGTGCTGCAGCTTGACAAACAAAATGTCCTCCAGGTGGACGGTCCGAACCTGTGGCTCCTTTCCCACTTCATACCCCCCCCTCTCTCTCCCGATTTCCTGCTCTATCCTCTGTCCTGTCTAAATAAAAAAAAAAGGCCAAAAGCCACAAAATAAACGACCTCCAAGACCTGAAAGGGTCCTGGGTCCATATGTGTTCTTGTTAAACTGGGTCTGTTAGATTATGAGGGTTCTTTAAGGGTCTTTAATGTCTCTGGTAACAAATGGCTACATACATTATGTTGGTCTTAATGGGTATAACATCAGACTAAATCCCGTATCTGAACCGTTTCCGTTAAAGGCCGAGCTTGTAGATGAATGAAGAAGCAAATATAAACCATCAAGGGTCGTCTTATTATGCACATCGTTCATTTGACTGTTGCATTAAAGAGTCGCAGTAATGGGGAGAGGAAATGTTGCCATATGCATTAAAAAGGGGACAAGGGTCTCTTCAAAGGGAAGCTGCCATTTCTTGAACTTGCACTCTGACTCGGCGGCAATTACCAGCTTTTGAAGGCTTTCTGCGATCGTTAGACCTGATTGATCTGTACGTTTCTGATTCACACGAAAAAATATTATAACCTTTTAGGAGGAAGATATGAGGGAGTACTTGAAAAACATCGGGAGCTCTGTTTAAAAGATGCCACAATAAAAATCCAATCAGTTCTCACTGATTGGATGAGTGTGAGTGACCTTACTAATTATATGATCAGACATTAAGGAAACATGCTATGTTGAAGTGCTGGCTTCTCTGACAACAATGCAGCAGCCAGTATGTCCTCCTTCTAACTTTAGATTCTGGTCCTGAATGCTCTGGATTTGTTTGGACCAGAGAAGGTAGGCCGTTTTGGACGCCCCTCGGTTTGCCAGATATGAGAGCAGTTATCAGGTCAAACCAACAGGTGTTGCAACGATGGAAGCGGGCAAGAGAAGTGGTTCAGATAGAAGTGATTGTACCCGACCTAAAAAGCCTCTGCATGTTTCTAATAAACTCAAACTAGGATCAATATTGGAGATGCTTTTGAAAAATGGAGAGAGGTTAGAACGCAGAAAGGTTTACAGACCGATGCAGAGCTGGATAAACACTGAAGCTTCAGGTAACCTGCGTTTAAATGCTTTGAATTTTTACGACCTTTAAAACGGTCTTAAAATCAAAGACAGATTGGAGTGTAGTGTAGTTTCTGTCCCTGTATCTCTCTTACAGATCATTGTTTGTGTTGTTTTGCAGCCTGATAATTCGCTTGCCGTCTCCTGCTCACACACGCTCTCCGTCGAGTGTTTTTCCCTCTGTCCATGATGTTCATTTCTCAAAATGAAGCTCCTCACTTTGTGTTGATTACGGCTGTGTTTAGCTTTAATTACAACACAGATGAAGTGCTGCTGAGATTTACATCTGGATCGCTTGAGAAAAGCTAAAAAAAAAAGAAAAAGAACAGAGCATGACCAAACGAGTACCCTGCAAGTGCTCTTGTGTCTGCAGGCACAACTCCACTGAGCAGAGTGAGGATCTGACAGGCCGTCATATCCAAGATGAGATATTCAAACTGTCCGTCAGAGCTGAATTTAAAATCAGACGACCTGCTAAATGATGATACAAAAACATCACAGTTGTTGGGATGTTAACCCACTAAATATTAACAACAACAGATATGCAAATGAAGCTCAGTTCCTCTGCATGCATAACATATTTAACACCATCAATCCATTTGCATTTTAAAGCGACATATTTCACGTGTCACTGCCGCTTTGATAACTAGGTCTGAATCAACTGCTGCAAACTGAAATAGTACAGTTCATACCAGATAGTATCCTTGTCAAATGTTTGTTTTTATGTTCTAAATATGATGTTATCTCTCAATTTTCTTTGTTTGGTCACAAAGAGTCAATTAAATGGATTATTTTTCTTTACACTTTTCTGTAACAGGGGCTCTTATTGTACATAAATTCTAAACATCATAGAGAGCCGTCTCCCCCCGCCCCCTCCTCTCTAGAGTCGATGCTCACGCAGGTTACCATGTGGTGGACACTGAAGCTTCAGTGTTTATCCAGCTCTGCATCGGTCTGTAAACCTTTCTGTGTTCTTACCTCTCTCCATTTTTCAAAAGCATCTCCAATATTGATCCTAGTTTGAGCACGTTTCTGCTCGTGGAGCTTATTAGAAACATGCAGAGGCTTTTTAGGTCGGGTACAATCACTTCTATCTGAACCACTTCTCTTGAACGCTTCCATCGCTGCAACACCTGGCACTGCACTTTGATATCTCACAGATTGGTCCTTTGAACTACCACGAGTTGGAAATGACTTCAAGTGGCTTTTTTTCAGTTGTCACTTTGTCACTCTATCCCTGTTTGAAGTCTATCTGGTTTAAAATACCTGATAAAGTCACTCAGTGAACACATTTAATGACTTACAGTACAGGGAGTCTGCATCCAGGGTTCACCATCAATCTGCATCGGGAGAGATTTACTGGTTCTGTCGGGGACAAAAAACATCATATCTATAATAACATATTTTATGTTCAGATGTTGCACACAATAACTTGATGTTTGACTGACAGGATGGGAAACTTTCAAATACTTTTACATGTAAAGTCTTCAAGATAACAAAGTTGCATTGTATTGTTTTGTTCCTTGTTTAAGCCTCTGGGCGAAAAAGATTGTTGTGATTTGTTGGCTTGATCAAATAACACTCATCTAATTCAGCCAAATGTAAAATAAGAAAAACTAAAACACATTCAAAAAGTGAAAAGTCAGACCTGATGGTCACAGAGGAGCACTGAGCCAGACGTCTCCCAGCGCTCTTCAGCCCGGTGTAGATCTGACCCATCTCCATCGCTCCCTCCAGACCCACCACCTCCAGCAGCTGGTCGGACAGATCTGAAACACACAACAACACACCGTTAACAACACTACAAGTCAAGTAAACCTGCTTTTTAAGTATCAGTTTCTTCTCCATCCTTGTTGTTGATGAAGATGATCTTTGAAATCCTGCCCTTTCTTGATTTTGATTGGTCGACGAGGGGGAGAGGTGACATTTACAAGGACAGCAGTTTTCCAAAAGTTGAATTGTTTTCAACTGAGAGCGCGCTATGAGCACAATGACAAAAAATATTTGCTAGAAATTTCGCTTTGGACGAGAAATGAAAATGGTGAAGATGCTGAACTCTAATGGAAAATAATCTCTGACAGCGTGACAGTGCACACAGCACCTAAAGGCACTGATGGACCATTTCTATCACAGAGTTCATAGGGTTAATGTTCACAAGCTAGGAAATAAAAAAAGTACATTTGTGGCTGTATGAAGGCCAGAAACATGTTTAATTTATTTGAGATTTCAGTCATTTGTTGGGGCTGTTAAATATGTTAAAATGTTTAAGATAAATCAGTCAATAACGATCAACATGATGATTTTGCTCATCATTCCTCCACTTCTGAGGTGGCAGTAGCTCAGTCTGTAGGGACTTGGGTTGGGAACCTGAAGGTCGCTGGAGGTCCTGGTGCGGACCTGGGTGCTGGAGAGGTGCTAGATCACTTCCCAAGTACTGCTGAGGTGCACCAAACTCCCAACAGCTGAGGTGCGCTCCCCGGGTAGCAGCCCCACTCTGACATCTCTCCATTAATGCACGTCCACAGGTCCTGTTTGTGCATGTGTGTGAGAAGCAGTTCTCTCGGTAACAGAGTGTGGATTCATAAAGTATGCCAAATTTAAACACTGCTAATGTGAAAGCAGGAGACTCTCACAGCACGATGTGAGAGGTACGATGAGGGATGAAGGAGAAAGGGAGGAAGGTAAAACTACAATAAGAGAAACATGATGTTATCTTCCTTATTTCAGACTCTGCTTCTTCTTCTTCTTCTTCTAAACATTCAACAGTCCCAGTTACAAAGAGAAAAAGGCACCAAGAACAACAGGCTACAAACACAACAGCTATTAATTAGATTGCACCGGCAATGCAAAGCAATCTTGTGATAATATAATTATTAATTTCTTCTGTTTTGCAGTCATGAGCATTGATTTTGCCCCTGCTGGAAGCCCAGAGTCACGCAGGGCCCATCTGTTTCCGCGGCCTGCTCTGCCTCCGACTCTCCGTCGAATCGTCCCTCCACAAATTAAGAAGCTGCTGCCTCTCTGCTGGGCGCTCGAAAGACTCTAATTGAAACCAAGACCCATTTTTAGTCGCTCGGTGCGTGAGAGAGACAGAGTTAGCTCGCTGTCACTTTTATCTGAGCCGAGTCGGCTTCCTGGAGGAGTGTCGCAGGTAATGTTGCCTCCGTCCTGAGGTGTTGTTGTTGCTGACGAGCTGTGCTGTCCGGCTGTCACCATGGTGACAGACATGCGTCTGACCCTATCTGGTTGCCGGGCTGTGAGTGCGTCGAGTGTGTGTACATGCTCAGCAGGTTGACCTCCTGACACAGAGCTTTAAACCCCCACCCCCCTCCCCCCCATTCTGACTTCTCACGTTAGTGCAACCGGCTCACACTGGCTCTCCCTGACACCTATGATGGACGGCGTCACCATGGCGATAGGGATTCCTTGTTGCCTGGGGCTGCAAACATTTAGTATACCCAAGAGTCCTTGGACCAGACTCTCTGAGAGATTTACGATCACTTACAATCACGTTGGCATCATTTTTAAGACTTGGAAGCTCCTCCCACTGCTCGTGATTTTTACCTAACCTGACACAATATTTAATAAATATTCAAACACAATAAATTGCAGACACATGATTTCAATAAAGGCCTCAGGATATAAATGTACGACTGTTGTCAAATTTGCAGCCAGCCTCAAGTGGACACTCAAGGAACTGCGGCGTTTTTTCACTTCCACATTGGCTTTATTTTTGAACACTGGAGGTTGCTGCTTGGCAACATGTCAGCGCAGGTTGCAGGGGGCTAGAATGGGAGTCGTCCATCTTTATATACAGCCAATGGACTAAGCGCACAGGAGCTAAACGCAGAGTGACAGTAGTAAGAGTAAATCTACATATGGGAAAATCCCGCACACAACAGTGTGGCTCTAATCTCAGGAACGTCTGCCTGTCAGCGTGGAAGAAGAAACTTGGTCCTCGTCACTGTCTTGGCCGGCGGTTGCACTCTGACACATGAAGATCAGCAGGGTGAAAGAGTGATAACAAAAAAGAGGATGGTGGCAGGTCGAGGTGACAATCAGCTGAAAGTTAAACGAAAAGAGGGATGTCTGGAGGAGGTGGAGGCTGATTCTCCAACCAAAGCTTCATGGAGCTTGTCATGGAGCATCAGTCCCAAGCATCAACCACTCCACCCACGCATGGACTCCCCCCCCCCCCCCCCCATCACTCCCCTTCCCCCCCTCCCCTGCAAAAACCTCAGTCCCATTCTAAATAATTCACTCCACAGCCATTCCCTTCCACCTGAGGGGCTTGTCTCCTGGCGTCACCAGCGGGACGATTTAACAGCTCTCGAAAGGTCAGGAGGTTTTTTTTTTTTTTTTTTTTTATCCCCTAGCCTCCCTCCCCACCCTCTACACACACACCCACACCCCACAACAACAACAACACACACACACGCACACACACACACACACACACACACACACAGAATAATCCCTGTGAACAGTTTGATCTGTGCGTCATGCTCGGCGGTGCCCCCTCTGGGCTAATGCACTCCTGTGTTTACCTCTAAATACGTTGTTCTCTTGATCTGACAAGTTAGGCTGCTCACCTTGAGGGGCACCTTGCACAAGGGCATCCCCCCCCTACACACACACACACACACACACACACACACACACAACACACACATCAATAAGCAGACACACCGACACAGAGTGGCCTCCCCTCTCAAACTAAGTGCCTTCCCTGGTTCAGACGGTGTTTTTTTTTTCAATAACCACAATCTGAAAACGGATTGATTTTTATTCAGGGATTAATGGAGTGTTCATCGGAGCAAGGTTTGGCTTTAAATGGATCAACTATCTACCTCGCAGGCCGCCGTCCTCTGTGTCAACCTGTACCTTCATCATCATCACATCAGAAAAGTTATAATACTCCTGAGCATTATCTTACCCGATGTGTCGTCTCCCTCTTCGTGCTGCTTTGTAGCTTTAACTGCATTTTGATAGCTGCCTGTTCTATCTTTCTTATTCCTGTTTTTTGTATTTTTCTTATTTTGTATTCTCTGTTTGTCCTGACTGTTGATGTTTGTTCTGTTGTTGTCCTGACTTCCTAATAATTTCCATAATTCTATAGTCTCCTCAGAGTATCCCACAATGCATTGGGAAAAGCAGTTTACAACCAATGGTCACAATCCAAGCAATAAATACCAGCATGCATTGTGGTTTAAAGATTTACGAGCTGAAAGTGGTGTTTGACTCGACTGCTCTCAGACAGGAAGAGAGGAGTGACCAGCGTTAACGCAGAAACACGTAAAAAGTTGACATCTGGGCGGCTGTTTTCTGGCTATTTCTCTGCAGTGACCATTTCATTCTCAAAGTCGTCTCACCAAGCCGAAGTCCGACCGGGTCTCGTCTTAAAACCGCAGACGTTGTCGGGGTAGTTTTGGTGGTCAGAGTGTTGTATGACGCAGCAGTGACCTCCGTAGGCCCTTCAGGTCGTCTCTGCTCGTCAACACGTTTAGTTAGCGAACGTTAGCTCCAGCGCTAGCTTGGTTACGTATGCCATCGCACTAATCTCATGTAGACAAAAGTGACAGCGTCGCACGATGACGTCAAACGGAGGAGAAAGCGGCGCACAGCTTGACGTTATAAGAACATGGTCTACACATTAACACCTTAAACAAAGATTCTGAACATCTTTACCCTGGAAGGAGTTTTACAGAAGGTGCGTTTTCAGTACAAAAGAAGAAAAACCTAAATTTTCAAAAATACCCGCCTACATGTGTACTAGGCCTTAGTCTGCTCTGAGAGACGTTCAGCAGGCGCCTTGTTTGGCTGCTTCATCTTCTGTTTCCATCCAACACATGCACAATTCACTTTTCACACACCCACTCACCTACACTACTGACTCCTCCCACATCCAAACCTTTTCACTTTATGCAGTTTAATTTATCTTCTTGTAAATAAATCAGCTGAATTAAGTGTCTCTCCCTTTATTTCCAACGACCTTTGAGCCGGTCATGACAATACCTACTTACAACAACAATTGTAGCACACTGATTTTCTTTACCAATAAAAAGTAAACAACAGAAGCAGGAGAGTTGGGAATGTCGATGTGTTTGCACGTTTAATCTTCCTCCACCAACTTTTGCTTTTAAGTCGTTCGAGTGGCTCACAACGCCTCACCTGTAACCACAGAACAGTCGACTCATTCTGCTCAATTCATTCATATATTCCCATTGACGGGCTTCCTTTTGACGTAAATGGATTCAGGGGTTTGCCCAGCACCCCCCTCAGTCCGCTCTTATTAACTGAACCTGTCCACTGGAGCCTACACAGACCATTAATACACCAGTGACAGTGCCAAACAGTGACATGATTGCACCACTTCTTTGCAAACAAAACCTGCTAGCTATGATTCACCTTGTCGTCGGTGAAATATTCATGCACTTGGGGAAAGTTTGGTCTAAAGTTTAGTCTTTGATCTACCTGATAGGAGCAAGGACACCTACCCTGTCAGACCTGTTTAATGTACAGTAATATTGTCCATTAGGGTGCACCAAATGTGATCTGCAGTATACACAGGGCCTCAAAAGTGCTGTGGATGACTCACCATTTTCCCACAATGTGTTGAGTCTGCTAAACACAAACCACACAAGTTTCCATGTTAGGAGCCAGCGTCTGCGACTGTTCTATGGGCATCGACCATAGACTGAAAAAAAAGCATGGATGTCGCCTCAGTCTCAGTTTCTGAAGTGGCGTTTTGGAGCCCAACGATGGTGGTCGCCATGTTGGAAATGCTGTCTCAACCTTTTCAGTCCATCTAGCGACAGACAGAAAGGTGAAGCTGAGGCGGGACTTAAGCCTCCCTGACGATCGCCTACGACACACACCTGTCAGTCAGATCAGCCACGCCCCTAATTGTGCACAACTCATAGCCTTGATAAGATCAAAATGGATGAGTTATAAAATAATTAACCCCCTGTACAGTGTGCATGAATAAACAGTGAGCTATTCAGAGCTAAACCGTCTTTTGAACCACACTGTAAACATGTTTATTTCTGCGACTTCCGTGGCTTTTGCAGGAAGCCTCCAGTGGACAGTCGAGGAACTGCAGTTCTTTTGCACTTCTGTAAAAGCTTCACTTTTCAACAACGGAGGTTGCTGCTTTGCAAAGTGGCACTGATAATGTTAACAGGGTGATAAAAAAACATGTAATTTTAATGATTTTCACCATCGTGTTAGCATGAGATATACTGTAAGCAATTTAGCAGAAAACTAAAAAAAAATGGTAGAGGGTAATAATAGGGTGATCAGGATTTATCCTCTGGGAACACATATGTTCTAGGCCAAAGATGACATGTTTCATGATCTGATTTCAGACTTGATTGACCTTTAGGTTCGATTACTGCAGAGATTATGCCGACAAATAACAGTAAAACAGCCATAAATGTATTTAAAGTAATGGAAGGTGTTTACGATACCTTGGACAGCAAACATGAGCTCTTTGGGGTCCAACAATGGCGTCCTCTTGTCTTGGCTCTTTTTCCCCCCCTTGCGGTTTCCCCTCCGCTTCTTACTCTCGCCCCAGAGGTTGGAGCCGCCGTGCATGCTGGGAATGTTGAGGATGGCAATGCCTTCCAAAGAGATGCTGCTGAGGTCCAGAGTGACGCCATCACACTTTTAGAGAGGAGGAAGAGGAAGAAGACTGAATATGTCAAAACCGTTCTCTGAATCTTAACTTTGCTTTCTGAGTTAGCCTGAACCTTCCACTGATCCTCAATCTGAACCTCTGTTTGGTCTGAGTCTGAGTTTTGTCTCTTTATTTGAATCTGAGCCTATAACAGTCTTTCTGTCTGAACAAAGACTAGCTTGCCAGTCTGAGCCAGACCCGAAAATCTGTTTCTCTTCTTTGAGTTGAGCTTGAACCTGTCGATGTTTTATGTCCTGACAATAAAGTTTATTTTAAATCTCCCACAGCCAAATATGCTTTCGCTCTCGAAATGCTGTCTCAGCCTAACTTTCAGTCAACCTAACGACAGGCTTAGAGCTGGAGCCGAGGCGGGTTTTTAGCCTCTTGACAAACCGTTACACCGCGCCCACCTGTCAATCAGGTCAGCTACATGCCGTATTGTGAATAACTCTTATCCTTCATCAAATCAAAACAGTTGAGTCATCAAAACATTCACCCCCCGTACAGTGTGCGTCGATCGAGACATGAGCTAACCAGATGTATTTGTTTTTTTGAACCAGTCTGTAAACATGTTAATCTCTGCTGTAAAAACAGACTTTTTAGAATGGGTGTGTATGTGACTTCCTGTGCTTCCACAGCCAGCCTCCAGTGGACACTTGAGGAACTGCAGGAGTTTGCACTTCCACATTGGCTTCAATTTTCAACACCGGAGGTTGCCGCTTGGTCGCTCCAACCCTTGAATTGAGCCTAGCCACAAAAATCGTATAAAAACATCTAGTGTGTAACCAGCTTTGGCCAAAACCTCCTTTCCCCAGATTCCAAATCTTTGTCTCTATAATTCCTAAACCTGTATGAGTTTGAACATGTGTTTGTACGTCACTCCTTTGAGCCTAAATATTCCTCTTAGTGTGTGCATAATCCAACCTTTAATTCGTTTTCCTCAATCTGAGCCTTCTCCTTGTATGTTCAAACTACACAATTTTTTTTATTCTAACAACCTTAGCCTCTCTCTCTGTGCCTGTTTGAATAGTAATCCGTCCCGACCTTCTGATCCTTTGTTATAGATCTTAGCATGAACCTCTTTCTCCCTCTGAGGCTAAACCTGCTTTAGGAGCCACCATTACTGTCAGCTTGATCAGATTAAGGAGCTCTAAAGTCGTCTGCTGTGTGACCGGTGATACCCTCGAAGCCTGATACTCTAAATAAATGCTTCTTATACCAGTATGTATCTTTACACCTGCCCCCTCCGGCTCTGTGGGTACTTAACCAGCTCTAATTAATGAAGACCTCTGCACCGTGTCGATCGCTTTGAGAAGGGGGAAGATGAACTGTACGGACGCCATCTTCATTATCACTCAATATCACACACAGCAGGGTCATGTAGGGCTAATTACCTGTGTGTTGAACTGAGGTGCAGTGAGAAACGGGCGGGGAGGTGCGCGGATAGCCTTCACACATCAACACTTTGTCTGGGTGGAGTGGAAACCAGTACAAATTTGAGCTATTAATGGATCGAGGGTTGACCAGAATGCTTTTATGTGACACAGTTATTCTTACAAATTTGTATTTGAAGATGGTGAAATGAGGTTTTCAGATTGTAAAAGCCAGCATGGGATCTCAATATAAGAGGTCATAAAAGAAGAGAAATCTTCCCTTTGCTTTTGTTTCTTCTCTACACGGCTCGAAAAAGCTCAAAAAAACATGTGGTTAGATTTTTACCTCCACCTCCAGAAAGTCGTGGAGCTTCTTACACGTGGCTGAGAAGGTCTCCGAAGTGCCGAACTCAAAGTACCACAGCTTATTCTTTGTTCTGAAAGAAAAAAGACAACAGGAACTGCAAAGGGACCGAGAAGAGAGGAAACATAGGAGTGTTTTCTCCACATCAAAATGTGAACCTCTCTGTACAGCCGTAGCATCTCTCCTGCTTTGTCTCTCGCCCCCTACACACTGCGCTTTTAAGAGAAGAAAGAGACAGAAAGGCTCTTTTTTAAAAGGCGTTTGATTCATGCTTTCAATCCAATTTAAACAACTTTATTAATGCTTCTTGGGGCAATTGGTTAGGAGCAGCTTGGACATAAACCGAAATAAAAAACACAGTGACATACAGAAGACAAATGATACTAAAGAGCTGAAAATATGAAATAGGACCTGAAAGCAGATCCCGATGTTAAACGCTGATTAGTAAACAACCAGACTGGATAAAAACAATTAAACGTTCAGTCATAAAAGGATAAAAAAAGAAACTGATCTGTGGGAGTAAAAGGATAAAAGTCAGTAAAAATATAAAACCTCAGGATCATTTAGTAATGTTAAGGAAGAGGCGATGAACGATTTAGAGCATCTCCCAGGTTAAACATTACGACGTCCTGATGGCAACAGAGGAAATTCACATGTTTAGCTGCGGCGATAGCCTAGCGGTTATGACGCGCGCCATGTACACAGGGCATAGTCCTCATCGCAGCGGATATGGGTTTCTATTCCGACCTCGGACCTTTGCTGCCCCCCCCCCCCCTCCCCCTCCACTCTCTCCTCTCAGAATTTCTTGTCTCTCTACAGCTGTGCTATTTAATAAAGGCAAAAATGTAATTTCCACCACCAGGGGGCTCTTAATCAAAACAACTGCAAAAAATTATGTCGAGGCTGACGGTGAATCAAAGGAGTGACTCATTTTAAAAACTCCACTCCACTCCCCAACCCAACCCCCGATAAAAACGAACCCTGAGTTGACTGTCATATGTTTATAAGCTAATATATTCAAGTTTAATTTGCCTGACGTTTCTATCACAGCAGCACATACAGATTTCAGTAGCAGTTCCAGCTTTCTTCAAGTTCAGCGATCTGGTGTTTCCACGGCAATGATAAACATGTCATGTATCTTATGGCGCTACAAGACACACGTCCCGTTACAACTATAAAATGAAGGATTTATCTGGCTTTAATAACTGTTGTAAATATTTGAGGGAATGTAAGCACAGAGTGACGTCACCCGTCTGTTCCTGCTGGGCGCTTTGGAGTCCCATCGATGGCGGTCTCCATGCTGGAAATGCTGTCTCAGTCTAACTTTCAGTCAACCTAACGACAGGCTGAGAGCTGGAGCTGAGGCGGGATGTTAGTTTCTGCTGTAAAAATAAATATATATGTATTTTTGAATGGGTGTGTATGTGGCTTCCTGTGCTTCTGCAGCCAGCCTCTAGTGGACACTCGAGGAACTGCAGGCTTTTGCACTTCCTCATGACTTTTAACAGTACTGAACGATGCACTCCATGGCTGCCTCTCTCTTACGTCTCAAATCAAAGTCTAGTTGTTGGTTTTAGAAACGTTAAAAGTCGAAAAAGTTATCACAACACCAAGAAAATAAAATCAGTTGTAAGGACTCCACAGGAAATACACCTGGAATATTTACCGCTGACCAAACCATGCAGTCATTAATCTCTCAGAGAATTCATAATGTGGCTCGTTAATCACACATTGAGGCACGATGATGAATCTGAAGCTGGTTAACAAGCATCTGAGGGAGCACACGAGGTGGACTCTGGGTACCCATGCCCGACATTAGGGCCCAGTGAGGGGTGTGAGAGGGTAATCTACCTGCCCCTGTAATTAACAGAGGACTGGGGTGCTGCTCTCCGGCTTCCTACAGAACAAACTCCCATCGCTAAGGCTGATGATCAGTGACCTCGCACGGCTGAGTCACCATCTGTCTGCATACTGCTAAGCTGTATTATCAACTCTCTCCACTGATACCATTACTTCTTTTGGAGTGTTGATCCTTTGTCGCATCCCATTTATAAGATCTTCATTATTTTATAGTGTTATGTGATGCAGCAATCTGTTTAGTCTTGTATGAAAATTGTTCTAACTGATGTATACGGGACAGCACAATCCAAGTTTACAAAAAGAAAAGAGGTCATTTGGAATTAAGTGGAAACTACGACCCCGTGTCTACCCAGCGTTTTTCCGGGTAGAAAAGCGCTGGCTGTGCGCTCGGGAGCTCTTGCATGACTATGAAGAAAGCGCTGCACGTCCGTCCTGTCTCTATGACAACAGGCTGTTGACAACGGCCGCTGTATGACCGACACTGCTCCATTACTTTTTACTGCATATTTTATATTTGAGATCGTTTATCTCCCCGATCAGACAGAGATTAAAGAGGATGAGGGTACAAGACACGATCTGTAGGAGGCAAAACTACGGGGAAAATTACACATTTGGAAAAGAGCGCCGGGGACGTCAACAGCGCCTTTCTGAAAGCGCTTGGAGCGGCCACACAAATAAGGCAGAGCGCTCGGAAGAAAACATGCTAGGTTAATACATATTACTGGTTAGTAGGGTCAAAAAAGATAGATACCAATTTGCTTCAATGCAGAATTAAAAAAACAAAGAAGATAATACGACCCTGGTGTATCATAGCGTATCACATTACATGTGATGTACCGCATTGAATTGTATTGTAAACCACTGTACAATATTTTACTTTTGCATGTTGTGTACAACCTTTGGACAGTGACATATAAAGAAGACATGTAGAAGAAAGATGACTGAAGAGGGTTAAGAGATTTTAAAAGTTGACATATTCTGAAAAATCCACTTGTATTTTGTAATTTGCTCTCCTTGTGATGTCACAGTGGGATTCTGGTAAACAATTCCCCTCCTCTCCCCTGGTATCTCCACCCATGATCTCCACCCCCAGCAACTTTTGAGCAGGTCGTCCATTTTTATTCTCGCTACAGAGGAGTGATGTCTACGGGGAAAACTCAGGGGGGGCTCATCGCATTTAAAGAGACACACACCAAAACGGAGCGTTCTGAGAGAGCTGGTTTATACAGGGTCACAAACCTCCTCTGCTGCTTGATTCATGTTATATTTTGACCAAAGCACAGCACAGATGTTTCATTTAGACCACAGGGGACTGTTTGAAAAGGTGGAGAAGGGGAATAATATGTCCTCTTTAAAAACAGAACACTGATGAGGGAGAAAGCGTAGGCAGCATAAAATCTGCATCATGTGAAGCAACGTCAAGGCACTGAAGCACCAAAACAAAGTACCACCTATTTAAAAAAAAAAGGCTTTCTATCTTTCCAAGAACCAACAGACAACAACAGACAATTTATCTCACAGCTTCAAGTAGAGAAAAAAAAATAACCTACAACATTGCTGACACGCAGAACTGAACACGACAACAAATGGGCTTCTCTTAGCTGGAGTCAAAGCGCTACAAGAGGGACGTATTAGTGTAAGAAGAGTAACAATCACTGAATTATTGATTTCCTCATTAGGACTTTTGTCAGGACCATTTAGCCACTTTATAAATGAGCTTTCATTAGGGTACTTGCAAGGTAGCCCAACTCATAGCTGATTTATTATGTGCAACATGGTCAATAAGAGAGGGGGGGGGGGGGGGGGGCAGGAGGGGGACAGGGGCCATGCTGAGAGGCTTCCACAACAACACATCCCTGCTTGTTGTAACCCATCTTCATCCTCATCTTCATCAGTCTGTAGGCTCAGGAGTCAGAAGAGAACACAAACGAGTGCCCGGGGCAATTTTGCAAACAAGCAAATGAAGGTGGCTACTTTGAAAAACATATTCAAAACGGGTGGTTAATGATTCAGAGAGCGAGAATGACGCCAGTTTAAGTGCGTGCAGTGTTTTGAATAGCTTGACCCTTTAGTTGAAGCTGGTTTTGATCTTGTGTTTCAGAAGTTATGTTTCCACTGATCACCATGGACGTTTTGAAGGAGACTCAACATGAGTGAGATGGATTCTCTCCATGTGACAAAAAAAAAGTACGAGTTCAAAATATGCCAACATTAGAGAAAGAAAACGTGTGTTATCCAGCAGCGTCCTGGCTTCATTTTATGCATCTTAAAGGTCACATATTCTGCAAGATCCACCTCACCATGTTTCTCTAACACTATTATGTGTCTCTAGTCTGTCCATCCTCTCCGTCTTTTGCCTGCTCCACTTTTCAGAAAATGTGTGCTCAAACAGGCCGTTTGGAGATTTTCCCTTCATGACATCACAAAGGGCAGTAGCCCCTCCCCCAGGTGGGTGACACTCCCACAGCTAGGTGTTTGTTCTGCCCTCTGAGTCTGCCTTCTCACCGTAAACAATAGGACATGGAGCGAGAAAGCCCGATTCACCCAAGCCCTTCCAGAGAGCAGGCGTGGTCAGACACAGCTCATTTACATATTTAAAGGTACAGAAACAGAAACAGCCTGTTCTGAGCAGGGCTGAAATAGAGGGGTTTATAGGCATGATCAAATACAGGATCAGAGTGGATTCAGAACAAGAAACTTCACACACATGTTTTGAGGAGCTCTGAGACTTATTTAAACTGGTTGAAGAGGAGGAGAACATGTGACCTTTAAAATGTCTTGGGCAGAACAATAATAATGTGCAGAATTAAAAGATGACATCTCTTCAAGGTGAATTCAGAAACATTCTTCAAAACTGCCCAATGTCAGCGTTGTATAAATGCATTACTAAATCTTTAGAGTATTATTTTAATAATGACCTCAGGTTACTGGTTTAGCTCAGTTGGTAGCAGTCGCCCCACAAGCTAATATCCTTTATGCATTAGTCACAGGTTCGACTCCCAGCCTGTGATGTCTATCTTCTCCTCTCTCTCTTCCCCACATTTCCTCAGCTGTCCTATAAATGAAGGCAAATACTCTTAAAGTGCAGTCTCCAGTCTGACGTGTATCTTTTTTACGAGTCAACCTCGTTTGAGTCAAATAATTACTTGATTTGCATTCAAAAAATCTCTTCTAACCCAAGGTAACAGTCCCAGGTCCCTCCGTCTGACAGAGAGCTCCGGGTTTGTTTTATCGAACAGCAGAACCAAAGCTGCTCTTGGGACATCAGGAGCTAAAAGTCATGAAACTAGAGCACGCAGTAAGATCAGATACAGTAAGAGGCACATCGGACCGACCTGTCGATTTCCACCACTTAACCTAACAAGCGCTCCATGGCAACAAATCACCTCATGTCCCTGTTCATTAGGTAATTAGGAGCTTCTGATTGGCCGGATTGGATTGTCGTTTGTTATCTGCAGACTGAAGCTAAACACCCACTCCTCTGACAGACTGACTGCGAGGAGCGTCTTCAACAGAGGCCAGCTTGACCTATGATTAGTCCGTCTGAATAAGATACTCATAAGGTAGATTAAGAGAACCTCTCTTTACAGTCAGTGCAATAAAAGTGCCCATTTTATTTAACTGTTGCCTGACTTTAAGCTCCAGTGCAGCTGAGAAGGTGATTCCCTTTTCAGAGCAGAGTTGTATTTTCAGAAAGGGAAGCAGCAAGCTGTAGGTTTTCATTTCTCTGTGTCGGCCTCTGCTGTGTTTTCTACCTGCAGTGTATCAATGCAAATTGCACCGCAATACTAACATTAGCGGTGGGCAATCACCTGAGCTGTAGAAGTCACTGCTCGGACATCATAAGAAAACACTGGCTCAGGTTCCCAGAGCCACAGAGGTGTATCATATTTGCACAAACAAATCAGAGAGAAAGAAGGGGACATATACAAACTGTACGGTTGAGTAAAAGAAAAACACAAACACCTGTCGACAACACGATGAATAACAAAGAAAAAGACTGCCTGAATCTGTACAATGCACTCACGTTCATCAGCCGTGTGCTGGTCGGTCACCATATTAAAGGATGTCAGACACGATAAGCTTCAGCGCGGCGTCGCTGTCCTGAGGCCACAGCTTCAGATGCTCTTTCCACCGGCCACACTGAACGGCAGGGAACCAGAACCATTGATTTTTCTTCCCCTCTGACACTTAATCTCACCCACAATGATCTACGACCTTATTTTCACACTAATTTCTTCTTGATCAGAGGTGATAAATATCGCATTGACATAACCAACTCTTTGTGCATTGCATCAATGCACTGTTTTGTTTAACATGACACCGCCTGGAGCGCTGCGGCTCACACTGGCAGGTTTGAGAAACGACCCGAGCTGCATGGTGTTGCCTTCAGAGCTGCAGAGAGCCGTTTGAAAAATGTATTTGTTTCTGTTGCACTACACTGCACAAGGTTTATCTTTTTAAATCCTGTTGATGCCGCCTTAAAACATCCAACAGCGTTAGGAACACTGACGCACAGATAACTGCTGAAATGACATACAGATGCTTTTATAATAAAGCTGGCCAAATATACTTTTCAAGCCAGGACTGCAAATTAATTTTCATAAGCACAGAGATTAATGTAAAATCATATACACACCATAATACAACAGTGTTAAAAGTTGTCTGAGGTACTTGGGCACCAGGACATGAAAATACTTGTAATTCATGATTTAAACACCAGGGGGCAGAGCTATATATAAATATATATATATATATATATATTTTTTTTTTTTAAATAATGAAATGTTGCACCACAGAAATGAGCCATTTCCACATACTGCTGTTCTAACATTCAAAGGTCCCCAAGGGGTACAACCCTAGACTGTATAAATAGTCTCAGTGATGTCACCCATTTGTTTCTGTGGAGGCGGTCGCCATATTGGAAATGCTGGATGATTAAAAACCAAAATAACCTCCAAAAAAAGCAAAGTTCAGGTGTAACATGGAGTCCCAACCTTTTTTGTCTGTGTTTAAATGCTCATGTATTTAAATGTGCGATTTGTTACACATTTTTATTTTATGTCTGTGTGCTGCTTTATCAATTGCTTCCATGCGTATGTGTTATGTTTTAACTAACACTTGTGTTGTTTTATTTGTTATGTTTATGTGTTCTTGTGTCTATGTTTTTGTGCTGCATGTATGCTTTTTAATGTTTTCTTAAATGTCATCAACCTGCCAGGGACTGCAGATCATCATTCATTTTGGGAACCTGTTGTGATGCTAACAAAGGAGTACTGTTAATTAGTGATTTCATTTTGTGTACAAGGCTGGAGGTGTTTGAACAATGCGTTTATCAGAGGTCTGGCACCTCCAGTCACACATCAGCAAGAGGAAGTTAGTTTGAGTTTTAGTCTGGTAGTTTCCACAGGGAGAGCAACACCAATTCAGCCTTGAACTTTGGAGAGCGAAGAAAGGAGTCAACAGTGATCTGTTTTGATTTCACTGAGAGGGCTGAATCTCACATGTATTATAAATTACCTGAGTAAGAGAGATTATTTAGGTATGTCTGAGACTGAAGCCTCTGACTGAGGGGGCTTTTGTATATCTTCGGTTGCTTTCACACCAGTGGCTCGTTTGCTTTGTTCCACATCAGATGAAGAAGCGTTACATATTTGCATTTCTCCTTTTGGGTTATTTCAGGTCCATGCTGCAATATTGTACAGAAAACAAAAGCACAGGTCTGTCCTTGCGCCATCAAGTCCCAGCTTCCTGTCCCCACTGTAGGTAAGCAAATGCCATGCATGCTTATCTACTTTGCATTGTGGGACGGCTCCAGGACGCCAACTTAGCTAGCTGGTTAACATATTGACAACGGACACCAAGATGAGTCGCAGATCGAGCTGGAGCAGCGAGGAGGTCAAATGCGTCATCGCCACACATGGGGAGTTTAACATATTTGTCAAATGTTGACACCACCACCAGCAAAAATACAGAAGTTTACAGTCGAGCAGTGATGCACAAAGGCCCCCACTGCAGGTAGCCAAGATGGGGTCGTTAACAGCAGTGTTTAAGAACAGCACTTAGGACCATCGAGAGCTCACAGTCTAGAGCAAAACGTTACTTAGGATGTGTCCGATTACCTTGATTAAATAGTATCATCACATGAGTTGGTCATCTCTCAATCCCCAGCTCCTGCAGCCACATGTCCGATGTGTCCTTGGGAAAGACACTTAACCACACAAGTTGCTCCCGCTGCTTTGACGGCGGTGTGTGAATGTGAATGAATGTGATGAGTTCATACTGATGGACACTTTACACAGCAGCCTCTACCATCAGTGTGTGAATGTGTCGGTGTAAAACACTTTGAGTAGTCAGAAAACTAGAAGAGTGCCACACAAGCTCAGGTCCATTTACCTTGCTATTTAACTCAGGAGTGGAAGCTCTGCAAAGCGTCTCTGTCTATGTAACGAGCAGAATGGAAGCGTGCTGTGACCTTTGCCTATTTTACCAATGCACCCTCTTAACATCGTCACACCTGTACAGAGGACGCAGTCTGTTTTCTAAGGGTCTCCAAGAGGGACAATTTGGCCTGTATGGCCTCATAAGCCATGCGGGCGAAACACGGTGTTTGTTTGAGTATGTAATTAAATATAAATAGAAGTAATTCAGCCCTCTTGTGTGCTGTGAATCTGATAGAATTGAATTCATCTTCAGTTGGACATGCTCCTCAGTTTATGAATGTCAGGGTTACTTTGTCAATTCGTTACCATCCGTCTTTCACATCGCTCCGCCCTGCCTCTATCTGTGCACAGCCTTGTGTGTCTAAGTTCATTTGAGTTAAACTGCTTGGCTTGTGTGTGTACATGTGTGTGTGTGTGTGTGTGTGTGTGTGTTTCCCGCTGTGCTGGGGACAGGGCCACAGGTGAGATCTCTCTAAATTACACACAAGTGGTCATTAATTATAGATGACACTTTGGTCACAGAAACGATTTCATCCTCAAATGAGGTCCGAGGGCGGCCGCTGCCGACGTCCACCATGCATGTGAATCTGTGTGTGTGTGTGTGTGTGTGTGTAAATGAGTGTGTGTGCATGTGTAATTTAGAGTGCCGTCACCTGTGGCCCTGTTCCCAGCTCAGCAGGAAGCTCTCACACACGTACATTAGCATGTGTGTGTTGATGTGTGTGTGTGTGTGTGTGTGTGTGTGTGTGTGTGTGTGTGTGTGTGTGTGTGTGTGTGTGTGTGTGTTGGTGAATCCGGCGGCTCCATCCAGCACGTGGCAGCTCTTTGATGAACACACTCATTATGCTAAAGAGAGCGCCATGCCTGGGCTTCCCTGTGCCTTCAGGAAAGGTTAACTCGGGATGGTTACACAGCACAGCGAGAGCCTGTGGCCGCGCGGGGGCACAGCGGCTCGTGGGGAGCGCCGTGACGGTGTTAGATGTCTCAGGACCAAAAATAGACGTGTGTATGCAGAGTAAATATCATGGGAACATCAAGGCGCCATGATTGATGCCACAGAATAAACAAACATCGCCGGTGCAGCCAGAGCAGATTTAACCCTGCAGGTGAAAGGACTAGAATCTGATGATCTCCCTCGCAGAGCGGAGGTCTTCTGATTAAGCAGTCTTTAATGTCCACGACTGATTTTTTTGGCGCCCGGTTGTTCAAAAGGTTTAGTCCAGATAAACAAGATCCTGATATGAAAATCCACTCTCCCTCTACCAAGGATTATGTAATCCAGCTCCCTTTAATCCTGTTCAAGAAAAGAAAAGAAAAACAGGATTGAATCAACCTGACGAAGGTAGAGATCATGGACCGTATAAAACATGGACGCAGTCTCAGTGACATCACCCAGCACACTTTTGAAGCAGAACGATGGCGGTTGCCGGGTTGAAAATGCTGTCTCAGTCGATCTAGAAACATTCAAAGAGCTAGAGTAGAGGCCTTTAGCTTCCTGACAAACAGCTTCAACACATCCACCTGTCGGTCAACTCAGCTATGCTTCTGATTATGCTTACACTTTTAGACGTCTTGAAATCGACTGAAAAAACACAGTGTGCTGTTTATGAATTGAGCCAGTCAGACCCAAACCATCTATCGCCCCAGACTGTGGAAAAAACAAGGTAACAAACAGGGCGTGGCTGGCCTGGCAGTTGGGTCCCGCACCATGTACAGACACTTTGGACCTCTGGACCGGCGGCCTGGGTTCAGGTTGGGCCTGTGGCTCTTTTCTCGCATGTCATTCCCCACTCTCTATCCCTGGTTTCAAACTCTATCCAATAAAGGCAGAAAGCCAAGAAATAAAATCTACAACTCTGCCGATCAGGAACAACAAACAGTTTGTAAGAATCCGAAAGCACAAAGTTCTCCGTTCTCTAACCCCACTCCCTCTCACTCTCTCTCTCTCTCTGTCTCTCTGCGTCTGCTCCCCTCAGAGTCAGAGATTAGCCTGTAATTACATGGGAGATCAGCAAAAAACGAGGAGAAAAAAAAAGGGGAGTAGTGTATTTTAACAAGGCGCTCGATGGGGGAGGGGGTGGCGTGTAGACCTCGTCACGGGCCGACTGATTGTCTGCTTTTAATCCTCAACCTCATTATCACCTCCAGGTCCGGCAGTGGCAGTAAATGAATCTATCTGCCGAGTGTCAAATCTTCACACCTCCACCCGGGTAATCACCCCAAGGTGCAAATACAGAAGATGGATAGAACGAGAGGAACGAATGAAGGGGGGGGGGGAGTGTATGACCCCGTGTTTCATCAACAACATCCTCAGTTCATCATTAAGAAAAGCTACATGATGCTATTTAGATTGTAATTAAAGCTGATTAAATATTCAGCCTCTTTAAGGTCAACGCGGCGACTTCATGTAAAGATTTGGAGCATATAGGAAGTGAGCAGACATTACTGCTGTCACATTAAAACCTCATGATTCAAAATGTGACATTTGTCTCTGAATCCAAGTCGCACAGAAAACGTGCAAGTTGATGAATCCGTTTTTGACTTTGAAACTGACCAGAGAGCGCAGACGGAGTTTCAAAATTAAGGCGTCTCAGATATTATACCGTTTTTACGAGGGGTGGAACTGCCAATTTCCACAGAGACCGTGCACGCCGCAGTCCGTCAGCGCAGCGCACTACAGAGCGCTTGCTCGTGCGCTAATACGCTGCACGTCTGTTTTCGACGGAGCTCGCTGCAAGCACGCGTCAAGCTGGACAGAATAGAACGACCCGGACAGGAAGTCACACAAGGAACAGTCGATTTCAGAATAAAACCCAAGAAATCCCTAAAAACTCACCTCTTCAACATCGCTTACAGTCACTAACAAACTCTGCCCTCATTGTCCTTCTCATACACTATTTCTTCGTTGTTTTGTTTTGTTGTTGTTCTTTGTTAAGCGTCTCTGAGTACTTAGAAAAACAATTATAACTATTGCTACTAATTATTCTTTAAAGAGGACATATTATCCCCCTTGTCCACCTTTTCAAACAGTCCCCTGTGGTCTAAATGAAACATCTGTGCTGTGCTTTAGTCAAAATATAACATGAATCAAGCACCAGAGGAGGTTTGTGACCCTGTATAAACCAGCTCTCTCAGAACGCTCCGTTTTGGTGTGTGTGTCTCTTTAAATGCAATGAGCCCCCCCTGAGTTTTCCCCACAGACATCACTCCTCTGTAGCGAGAATAAAAATGGCGGACCTGCCCAAAAGTTTTTTTCTAGGCTGGGGGTGGAGTCCATGGGTGGAGATATCAGGGGAGGGGAGGGGAGGGGATTTTTTTTTTTTTTTAACCAGAATCTCACTGTGACATCACAAGGAGAGCAAATTAGAAACTGAGCATTTTTCTCTGTGTTGTAAGACTTATGCAGACCACAAACAAAGGACTGGATGGGTTTATTTCACATTTTGTGGGTCTGTAGACACTCACCAAATATATGTTCAAAAACACTGTTCAAGTGGATTTTTCATAATATGTCCCCTTTAAGTCTATTTGTACCAACATGGCTAAGCTTGAGTTCTCACTGCTTTTACTGATATTGAAATATGTTCAGTCTGATTAGAGCTTGTTAAAATCTCCTCAGAAAACACTGCTATTGTTCATTAATAATTTCCCTCATTCCAGACAGAGGCCTTCTTATTGCCGACTTGATGAGAGTGAAATCAAAAGACTCCGCCTTGAGACACGCTGCACTTTTCTTCCACTGTCAGTGAAGTTGGTGAGAAAGAGCCCGGAGCGGCAGGGAAATGACTCGGTGATAAGTCCTCCACACACTCCCAATGGACACCAAGCCCCTTTGGACAAATCCAACAAAATCTCTGCTACCTTGAAAAACTATAATCATGCATTATTGAAGCGGCAAGGATAGTGTGTAATAGAGAGATCCTAAACCCATTCCCCCTCCTGAATTATTCATGGGTTCAAATAACAGACAGAACCATTTTCTTTAAATATCTCTTATCTATAATTTTTCATCAAACGGCTTTAAAAAAAAAAAAAAAAAAAACGAGTAAAACAACAGCGATGCGGTCTGTGTGTCCTCTGGGAGCGGATCGTCAACACGCAGAGTTTGGCAAACGTCAGTTAAAAAAAACAAATATCTGCACCTTTAACTTCTGGTAAATTCAATTTCCCTTGTCGTTCAAACTGCGCTCTTACATGCAAAGATGGACTGTGGACAACCTGAGCGAGAGCATAGCGCCCCCTGTACTGTAGAGTGCTTATGCCCACCTCTGCCTCAGGTGCTTTTATTCTGAAATGCTTCTTTACTTAAAGAGGTCATATTATGCCCTTTTTGGGGTTTGTATATTTAATCTATGTACCTACTTTTGTACGTTCACAATAGATAAAGTCCGAAAAAAGTGTCTGTTTTCATGTACTGCTCCTCCTTGCTCCCTCTACGCTCTGAGTCCGTCAGCTACGCTCTGTTGAGCCCCCACTGTTAGACCCCACGTGGGCCAAGTCTGCTCTGATTGGTCTGCCGATCCGCTCTGTCATTACTGGTCAGTTGCTCAGCACGCTTCTTGGAAATTTCAACATGAGCTGCAGGGCTTGCCACAATGAGCCAATGGGCTTAGATCAGTGATCTCACACTGACAAAGACGTCGGACTGACAAATTTTTATCAAGGGGGGGCTAGAACCGAGCGTTACATGTGGCTAATGCTACAGCTAACAGGAGGAGGTAGGAGAAGCCGCGTTTCCGTGGACTTTGAATTTTTGCACATAGATGTGCCTAAACATGCACAGGACACTTGGAAAACACACTAAAGAGCATATAAAACCAGAAAAAGCATAATATGGGACCTTTAAAAAAGTGAATATCAAAAGAGTTTCTAAGTAAAGTCAAACTTCCAAAACCATAATGACTCATAAAGAGTGCTTACATTTGAATAATTACCTGGTTGCCGCTATAGTGAAGACAAAGATGATGTATCAGATAATACAGACAAGTGTGTAATTTAGAGTTTCTAAGTCATCATGGCCTGTTAAGAACTCACTGTAATGCTCTACCCCGATGCAAAGACATTAAAGGAAGAATGTGCAACATAAATAAATCATAAATCCAGTCTATCCTGTGTACAGTAAATGTCTCAATGAGTCCTGACTGTCTACAATGAGTGAGAAGCTCGAGTCCCGCTGGCTGTGTTGTTGTCAGAGTCGTGTTTACATGGACGGGACGGCCGGCTCCTCCCCTTGTGAATAAAAGCTGTTTTAGTCAAGGACTAGAGAGAAGAACATACTCACTGATTATTTGGATGTTAGTAAGAGTTTTTAGATCACGCTCATTCTGTGTAAATTTATGTACAATGTGAAGCTATGAGCTAACTACAGAGTGCTAACATTAGCATGCTAACACCACAACGCAGGACACAGGAGATTGCAGCTTGAGTAAAGGACAATTTTGTCCACCACTTGCACCAAAGTCCATCGTTTGAAGACGAGTGGAGGAGAGTGGAGGCTTCAGTATGGAGGAGGTGTGGCCAAACAGCAGCTTGTTTTGGTTTCATGCTTTAAGGGCGACATCTACTGGATCAAAAAGTTGCACATTCTTCCTTTTAAAGACATGCAGTGTGCTGACTTTTCTACTTTCTGGTGAACAATAACAATAACATCATACCCTGTCTTCTTGTTATCAGAAAAATCAGCTTTGCTAACTTCACAGCCTCTCTTTTATGTTTTTATTTCTCCTACACGTCTGCAAAGCCTCCATAAAACAACAAGGCCTACATATATTCATGCAACTCCTCAACATCCGATCATTTGGTCGCTCTCTCTACATGCAGGAGCAACAACCAGCAGACTGATAGTTGGCTAAATGTTGTACTAAGACCGGGGTAAAATATGATAATGAGTACAAATGGGATTATTAGGAGGCTGTGTGTCATCAGTCTGACTGATCCAGGATGTCAAACTAGCCAAGCACAATTCAATTAGGCCTGCAATTACTCCCTGGCGTTAGTGGAGACATATGGGAGACGTTAAATATTGATGGAGACAAAGATGCCACATTTGTTCATCTGCAAAGGTGAACGCATCTCCGCAGCATCATCACACATGCTGAATATGAAGCGTGCTCATTCATCATGCGGAGCTGCAGAACAAATACATTCAGTGATCCTGGAGACGACACACAGTCGCTCTTCATTTACTCTGTTTGTGCAGAAAGGGAGAAAAGTGACGTCTTTCTTTAGAGACTGCAGTGATTTTGAACTTAAATGAAGACTACAGACAGGACGACATGTATGCACATTACCCGAGGATTAAATTCTGGAGGATTCCCAGGATTGATCTAAATCAGGGGATGGCAACTGGCGGCCCCCATCAACCCTAAACGTGGCCCTCAGGTCAATTTTTACACATGAATTGGAACCATGAAGAAAACATGACAAAAAAATCTGCCATGAAATCCTGAAAAACCAGAAATATGTCCATAATAATATTTGATCACTGGTATATGTCGAGTTAAATTTGAGACACAATTGACTGTAATCGTTTTGTATACTACAATTTTGAGAATTAAATGAATGTGGCCCTTGCTGTTGCCCATCCCTGATCTAGATTAATCACTTCCAGCTTCTGTGTTCTTGAAACAACAAGAAACTTCAGCGTTCAAGTTTCCAGTCTATAGGACTCCACAGACAGACTCAAAAGTCTTTCATCCCCTCCTTGTCTCGTAAGGTTCCCCCCATTACAACTTCATTCTCCTAAATGTATGACTATTATTCGCTTTTCCCCCCCTTAATGTTGCCCTCCTGCTCCTTAAAAAAATGTTAAAAGGAGGGTAAAAAGGACAAAAAGGAGGAACACAAAAAGAATGTCAGAAAGGAGAACAGAGATAGAAAGAAGTTGTCATCACTTCATCACATCTCCGTCCCCTTGCCCTGGTTCTTATCTGTTGTGTGCGGTAGCCCGAGTTGACCTGAACTAATCGGACCCTCTGTTGGCTGACTTTATGCTTTTATGGACGCTGAGGACGGCTCATTTAGGAGTCGTTGGGTTAATACATAACCACGACCACACCTACTTACAGAGCAAACAGACATACCTGCTGTTGAACTTCTCCGGGTGTTTCTCCCTCATCACGTGGAAACGATGTGCGATGGAGGCGTCCTGAAAGACAAGATGGACATCTTCAGGTCAGCTGGTGTGGTTCAGGTTCACTTTATTAGTACCTGTAGGTAGATTCCTTTGCAGCCAGCAGGATCGACATCCATCATGACAAACACTGTTACAAAACAGGTAAACTATTTAAAACACAGGAAAACATTTCATGACTTCATGTTAAGAGTGTGTTGGACAAATCATCATGTTTTTCAAATGGCCCCTTTACAAAACTTGCTGGAGTACATAGAGAAGCAGACCAGGCTGGGTCACAGTCTTTAGAAAAAAGAGATACGTTATATGCACATCACTTAAGAATAAGAGAGGCCCGCACACAAAAAAACGTGTTTCAAGTGGTGAAAACAGACGGCACTAAAAGAGCTACACAGCTGCACAGAAACGCCATGTTCTGGACTTTGATGAGAGACTTCCAAAAAACAGGACCTGGATTTTACTGTACCTCACATTGGGAGGTCAGCGTTAGCCGCACTCTCACATCTCAAAGTCCTCTGATAATAACTGAATCGTCTCATAACAACCAGGACCGCCTCTTCCTCATTAGCTAACTTTGCAAACTTGTCTCTCAGCGCTGCTACACCTTGATGTCCCCAGAGTCCCGTTTCTATAAGGAGAAAAACAGCGGCGTGCAGGAGGTGGCGCCGTGGGTTGAGGCCGGGATGGAGACGTATTGACAGACGCCCTGATGAACAGCACGCCGTCTCCACACCGGCTAATTAATTAAACACACATTTCGAGTAATCACAGCTCGCAAGCTAACCTACAGGATGCTGCAGACACCACGGCAACCGAGATGTTCCAACCTCCCCCCTCTCTCTGCTTCTCTATATGTCACCCTCGACCCCCCTACCCCTCCCCCTCCCCCTCCCCATGACCCGCGGCACCAAGTGCAGCCTTGTTGGCGCTAACGTGAAACAGTTCATGTAACATATGTTCATGGTGTGACCGACAGCGACGCCTCACCACGTACGTCAACGCCAACGCCAACTCAGCCTGTAGGCGAGAGTTTACACAGTCAGGTACACCCGGAGTGAACTTAAACAATGAATACTGTTTCAATAAAACAGAGAATACTTTGAACCTTCATGGTCGCTGTGAATTCAGCCGCTGTGGCTCACTTTGAAATCAAGGAACCATTCCACAAAACCTCCAACACATCAGACACGTCATGAAGGGCTCGGGCCCGAGACGTCACGGGTGGTGATAGATTTCATTCAAAGCCAATTGGAGCAGCTTCTGGTGTGCAGACTCAAGTCTTCCATTTTGCTTTCTGTCCAGCACCGAGTACTTAACCATTTGGATGTGCGTTAACGTTTGTGTGTAAAGCCTGAAACCTGATTCCTGCTTCGTGATGTCGGCGCTGTCAGAGCGGCGATATTGCGCAATCGCGGCCGGCGCGAGGATGGGTTGGCGCCTACCGAGTAGCAATGATTGGCTACAGGGCCCGGAAGTACATTCTTTCGAGCCGTGAGCGCCCTGCAATCAGTATGAAACGACTCGACGTTCGCAAGGATTGCGGTCAGAGCGTATTTTTTGTCACTGTTTCATTTGATTTTCAAATGTGTCATTTCATTATTTTGTAATGTCCTCTTTTTAATGTTCTTCTCTTTCCCTTTCTTGTGATATTTCTGCTGTCTCGAGTGAAGCACTTTGAATTACGAGCATGGAGAAGCAGCGGGAAGTTTTTATGCTCTGTATATCTGAGAGAGAGAGAGAGAGAGAGAGAGAGAGAGAGAGAGAGAGAGAGAGAGAGAGAGAGAGAGAGAGAGAGAGAGAGAGAGAGAGAGAGGTAACGACATGCAGGAAAAGAGCCACAGGTTGGACCAAAACCCAGGCCGC
The DNA here is from genome assembly GCF_963584025.1 of Labrus mixtus. Taxonomy (NCBI): domain Eukaryota; kingdom Metazoa; phylum Chordata; class Actinopteri; order Labriformes; family Labridae; genus Labrus; species Labrus mixtus. The sequence goes on along the minus strand of NC_083622.1, from coordinate 8,549,692 downwards.
CCTCCCAAAGGACCACAGCCTCTGTACATGGGGAACGTGCACAGACCAGCAGGCTACCTTTTAAATCAAGTCTGAAGTCTCTCATGTTTACCGCTCACATTGATTAAAAACTTTCAATAAATTATTTAAATGTCTATTTTCACTTTTTTTAAAATGCACTGGAACCTTTACGCTCGCATCTCAAAACAGTCTTTTTATAACTTTCAGCCTTTCAGGAGCCCGGCCATTTCTGCAGACGGGCCTGCTGAGGACGACAACCTCTGCACATGGGCCGCACAAAACAACCACCAGGCCACCGGTGCCCCAAGATTTATTTTATTTTTTTAAAGGAAACCGAAATATGAAATCAAACGGTCAGAATAAAGAAAAAGGCGACGTAATGTTACAAAATGATCATCTATTATTCAAAAATAATAGATAACTAGATAATAGATAATTAGATAACATTGTTCGGTGACCAAGCAGAAAATAAGTCTGAGGTAAAGATCATTCTTATTGGTTAGTTATATTCAATCAAAACCAAGTAGAGTTTTTATGGTGATCTAACTCATTACTCGGCTCAGATTTTAACAAAGTTTTGTCTCTTCATGAGCGCTGACATTTTGAGCATCGATGTGAGTTGAACTTTTCTGTATCATGTTAATAATTTCAGCTCTTCAAACAAATCACAGGAACACAAACTTTTGTCTTTGTAGAACCTTATTAAAACAAAAAGTATAATCTCACCTTTCATACAAGGTGTTTATTATAAATTAAACTCAATATGCATGAAGTCCGTTATGTCGTAAAGTATGCAGAGGACTTTGTCAACAGATTGCAGAGTCTCGGAGTAATGAACGACACAGATTAACGCCGCTGAAATTTCCTTTAATTTACACTTCTAAGTCGGAGTCAGCAGGAAAAACGCTGGCAGGAAAAAGAGAGACCAAACTCTCGACAAAGTCAGCAAACTCGTCCGGCTCTGAACATCTCAGGGAAAGAGTGAGACAAAGTTGGGAGTAAACTTTTCGGGCTTGTTCCTCTTCCCCCCACTTCCACTGAAGCAATCTGTTTTGACCCGCTCCGTTTTGAGTGGCACTATTGAAACTGCACGTACAGGGAGGACCCCCTGCTAGCTCTCTGAACACACATTTAGGGGGAAAGCCAAAAGAGAGGAGGGGGAAGAAGGAAAAAAAAAAAATCAATGGAGCTTCTCTTGATGTCTCTTCAAGACGCTGTAAGCAGAAGACCAAAAGAATCCTTCCCGATCCCCGCAGACTCACCTCACGCTTCCAACGCGAGCCAGAGAGGCGAGATGATGGATGTATCTGAGAGAGTGTAGTAACTTGATTCTCTTACAAACAGGACAATAGCTGCAAACAAGAGAGCGGGAGCAGCAGAGGTTGTCTCCCCTTTGGTTTGAGCTCTATTATCTGAGATCTGTACAAGAGCAGCTGCGGCTTCGGCAACAGTAAACACCGATTTCAAGCAGTCACGAGTGAGTACGGCAATTTGTCACTCTGCAGCCGAGCAGCGCGCGCTTTAAGTGCATCAATAAAGAGGCCTCACACCGATACGGGCAGAAATCCACGTCCGGAAGAATAGAAAGTATTTACATGATTATATTACCCTCATCAACGCTCTCACACACACACACACACACCCTTTGTTCAGTGCCCCCCCGTCCTACTGTATCTTTTCCTTTTGTAATAACCACATCTCTACTTGTGCATCATTTTTTTTTAAAGCACAATATATTTCCAAGTAGAGTGAGTGTCTGTGTAAGGACTTTGCAATGACCTGATGTTTGTTTGAACATACTCTGGTCTTTTTTTCCTTTGTATTCGTACTGTAATGTGTTGTATGCAAGGCCGGAATGACAGGCGGGAAGGAAGCCACAGGTCAAACTGGAACCCATGCCGCAAATATGGTGTGTCATTTGATCATAGACCGTAAATATTAATGGATGAAGCCTGAGTGATGTCACCCATTTGTTACTGCAGGGGGGCTCATCGGCAGCAGCCGCCATGTTGGAAATGCTGTCTCAACCTAACTTTCAGTCAACCTAACGACAGGCTGAGAGCTGGAGCTGAGGCGGGTTTTAAGCCTCCTGTCAAACCGTTACATCGCGCCCACCTGTCAATCATGTCAGCTAGGTGCCTAACTATGGATAACAGGTTCCGTTCATGAAATCAAAACAAATTTAAAAAATAAAAATTCACCCTAAACAGACAATAACTAATCAGACCTATTTGTTTTTTTTTTTAACCAGACTCTAAACATGTTAATCTCTGCTGTAAAAACAGGCTTTTCTGAATGGGTGTGTATGTGACTTCCTGTGTTCCTGCAGCCAGCCTCTAGTGGACACTTGAGAAACTGCAGGATTTTGCGCTTCATTTTTCAAGACCGGAGGTTGCTGCTTGCATTTGATAAAAGTTGCAAAACCAATTAAAAGAGGATGAGTGAGTCAAAGTATCAACACACGTAGAACAAATTCACCTCTTCAGGCTTTGACCCTCTCACTGCAGCGGGGCGTTTTTCACTCTCTCTCTCCCCCTAGCTGCCTTCGAATAATTACCAATGTAAAACTCTGGCACCCAAATTAATACAGGACATGTGTAATGTCCTCCCATAGCTCAAAGTTTAGTCCAATTATGAGTGGGCCCCAGCGCTTTGATGTGCCTTTCACTACGGGGGAGAATAATGGCTTTGACAGGAGCGCCGGGGTCATTAGGGCGACTGACTGCATTATGGTAGCGGGGTGCGCTCTGTGATTAGTTCTGTCTCTCACCCCTGGCCCTGATTGAGATCATTACACTTCACGTCACTTCCACATCCTCCCAAAGGGATGGCGACATTAATTCTCAATCCTGCGGGGGCCGTGGCAGAAGGTTAGGGTGGAAGAATTTACCGAGAAATGATCCTGAATCTTTTTTTTTTGAATCACCTGGATTCTCGTTTTTTTAAATGAACTTTTGCTGTTCTCGTCTCTTCTTGAAATGCGGACATAAGTTTTGCAGCCGGAGAAGTACGGAAACATTTGCAAACACACTAATGTTAAGTCCTTTGACGTCTCCATACATTGGTGTTGACGCTTCGTCTCCGTGGCGGCTGCTACTGCTGATGCTTTGCTTTCGTCGGTGTCATTACAGAAACAATCTGCTCTCCATCTGCATAATCTCTGAGGTAATTACCAGCTTGACTTGTCTCATAATCTTTATTGTAATTTTTTTTTTTTGCTTTCCGTTGGCAAAAAAAAAATCTGATGCAAAAATGTGTCACAAAATATTATATCACACTTGAATCCATAGAGAGCTCAAAGTCCTCTTAATCCCCCACAAACAACTTCATTTGTCATCATCACGCCTGCAGGGCGCTAATCCCGCTAACAGTGCAAAGACAACGGGGGTTAGAATGACTTTATGCAGCACACACACACACACACGCCAAAGATGTTTCATTTTAATGGTCACACCTCTCCTCTCTCCTTTGAAGATGCAGAGTGGGGGGAAAATCAGACCACCACCAACATTTTGTCTTGTCTCATCTAATTAGATGCATTTTAAATATCAACTTTTAACTTTTTAACTCGTCGATGTCTCGTCTTTGTTGTGGAAAAAAAACAAATTTTTTCATTGGAGACTTGCTGTGACTTTCAGAGCAGATTTTCAGATCAAACAATGCTCTCCTCAGACACACCTCCTTCATCCCTCCCTTGCCCCGCCCCTCCCATCATGTTCCACTAACAGGGTTCTGGGAGGCAGAGAAAACGTCGAGCACTGATCAACATCCAAAAACAAGATTCTGGGCCTGATTTGCCCATTTCAACGATCAGAGGGGGTGTGGTCTGATTCGCAGCTTGTCGCAGTTGATTATTTGTCTACATAATATTCAAGTGTGTGGCGTCGATAGGATTACTTTACTGCTCGCCATCAAGTCGGAGCCTTCCTCGATCTGCAATCTTAAACACCAAACAAGTTTAGAAGTTCGAAAAGGAGTGGGAAGACGTATAAAGATTCTGTCTACACTATAAAAAACTGGGTTTTAGGGGCGCTGGTGGCACAGTGGTTTGTGTGCGCGCCCCATGTATGGAGGCCGTAGTCTTCCAAGTGGGTGGCCCAGGTTCAAATACGACCTGTGGCTCCTTTCCTGCATGTCATTCCCTACTCTCTGTCTCCCTGATTTCCGACTCTATCCACTGTCCTAGCTCTCAAATAAAGGCCCAAAAATAAATCTTTAAAAAAACTTGGTTTTAAATAAAGTTAAAGAGACATAGCTGTCGACAAGCGGCCTCCCCTCCCCGGTCACAATAAATAACACGGAGAATATAGTTCTAACTTGTTTTTTGACATTTATTCCGTGGAATTAATGCACTTAAACACGAGGATCATCACTCCGAGTCACACTGTAACAACGTCCCCATATGTTCATCCCTGCAGACGGATGACAGCCATTGTTCTCCTCTATCACAATGTTAACAAGAGCTGTCCTTTAACATCCTCTAACGCGGCCATTAGGGGCCCCGGCTGGAGGTGTTATTCAACTAACATTTGAGAGGCCATGCATCACTTACGTCCCTGCCACAGTCTGCAGGAAAACTCACAACATCCACAGGCTCCCTCCTCTACCACCTGCAAATGTCAATTACCATATTTCCCCCCTGACATTTATCAGTAATGGCTAACATGAGCTACGTAAAATCAGTGTCATTATGGTGGAGATGGACGGGGGAGGGGGATGCTGGAAGCTGCGTAACCCCGTGAAAACACATAACCCGGCCTGTTTCTCAATCAGACACACTTCAGGTTTGAGCACATCTCAATAAAGGCCTAACACGAATGTGATCAAAACAAACAAATTGACTTGTTATGCTGTTACCCCCAGCACTGTGTCCTGTTCATAAAAATAGATATTAGCAAAGTCGAATCAGTGAGTCGGTGCACAGCACACGAGCAGATTGCATCTTTGTTCTGTTTAAGTTTATTTTTAGGTTAAGCTGTTTACTGGCACCTTTTCCATCCTGTGACTGAGACGATTGTCCCGATAATTAAACTTAACTTTAGTGTGGTTTTTAAAAAAAAAAGGTGCTATATGCTTCTTTCTCCGGCTGTGAGCTGAAATCCTGCTTCCACAGTCAGGTTTGGTTTCTTCTTTCTCTGTGTTCATGGTTCAGAGCGCATTCGTGTGGGAAGGATTTTTTTGCATTTTTTGCAAACCAAAAAAAAGAAGAAAGAATTAGAGGATTCAGAAAGGCAAAGCTCACTTTTGAGGGGAGTACTTCTTATGACTTGTAAGGGTGACATTATATTGACAACCTTTCTGAAGACAAAAAATGAAGCTGATGCGGAAGTGCTAAATCCTGCAGTTCCTCGAGTGTCCACTAGAGGCTGGCTGCAGAAGGACCAGTAGTCACATACACACCCATTCAAAAAAGTCTGTTTTTACAGCAGAGATTAACATGTTTAGAGTCTGGTTAAAAAAAACAAATAGGTCTGATTAGTTATTGTCTGATCAGTACACACTGTACGGGGGGTGAATTTTTATTTTTTTAATCTGTTTTGATTTGATGAAGGATGAGAGTTATTCACAATATGGCATGTAGCTGACCTGATTGACAAGTTGGTGCGGTGTAACGGTTTGTCAGGAGGCTTAAAAGCCGCCTCAGCTCCAGCTCTCAGCCTGTTGTTAGGTTGACTGAAAGTTAAGGTGGGTGACGTCACTCAGGCATAATATTTACAGTCCTACACCTACATAACCCTCAAACTCTGTCTTAAAAGTTGTCTCAGTGCACTGCCTGACGTGTGACTTGTCATATCGTTGTTTGCATTGAGTGCACCTAATGAGTAACCTTGACATCATTTGTCTTGGTGGATTTCTTAAAAAACTGTAGAGTATTTAGAACTCACTGCTTTCAGCTTGAAGATTTAACTATTCAAAATGTGAACAAAAAGCTGATTAAGGTGTCGGCCATATTTGACACTTGTAAAAGTGAGAATCCCAGAGCTCCTGAGTGCAATCTTTTTCTTTTGTAGTCAGAGGCGTCTTGGTTTCACAAGACAACATGCAATCAGCAAACCTGTTTTTTCTCGTTTGTATTTGTTGCAGCCTTTTGCTACAAAAAGAACTCATTGAATAAAAGAAATATATGATTCAGTGGACTCCTCCTCTCAGATAGGATCCAAAGAAAGTACTGTAGCACTTGATCAGAAACGTTCAAAAGGTTTCCACCATAGACTGTAAATATTAATGGAACGAAGCCAAAAGCAAACTTAAAATCATCAACAAGAAAAGAAGGCATCACTGCCCCGCTTGTCAACCTGAGACTGAATATCTTCCCTTGGCAAAGAGACGACCACAGACAGACGGACGGGGAGACTCACCACTCCGATGGAGAAGTAGTTGTTGACGATGCTGTAAGGCACCGGGTCGCCTCGCTCGTCCTTGTCAGTCGGCGTGACGTCGATCTTCCAGCGATCCAGCATCAACTCCGAGCTGTTCTCGATGTCCCGCATGATCTTCAGGAGGCTCTCGCCCTCGTAGCCTCAAGAGGGAAAAAAAACACAGACAATATAGAATGTATAAATACAGGACTTCCTGCTTTAATGTGCATCACTAAAGTAGTTTCGCTGACTGACTTTGGCCTGTTGTTAAATATCAGATATAGACCATGAGGTTGTAAAAATAAAAAAAACCTTTCAAACAGAAAGCAAATAGCTGCAACAAGAATAGTGCTTCACACTTGCAGAAAATTCCTGAAAAACTCCTGAAATACTGATATTTGCAGGAGGAGTTGCATGTGTGAACACAAACAGCCAATTTTTTTCTCTCTGACTTTACCCGGAGTTTTTCCTGCCAGACCTCTAGTAGTTTGTCCGTGAGTGAGCTGATGTGAGAACGAAGCAGGACATAATCAGGAGAATTCACCTCGAGCCAATAGGAGGGGGAGTGACGTTTCTATACTGCTGCTGCACGGTGCATAGAGTGTCTGCACTTTTTTTTTTACGTCACATCTTACCTCAGGAGACCCCCCCCCCCCCCCTGTTTCCTTTCCTAAACAAACATCAATAATGACTCTTTATGTGATTATTTCACACTTATTTCACACTTTATGAGCATTCGAACGGAAAAATTAAAGAAAAAAGTAACCAAAAAAAACAACTACTTGTGCTTATATCTGGAGAAATACTGCATACACGAAGTCATGTTTCTTTTCTAATTCTGTCAGTACCTCCTCCCCAGCGCAGACATCTTGCCAGGTCGTTGCCCGTGCCCAGAGGAAGTATGCACACGGGGGGGTTCCTGTCCAGGTTGGCCTTATCTGGAGCAGCGGGACAAAAATCACAACACAACATGAAACAAGGCCAAACAACACAACAACAACAAATCATTGCAGAGACAGAATCAAACCCATTCTGCAGCCCTGTTTGTAAAAAAAAACAAAAAACAACAACTACAGAACATCATGAATGTGGAGTCGAACCGTCTATTTCCAGAGACATGTTTCGTCCAGCAGTTATTACCTCTCTTTGTTTTTGATTGATAAAAAATTGAGGCAATCTTTGAGAGCGCCACAACAAGACGCACGTCTTCACGAGCAGACGCGGGAGGACACACAGGTGATTCTTTATTTTCTCAAATGATGACTTGTTTGTTGTTTTCTAACTCATGTCATCAAAGCACTTTACCCCTGCTGAACAAGCAGGCATGTCAATTATTAAAGTGCTTACATACAAACCTTACACTTACAATTTTACAGGCTCATCAAAAAGAGTTATATTGGATTTAAAAATGTATAGAAACAGATTTAATACTGGCAAAAAATGAAATAAAGTGTTTCAGTTTTGTTTTCTTGTTCTTGCACAAAGACAAGGGCTGCAGTGAGAAGCTACACCAATGGAGGTTTGGGAGAAGCGACTGTATGAAGAACGGACAATAAAAAACCTCGCCTCAAGTGAAGCCAAAAGATTTAGAGCTCCCCCCGCTGCCTGGCTGCAGTATAGGTCATAAACCCCGCCTCCTCTATGTTAACGGGAAGGAAATGGACCAAGGAGGTCAGCAAAAAAAAAAAACTGGTCCATCCTAATTTTAAGCAACAATGATCAATTGCATTTTGCCACTAAATACTCACAATTCCCTCTTAAAGCCTGTTTTAAAATGGAAACCCTGTCTTCTTAAAATTATATAAGCCTTTATTTTTGTAATGTTACTGATGTAAGTGGGCCCAGTGACATCAACTGTCACACCAGATATCAGTTAGCCTATAGCCATTCCAGGACCCGTACAAAGTCAGGACACCAGAAAAGAAAGAAAGAAGAACTTCTTAACAGACTTATTTCGTTTGGCGTCAAAGGCTGATACGAGCCAGGCTGAGGAAGCTAATGTTAGCCAGGAGGCTAGCGCCAACAGTACTGATTGAATGTGCAACCGTCGATTTTAACCTAATCCTGGGAGTGTGCGTTCATCGGGCTTTTAGCGGCCCGGACATTTCTGCAGGCGGACATGTCAGATACATTTTTCTCAAACCTTCTCAAGGAAGGTCTGACATCAAATGAAATGACAGTTAGGAATTTAAAATGTACCTATGAAGTCCAGGATCCAGCCCACGGTGCCGTCTCCTCCACAGGCCAAGACTCTGAAGTTTGGAACGTCCCTGAAGAAGTTCAACCTGCAGACAGAAACACAATCTTTGCACACCGCTGCTACACAACAACTTTGCTTTCTCAACTGGAGTGTTTGAATGTCAATCCCAGGTCAAAAATATCAGTCACATCTTTGTCTGTGTCTTATACAAAGCTTTGAGGTTCCCGTTGAGTACCTGCTCGAGTAGCAGCAGATATACTCTAGAAAGCAATAAAAATGTTGTGTTAGCATGCTAATGTTAGCGCTCTTCAGTTAGCTCGGAGCTTCACATTGCATGTAAACTGACCTTTAATTAATCAGTGTAAAAGTGTAGATTTACATTTGAAGTGTTGTGCGTTTTATCACCTTTTTAATTGATTTTCATGTGTTTTTATTTGATTTAAAATGAGTAATTTTTCACCTCTTTCCTTCATATTTTTGGTTTCTCTTGTTGCCAGGGTGTTGCCGATGAGCCTGGTGAGGATGAACTTGATTTCATGCTTTATTTAAGTGTAACATGTTTGCACATATTTTTCACTAATTTGAAGCATTTCAAGCCTTATCCTTCTTTTGTAAAATCTTGATATAAAATGTTTATCTGGACATTTCAGGACAATGTCACTTATAGTATGTCTAATGAGATATTTTCAATAGATATTAGACAAATACATTTGGTAAGATTTGAGTTTTTGCAGTATTTCAAATTTAAGATTAAAATACATTTTACAAAATTAATTAAAATCCATCCATTAGCCCTCTGGAGGTGATGAAAGAGTTAAAATATCTCTTTTAAAAGGTCTGAAGATGACATTCTGCAGCCTTGTGTACCATCATTCAGCAGCTTTCCTTCTTGTTTTTCAACTGTTTTCTGCTCATTAAGATTTTTAATGTCGTATTTTATTGAGTTTTGAACAAAGGATGAGCCCTCAGTCTTTTTATTTCTGCTCCAGAAATGAATTTTGATGAGGCGTTTAAAGATCTGGATGTTATTAAGACGTATCGGCGAACCCCCTGCAGCCTCTCCTGACAAGAAGAGAAAGCGTTGTGTGTTCATGTCACAGACTGTGAGCGACTTTGAGCCGGTCGCCTCGCTGCAAACCTCCTTCTAATCCAACAAATAACACATGTGGCACTGACAATTATTCATCAGCGAGCTAGCCTGCCTGTTGGACGGCTAATTGGATCATGACAGGCAATGTTCAGTCCAACTTCTTCCGTTCCTTCACAATAACTGAGCGCTAACTGAATGAGCCAGCCTCGCGGCCTCGTATGGCGGGTAAATGATTCGCTCAATTACTCTCCAACTGGGACCACAAACCCTATTAAACGCAAAAACAGACGGCCGCCAACATGAAAGGCAACTTCGGGGATGTTTAAATACCAAGAAACAAACACTTAATTTGCAGTGATTGCATTAGCGAGGCAAGCTAATTGACAGCAGTGCGTGCGGCTGCCTCGGCCTGCAGTGTCCGACGGTGACCGGTCAGCTCGCTAATGTGCACCGCAGTGTGTGTGTGTGTGTGTGTGTGTGTGTGTGTGTGTGTGTGTGCAGCTCTGGGGAGGAGCTCCAGGTGATGTTTAAAGGCCTCGTGTGGGGACGGCAACAAAGACAAGAAAACAAAAAAAAAAACATCAGACGGAAGGTCAAGCTCTGAAAAGTAGGAGCTGCGTCGGCACAATCTGAGCCCCGTGGAGTTTTTTTTGTCCCCTGCGTGTGCCGCTGTGTATTTATTTTTTATAAGCCACAAAGATTCTGTTTTCAGATCTAATCAAAGCCAAACAACCATGCAGCACGGCGGCGAGGTATTCCTGTACGTTTCGACGCCCCCCGCTGCATGTAAATGATGCACTCATTCTCTTAATCGTGGATGTGGACCATAAGAGAGCGGGCGCCGGCTCCTCGTCTGTATGCGTGATCACATGTGTGTATGGCGACGGGCTCACCCCTCTCTATCTGCGTGGTCACCGGCTCGCCGTTCACATACGGCTTATGCATATGAAGCCTGCGGCATGAGTCCGTCGTCTGCACGATTGGTTATGTGGAGGACTCACCTCATTTGTGTGTCTGTGTGAGTGAGGGAAGTGACTGAAGGCTCTAATACCGCAGGCCTCTCTTTGCATGTGAAGCTGGTTATTATATGTGAGCAACCAGATCATGGTACGCCTCCTGTCTGTCTTTGTCTTTCTTTTGTTTTGATGCCAACACACAAAGAAAAAAAAAACTAAGGTCATTACGACATATATTAAAAAAAAGTCTGAGGTGGCTAGAAGCTAAATCTCAGTGTGCTCGAGATATCTGAAGAAGTGCATCGGAAAAAATACATTTTATTTTGTTTTTTTTTAAGTTGTTACTTGTTATCTTTGGTTAAAAATATTAAAAACAGGAAAAAGATAAACACTTTTAAAGTTCAGGTTCACATGTTTCTACCTGTCTTCAAACAGAACTAAGACATTTTAATGACAGTCATTTACTGTTTCATTTCCTTTGTTTTTTTTTACTTGCTGTACTGGGTCGTCGTGTTTTAACTGGTCCCTAATAAGCATTAAATACCTCCTGGACGAATTTAATGACATTGTTGGTGACGACGATGACTCATCAACCATTCAGATTGTTCTGATGCTGAGCTGATTATAACGCTCTTGAACAGCTGTAGATGTTGTGTTCTGCCTCTGGTCACTTCCTGTCAGCACCTCCGCTCACTTCCTGTCAGCACCTGTGTGTCCAATCAGACTTAAAGCTGTTCATTTGTCCAGAGGTGCTGACAGGAAGTGACCAGAGGTGCTGACAGGAAGTGACCAGAGGTGCCGGCAGGAAGTGACCAGGGTTTAAAAACTATATTTATATTGTCGTCATCATCTACAGCTTCTCATGGGAAATGTAATCAGCGTCACATCATCCTAAACATCATCATCATCCAAACTCTTTTATCCCTCCGGGCCTCAGCGTCGGTCACATGACCGGGAGCCTTGAATAGACACCTGAAAATAGTTCAAAGACGTTTGTCCACGTACCCCGGCATGGGTCCGTTTTTGGCCAGGTTGTACACCTGCCTCGGGTTCAGGAGGTACTGGAACTTTCTGTAGATCCTACAGGACAGAGAGAGGCAGACGGGTCACTTCAGAAACACACCAGGGACAAACGACTATTCTATCTTCACTGTCACTTTGACACTTTGTTTCTTGTCCTGTGTTGGCCGACTCACTCACTGAAAAATAGATCAACCTTGAATAAAGTCACTATACAGTATATTTTTAAAAAAAAGGGACATTTTGTATAGTCATAAGCCAGCGTCCAATCAGAGCGTGACTCTGCAGTGGACTGGGCAGTGGGGTGGGACGTGCCCCTCGTCCCCCGAGGTGAAACCATTAGAAAGACTAATTCATTTTAATTTCAATTTCATTATATCAACTGGCTGAAGTCGTATTTTGATCTCATAATTTAAACAAATGAGAGCCGGCGTAATAAGGAGTGAATGAATATGTTTCAGTAATAAGCCAATTAGCTCTGGGTTAAAGAACGGGGGACGAGTCGGGGGCCGTGACAGCCAGGAGAGAGAGGGGAGGGGGGAGAGAGAGAGGGAGAGAGAGAGAGGGAGAGAGGGAGAGAGAGAGAGAGAGGGAGAGAGAGAGGGAGAGAGAGAGAGGGAGAGAGAGAGAGAGAGAGGGAGAGAGAGAGGGAGAGAGTGAGTGTGTGTGTGTGTGTGTGTGTGTGTTCTTTAGGTTCATGTCATTGTGTTTTTATTTGACTACGTAAGCCCCGCAGCTCGGCGGCGGCGCTGCAGCCCCTCTGCGGGTCGGAGGAGCGGCTGAGGATGGGCGCTTCAGAGGCCTCTTGTAGCATGTTGAGACAGATTGTGTACTTACCTCTCGCCCTGCTTCCCCCCGCTCTTCGGATTGACAAACACGAGCAGAGGATGAGTGCCCTCTATTGTTGTGATCTGAATGGGAGATGTCAAAACAAACGGTCGGTGTTTGGAGACTGCAGGATGCTTCACAGGAATTCACTTTCAACACAGATCCCTCAGACGCTTCATCGAGTGTGCACGGCACTTCCAAGCCGCCGGGTTTATCTTGCACTTTTTCCTGTTTCGGTGGCAGAGACACACAAGTGGTACCTGGCTACGGCAAAGAGTGGGCGCTCGTCTCTTCTTTACCTGAGCTCAGATTTAATCTTGAGTTAATTATAAAATCTAATTATAAGGCAGAGCAGTGATAAAGGTAAAAAGGTATTTCTTAAGCTAAATAAATCACATGAATGTTCCCTTAAAGGTGATTATTGGATCTAATAAGAAACTGTACTCAAAGGAAAAGGATCTTCAATTTTCCTTCTGTGGCAAAAATCCCATTAAAACAAAATCAGAACATCAATGTGTTGACTTCCCTACACGTCTGTGTCACTCAGCGCTGCCTCAAGTCAATGCCAGAAATTTCTCCTGTTATTTTTTTTAAAGGCGGCATTTTCCAAACACAGCCGTGCACTTTTTGAGTTTTAGCCAAAGGTACCAAAAGAAGAGTAACAAGAGTTGATTTTGAGGACTATTTTCAGTGGCTTATGAACACAAATCATTTGTTTATTTTTGACAAGAAAAATAAGAAACTGTGAGCGGACAGAGAACAAGATGAATCAATCAGGCTTTGGTTTCACATCCTAAATAAAATAAAATAAAACTAAATAAAAACTAGGATTTAAAGGTCCAATCAGTGAGATGTGTAGAGACTGAGATGATAAAGTGACCTTACTATATGATCAGACATTAAGGAAACATGCTATGTTGAAGTGCTGGCTTCTCTGACAACAATGCAGCAGCCAGTATGTCCTCCTTCTAACTTTAGATTCTGGTCCTGAATGCTCTGGATTTGTTTGGACCAGAGAAGGTAGGCGGTTTTAAGGCGACCCCCACATGTCCGTTTTGGACGCCCCTCGGTTTTTCCAGATATGAGAGCAGTTCTCAGGTCAAACCAACAGGTGTTGCAACGATCGAAGCGGTGTAAAGTGATTGTGATTGTACCCGACCTAAAAAGCCTCTGCATGTTTCTAATAAGCTCCACGAGCAGAAACGTGCTCAAACTAGGATCAATATTGGAGATGCTTTTGAAAAAATGGAGAGAGGTTAGAACGCAGAAAGGTTTACAGACCGATGCAGAGCTGGATAAACACTGAAGCTTCAGTGTCCACCACATGGCAACCTGTGTGAGCATTGACTCTAGAGAGGAGGGGGCGGGGCGGGGGGAGACAGATCTTATCTTACTCTTCTTCCTTAACAGTATTAGATCGTCTGTTTAATAATTTTATTTTTATTCTGTTTTAATTTTTTCTGCACAAAAACACCTTAAAATTGTCCTTGAACTTATAAACCTATTTGGCAATAAGACAGATTCTGACTCACTCTTCATATCTAACATGTTTTTGTCTCTGCTCACACGTTGTCGGGCGGTTTGATATCCCAGCTTCCTCTGCGTGGCGTTCAAACTGCGGCCTGCAGATCTCACAAAGAGCCACATAAACAACGCTCTGACGCTGCGTCCCTCTCCCTGCACTCACTCGCCCTGCGCTCTCTCCCTGACACAGATGAAGCGCTTAACTCCCCCTGTCTGCTATCCCAGCAGGCCGAGGGTGAATTAACGAGCGCCCTGTCCGGTCCGGAGTGATCCATTACTTCCTGTAATTATAAATAATAATCTTGATTATTATGCTGGTTAGCCGACGAGGGGGCAGAGATGGATGTGCTGGGCGACATGATTCATCATATTTCTCTCCCCGGCTCAGACGCAGACGAGCAGCGGCAGGTTTCCATCGCTGGCGTGCCGGCTGACAGAGCGAGGATCAGACTGAACGGAGCTCTGCTGCGTTGCACTGAGCGCCATCAGGGCCTGCAGAGAACCGTCATATGTCCACATACAGACGGCAGAGGATCATTTTAAAACAGGATAGAGGAAACGCAGGGGGAATCCTAAAACAATTATTATGACTGCCGGTCCACCATGAATGTAAACAAAGCCTCCCACTAACACTGGAGTGGCTCAGATTAACCCCAAAACAAAGAGTAACCACTGAGGTCACACAAGCCTCACCTGCAGACCCTGACCGTCCACTGTGACCGAGTTCGCTCTCTGCATCTTCCCTCGGCTCGTCTGACTCGAGCGCGAGTCTTTCCTCAGCGTCGTCTGCCTTTCCTGGGGGGTTAAAGGTCAAACCGTGAGTCCCTTGGAGGAGCTTTAAAAAAAAATATGTTTCATAGGATAATTCTACAGCTCCTACAAATCGTACAGGAAGAAAATAATCATAACACCAAATTATAAAAAAATTGAATTTGTCCAATTATTGTCTAATAATTGGCCTATGTGCATTTAAATTCCCCCATGTGGACAAATACAGTTTTTTCTTTAATTGAATTTAAATATTTTTAGATGTATTTTTACTCTGCATATTGAAAAACGTGAGTTGTGTTTTAGAAGAGGAAGCCTTTATGGTTTAAGATTTGATCTAGACACCTAGGAGAAAAGGCAGAATACACTATTTAAGACTGAGCTGTAAAAGCAGCGTTAAACTTAGTAATGGTGCTTTGAACCGCTGCAGCTGTATGTATGTATGTATGTATGTATGTATGGGGTCTTTTAAAAGCTAAGAGGGGTTGTGCACAACAGGTAAATAAAATACAATCAATCAATCATGTGAAGGATGATTGTTAAGGATGTAACGATTCACTCAATTCACGATACGATAATATCGGTAATATCTGCACACAGTTTTTGTCTCGTCTGTTATCTTCTCACCTCTTTCGTTTTCTGTCTTGGGGAAGCCAAAATGCTTCCACACCTCAATTTCTAAATCTTGCTCTGCAGCTGCTGACGCTCACCATGTTATTGTGATTCATTTTTCAGAGTACCGATTTGAATCTTTTGAATGGATTTTTAAATGCCTCACGATTAATCTTTACCTAATGATTGTTATAGAAACGTTTCATCTCGAGTCGTTTTGAATGTTTGACCACATGAGCCGATCAGCATACAAATCTAAATAAATGGATATGACCTAATTTTAAAAAAAATCATCACCCAAAGAAAAACTGGGTGTGCGGGCATATCTTCCTCTTTCTCTTGATGCTGCTTGTATTTTTTTTTTTCCGTGTGTCTAATGTGAAACAAAACTAAAACAAAACCAGAGCTGAGGAAGCCAAAATAATCAACAACACAAAGAGGATCATCTTTGTTTTTAGAGAAACTTTACGAGCACTCTTGAGGTTTCACAACGTTTCCCTCTGAAATGGACTCGGGATTTTTTTTTTTTTTTTTTGAAATAATCATTCTCCTGCTGAACGGAGCTCAGTGGGAGAACACGGGGTTGATGATTGCATCCTCGGAGTCAAACAAGGTCAGACTCTCTCCGACCGGCGAGGAGCGAAAGTCTTACCAGGATGATGGGGCAGATCGAGTTCGGGGGCAGGATGTGATCCTTCAGGGGGCCGCAGTCACACTCTGGTTTGACGTGGGAGGCACACTTGTTATGGAGCTGGAGGAGAAGTAAGAAAGGTTATTAAAAATAAATTAAAAAAATTAGACTTTACAAAGATTATATTTTGGAATTAAATTTTAAAAAAGAACGGTTATTAACCATGCAGCGTGTGACAGAAACAGTCCATGTTTATGTCATTATTTATATGATTTATTTGCTCTACATATGTCTGTATCTGAGGTTTTTATGTTTCATGAACTCTCAGCCACAAACAAGCGCTTTCTGGGTGTAAATTGGCGGAGGGTATCCGAGGTGCTAAAACAAAAAGTAAAGTAGAAAAGGCAGTGGGGATCTAACGAGGAGGTGGCTGCTTCTCCTCGGGTGGTGTTCTTACCGTGATTTGACACCACACACAGTGGAGCCCGGTCAGGCCCTGGTAACACTTAACGGTTTTGTGACACTTGTCACACTTGGTGGGGCAGTTCCCCTCCACCCAGAAATGATGCATTACCTGCGGAGAGAGGCAGAGGCGGCACACGGCGAGGGGGAAGAAGTGAGAAGAGGGAACACGGTGCTAGAAAAACAAGATTTTATTTACAACATGGCAGAAGTGACACGACAATTAAAAAGAGAGCAGGAGGAGGAAGGAAAATAAACAAGACACAAAGTAAGAACGAGAGAAAGACGATGCTGTCTGTGTCTTTACACCTGATGCTTTCTGCTAGTTAGCAATGCTTAGCAGCAGATTGAGCTGTTTTTAATTCCATTAGAAGAAGAAAAACTCTCATCCTGAGCCCCGTGCAGCATCGCTGATCCGAGCGTGCCGACTGGTAAACACTCCAATTGGACGCACCTCTGTGTTTTTCTTGGTCTTCACGTAGGTTTTGATGCAGGACGGCGGAGCGCGGGCCACGCAGCGCTCGTGGACGGTGTACTTGCAGACTGGGGAAAGGGGGGAGACAAACGCAGTTGGAAACTTTGAGACAGACTCTTCACTGCAAACAATGAAATCTAAGCAGGTGTATTTATCATCATCTCAATGCTGGGTCCTGAAAATCACAAGTTGCTGTTGTGGGACCAGCCCCCCCCCCCCGCCCCTGCCCCCCTCCTATCAGCGACAGTTGACCTTTGATCCCAAACCCTCTTCATCCCACAACAGAAACATTACACAACATGAACACACACATCAACACCTTTCTCAATTCTCTCTTCTCCCTCTCAAGGCCACCGTACCAAAGTACCACCTCCCCTCCCCCTTTTCTCTTCCCTCCCCCCTCTCTCTCCTCTCTCTCCGTCTCTCTCTCCGACTTTCATGTAAGAAGTTAAAATATCTGCCAATGCAGGGAACACATTTTACCCGCTGAGCGTCATGTGATGAGACGTCTAACAATATTTGGTAAGCGGTCATTTTCAGACCCTTAACTAGTAAAATGTGCTTTCCCCATTGGCAGATATTTAGACTCACAGCTCATCATAAGGAAGTTTATTGTCATCATGGTCGTCTACAACGAAATTCAGAATGGCATTCTCAATGGAAGCAGACGTCAAAACACAAGACAAGAAGAGAAAGAAGCAGTATATTAATCAATAAAAATGTTCAAACCATTGTGGCCATGCTTCCCTATGACTACGACCCCCAGTTTTTATGTTTTATATCCTGAATAGATTTTTTTATCTGGACTTTTCAGGTGAATTTTGCCTACAAAATAAAGGCTAATATTTTTGATCCAGAAATATGACGAGTACACTCGGTTAGCTTTGAGTTTTGAGCCGTCCTCATTCATGCACGGCCTGCTCCGACCTCCACCTCAGAGGAGAGGAAGTGTAGACAACAGGAACGAGAGGAACACAAAGGAGAACTCCTTCCAGCATATTATCCCATCTCCCCCTTATTCCATTTTTTCAGAACAATGAGTAAGGTCTATAACCTGCTCTTTTGTTTTTTTAAATTGGTGCTATACTAATAATTATTGATTGATAAATAAATTTGTCTTGCACCTGTTTTTCCTCACTTGAAACTGTAAAGGTGCATTATGTTGTAAAATCAGACATTTTCACAATAACTACAAACGTTCCACTTTGGCTTCAAGAAAAAAACAAATCTCCATCTTTGTGTTTAAATCTGATCAGAGAAAAAAACATTCATAATGTCTACAACACAACTCATGAGGAGACAGCGTTGGCCCAGTTCATTGCTCGGTCGGCCCCTCTGTGTATAAATGGATGTGTGTATTGAACGGTCAGAGGATCACTCACACGAGCAGCAGAGCCCCTGCTTCCCCAGGCCGATCAGCATGTTCAGACACAGGTTACAGTACGCCGGCTTGTTGAAGTGCTTCAGTCTCCACACGTGCTGCCCGTCATCTTTCACGTTCTGCAGCAACAAACAGAGCAGACGATGAGAGTCACAGTCTGAGTCACTGCTCCTCTGTCCTGTGCACATATGATCCTTTTTCCTTTTGCTTTGTTGTCCTGATTTGGTAAAACCGAGGTAATGCTCATTCATAAAATCTGACATGTTGGTGTGCATCTCTGCAGAAACTGGTCAAATGGTTCCATCTAGTGGACATTTGATGAACTGCAGGCGACTTTCATCTGTTGGGACTCACACAGCTGCAGTATGCATGAGGGAAAACCTCTGATCACAACTTCCTAATTTGGGGACTTCAAATTGGATTTTTTTCAAGGATATATGCAGGAACAACGTCACTGTACATGCATGACTCTGAAACCAGAATTTATTTGACATTTTTCCTGGAAAATTACTAAAAAAATGATCCATTATTAAAAACTGTTTGTAGCCAAGCGGCAACCTCCGGTCTTGAAAAATGAAGCCAATGAGAAAGTGCAAAATCCTGCAGTTCGTCGATTGTCCACTAGAGGCTGGCTCCAGGAACAACTGATGTCACATACACACGACTGTACATGGGGTGAATTTTTTTTTTTAAATGGCTCCGTTTTGATTTTGTAAACGATACATGTTATCCATACTAAGGCGCGTAGCTGACCTGATTGACAGGTGTGCGCGATATAATGGTTCGTCAAGGGGCTTAAATCCCGCCTCAGCTCCAGCTCTCAGCCTGTCGTTAGGTTGACTGAAAGTTAGACTGAGACAGCATTTCCAGCATGGCGGCTGCTGCAGATGAGCCTCCAGAGCCCCCCTGCCGTGACTGATGGCTGACATCACTCAAGCTCCCTCCAGTAATATTTACAGTCTATGCATGTAGCTCTATTTGTGTGGGTTTCTGAGGGGGACTCACCGTCTCCAGGCCCAGCAGGACCAGCAGAGGGATGGTGGTCATGCCTCCCTGGATCCACTCCTCCAGTGACACCGTGCCGTCGCGGTCGTAGTCGATCTCTCGCATCATGTCCTGCAGGATCT
This sequence comes from Labrus mixtus, assembly GCF_963584025.1. Taxonomy (NCBI): domain Eukaryota; kingdom Metazoa; phylum Chordata; class Actinopteri; order Labriformes; family Labridae; genus Labrus; species Labrus mixtus. The sequence goes on along the minus strand of NC_083622.1, from coordinate 8,530,259 downwards.
GAGGTATGAACAAAACAGACGTCACAGAACAGAAGAAGAGGTGGACGTTTTCAGTCCTGCACTTTTATATTTTAGAAGCTTCTGGATCCATGTGGGTTTAAAAAAAAACACATTTCACAAATCTCTAAATAATTTGCATTCCCTGTTATTACGTCCAAATTGCTTTAGAAATAAAGTTGCAAAGATGCCACTGCTTGGAGAGAGAGACTATGAATTTGCGTGACAGAATAATTACCCCACACTCCATTGAGTACTGATTTCTGTGACGTGTTTGCAGCGTGAGTTCTTACTGGTTTCAGCTCGGTCACGTCCCATTCCAGGTACTCTGCCACGTGCATCATCTGGGAGATAATGTGCTCGAGCTCCTGTGGCGACAGCGCAGACACTCGTCATTACAGGCTCACAAACACTGTCTTTACCTTTGTGGATATTGCAGCCCTGCACTCGCTGATGTCACTGGATGTGTGTGGTGTGAATAGAGCGATAAACAGCGAGTAATAGCTGGTTCGCTCGTGTCCTTAGAGATGCTCAGAGGAGAAACAAAAGGCAGCGTGGGAAGAGCTCCGGGGCTGAGGCTTTAATTACAATGGTTGCTTTTTTTGGGGGGACAGAGGAGGGTGACATTATTATCACGAGAGACCGAATCACTATGCTGCACCCTGGCTTTGTTTAATATTCCCCCAGTGTAGTTTCAGGACGGATTTGGGAGTTCTTCTCCTTGTTTAAAGTCTCTTAATGATTCAGTACGAACTCTTGGAGGTTTTACAAACACCTCATAGACTCTGACATCCTCTGGAGCGTCTTTTCATGTTTTACAAGATGTCACACAAACGAGGAAAAACGTGATGTGAAAGACAACGTACGGACAGAGAAGAGATCAAATAAAACAGAACGAGTGTTTTTGTCGGAATAAATCGGTGTGATATGGTAAGAAGCAGACTTTTTTGAAGTGCTAGAGGAGAAATGAGGTAACTAATGAGCAAAACACAAACATGAACTCTGAACTAAAATGTTCAACCTTTTTTTTTTCCAAGAGGTCAAAAAAGCTCGGGCAACACTTGAACTATGAAGAAGTGTTGTTGTTAAGACCACACCAAGCGAGACCAAGACATACCCGAGACCAGAGCTCTCTCCGAGACCGAGACATTTAGGATCAAGACCAGGACCAAGACCACGAAGGCAGGGCGAGACCAAGTGGCAACCTCCGGGTCTAGTTAAATGAAGCCAGTGCATAAGTGCAAAATCCTGCAGTTCATTGAGTGTGTGGACCGTACAGTACTGTATTGTACAGTATCATATCGTAAAATAACATACCGAATCATACCATGTCGTACCTTATCTATCGTACCATAACAAATTCTATCTTATTGTACCTTACAGTAACATTTCATATCGTACCGTAGTGTATAATATCAAACCACTGTATCATAGTTGGTATTATTGTGTCATATTTTGTTGTACCATTTATTCCTTATTATTAACAATTAACTCATTTGTTCCTATCAAAACTATTTCTTCTTTCTTTTTAGTTCTTTTGTTTTTCACTGGGTTGTTTGTTTTTTAGATTATACTTTAGATTTGAATGTTTCTGTCCTTACAGTAAGATCTTTGACCAAATGAAAGGTTCTTTATTAAACAAGTCCTATAAACGTTGGATGGATAAGTATAAATGTAAACCTCGTCATTATGTACGCTCTCTCCTCTGTTTCAGTCCACTCCGCCCTCCGAGACAATAATGTGAAACTAATAACGGGATTCATTTCAAAACCTCCTCCGCCCACTCTCACCTCGCAGTCGCCCTCTTAACCCTCTAATTCAGACCCCACCCTCCTCGTTAACTCCCCCCAACACACACACACACACACACACACACACACACACACACACACACACACACACGCCTATATAACATAGAACACGCATACATAAGCACTGCAGCTCCTTCATTCATAAATAAACCCAGGCTACACTTATTTCTCTCTTTCATCTATTTTCTGTCATCATATCTTTATCATGTGTCGGTTGGTGTTGGCAGCGATCGCATGAATTAAAAACGTTGAAGCAGCATTTCAATACAAACTGGACAAATATAAATGCTGTAGATAATACTGAGTAACTTTTATAAGAGCTATAATTCTGTACATTGAATAAATTAAGCACATTCTGTTTGTTACCAATGTCCTCTATTTTTCTTCTCTCCTGCAGGTTTTGTTTATTTGTATCATCAACCATCATTTAAGCCTCGAAAATCATTGAGGTTTCCCTCATTTACAATGATGTCGTTTGATTGTGCATCAGTTTAATGTTGTTATCTCGATGGTTTCAAGTACAACCTGCACAAATAAGGAACGCAAACACAAAGAGCTGAAAGTCAGTCAACTGGTTGTTTTCACGTCAGCTCAGCCCGACTTCACGTTTAAACTTAAAGGCAGGGTTGGTCATTTTTGAAAAACTAGCATGATTTTGAAAGTAGCATTCCCTCAGTGCTCCGTCTGCACCCGCCCCCCTTCCCTCTGCCTCATGTCTCCTTCAGCGGTAAGTAAACTCACAGTATAAACTCTGTCATCGGTGACGCGCTGAGTGTGGGCTAGTGAACACAAGAGGTAGAGAGCGAGCAGGGAGACAGGGAGGCGTCTGATTGGTTCACCAGATTGGTACCTCGTGTCAGACATTGGTCGAAGTTTTTTACGGACTTACAAACTGCTACAGATGACGGATTTTCTTCGTTCCTTTTTTCAGAGAACATGAGTTATTCATTTCTGTCAGGACCTAAAGACAATTTCTACCAAAATCTTAAAAAGTGGATCTGGAGGAAATTACCAACCCTGACTTTAACTTGGGCGTGGCAGGAGAAATTCTGGGTAAAAAGTTTGTGTGAAATATTTGGCTGTTTGCGTTCACACATGCAACTCACCCTGAAAACGATTTCAGGAGTTTGGTTCTTGTATCAATGCAGCTCAGAAAGGTTTCAGGGGAAGCCATGCCCAACAATTTTCTGGAATTTTTCCAGGCGTGCATGTGTGAAAACATTTTTTGCAGTTTTGCAAATGAGGGGAAGTTTTCTTTAAACAGGAGAAAAACGTACCGAGCTGTCCAGAGAGCCGTTTCCATCCGTGTCGTAGAGTCGAAACATAACTGTGGAGACAAAGACAAAATGTCAGGCAGCGCTCTGCACCCTCCCAAAGCTCTGAAGTAGACATTAAAAGCAGTTATTGGCAACAGCTCTCCATTCAGCACAACCCCAACCCTCCCCCTCCCGACCCCTCCTCTCTTTGTGTTAATGTCACTGTGTACTTCACTGCATGATGCAAACACAAAGCAAACACACAATCTCTGCAGAGAATGCTGAATGCTGCAACAATGCAAATGTGTCACCACAAATCAGCTGTGATTGGCTCGTCCTCTTTCATCCCATTGATTCATGAAGTCTCAACGTAAAAGAATCGTAAACCACAGAAAAACAAAAACCTTTCCATGATAATCACCAGCCTCAAAAGGTGCTCACACCACCTCCACCTAATGGAGGTGCAGCAGAAGGTAGTTACTGACATCATGAGGACGTCACATGGCTTCTCGTCAGCCCCACTAACGAGGAGCTAATTGCCAGTTTCCTGTGTGGGTGTGATGTTTTGGAGCGAAAGAGAAGGGAAGGAGGGGAGTTATGGTGATGGTGTTACCAGGAGGTGATTGTGGTTACTCAAGGTCAGACGCCCCGTTAAACGGACTCAAGTGCAAAAGATGGAAAGAGTTTGTTGTGCAGTGCAGTTCAATCTGCTGCGTGTTGGACGGAGAAAACCTTCCGCGATTGAGACTCAGGAGAGAAAAATAAAAATCTTAAATCAAGCGTGAGAAAAACCCAATCAATTTAGAAAGAGATCAGCCATTTCCAGGGCTCAGGACTCGTCAAGTAATCCATCTATTGTTAAAACAGCATTTCATTATTTGCATGTAAATCAGCGACAGTGAGACGGAGGTCAACATTTTCTGCTGGGACTACTGTCCTTGTTATCTCAAGTGGTGATCTCGAGAAAACAGCCTAAAACTACTCTTTAAGGGGAAACTGAGTAATATAATATGTATGGGGGTGCTGATGTTGCAGAGGCTGAGGTCCTCCAGGTGAGGGGGTCCTGGGTTGGGCTCCTTTCCTGCTCCACACTATCTCTCCCTGGTATATTCTTCTGTCCATTGTCCGGTCGAAAATAGCCTCGACGCAAAAGCTCAAAAACTAAATCTTTTTAAAAACTCTTAAAGGTTCAATCAGTGAGATGTGTAGTGAGTGAAATGATAAAGTGACCTTACTGTATGATCAGACATTCAGGAAACATGCTATGTTGAAAGAGAAAAATCAGCACAGAAGGCTGTATTGTATTCAGAGCAGTTCCTGAACTGTCCAGCAGAGGGAGGCCTCCACCACAGAAACAACAGCAGAGTACAGGAAGGAGACACTCTGCTCAATAAGACTTCTATAGTTAAATCCATGATGTGCTCACACGCAGGCAGCATTGGCTGAATTATTTAGTCATTCCTTCATTTAATGAGCGTCGGTCGGATCAATAATTCAACACATGGACAAGAAAAAACAACTACAACCTGAAGTCCAATTAAGCTGTGTAACCTTGTGAATAAATGATGTGATAAATGCAGTTAAGAGATGTGGGAACAGACACGGCGTTCTTAAGAAGTGAGATGAAGAAGATCAACATGAAGACAAGCTGCAACTTTGAATCTAGAAAAGAACAGAAACCATGTCGGCTGAAAAATCTTTTATATCTTAAAGGAGCAGTATGGAACTCTGACACCTAGTGTTTAAAATGGGTACTGCAGTCCAAATTCAAAACATCATAGAGAGCTGTCTCCCCCCGCCCCCTCCTCTCTAGAGTCGATGCTCACGCAGGTCGCCATGTGGTGGACACTGAAGCTTCAGTGTTTATCCAGCTCTGCATCGGTCTGTAAACCTTTCTGCGTTCTAACCTCTCTCCATTTTTCAAAAGCATCTCCAACATTGATCCTAGTTTGAGCACGTTTCTGCTCGTGGAGCTTATTAGAAACATGCAGAGGCTTTTTAGGTCGGGTACAATCACTTCTATCTGAACCACTTCTCTTGCCCGCTTCCATCGCTGCAACACCTGTTGGTTTGACCTGATGACTGCTCTCATATCTGGCAAACCGAGGGGCGTCCAAAACGGATATGTCAGATGCCTTGCTCAAGGTGTTTGGATGACAACCGCCTCTAAAAAGACAGAAGAATAAGAATAACTGACTTCAAACCCGTCTGAAACTTGCTTGAATAACCTCTGATGGACTCTTTACTCAGCAGCCTTTGCCATCAGTGTGTGAATGTGTAGGTGTGACCTGCGGTGTAAAAGTGCTTTGAGAAGAAGTCAGAGGACTAGAAAAGAAATATACAAGCTCGAGTTCATTTACTTTATACAAGACTTTGGGATCTGTAGTATTGCTTATAGAAAAACCTGATGTCCGTCCCTCTAATGGAGCCTGTAAAGAACACGCTGTCTGATCGAGACTCTGTGCTTGTTCGAGTCTGTCATGTTAACCTCACACTCTGGATTTCTCAGAGCTCGATGTTTCTGAAGGCGAGAAGAAGCTCGACAAATGAAAACCTTATTAGTTCGGATAAGAAGTTGAAGTGCGATCACATATTCAGAACTCTGTTTGACAGAGAGAGTAGTGAGAAGTCAAAAAGAGGGATGACAAATAGATGCTTTATTCATTTGTGTCCTTTACAAACACCTTACGAGCGTGGAGCCAATCAATTTCCCGGTGTGATAAAGAGGTGTTGTGCAGGTGTTCTCACAGATAATGATTCACACAGTGGCAGATACTTGGACTCGGCAGCTGGACAGAATAGTTGTTTTTGTGTTTCACACGAGTGGATTCATTTATCTAATTTATTTTGGAAACGCTTCTGAAGGAAATCAAAACTTTCGATAGAGAAAGTGTAGTCCAAGTTCAAAAAGGTAGATTTCACACTCGGCCTGTTAAATGAAGAGGTAGCAGGATATGGAGCGCTTCCAACCTTGGATTTGAATTCCAGGTGAACCAGCAAGTTCACAGAAAAACAAAGAAATAACAACTTTGATTAATTCTGGAGAGAGGGAGGAAAAAGACCCACACACAGGATTCAAATCACCGACCAGCAGAGAGGAACATTTAATTCATCAGGCCAGACTTTGAATTCCTAAAGCCCCTTCATCCATGCACTCCTGAAAACTTCTATTAGATTTCTGGACAGCCCGCCCCCCTGACATTTTACTGAGTTTAACCTTTTCTCCAATTCACTCATCAGACGCTTTTATCCAAAGCGACGTACATCAGAGAGTAAGTACAACACAAGTAAAGAGGAGGAACTGACATCAGGAAGTGCAAACAAACAGCTTTAAGTCTGATTGGAATCACAGGTGCTGACAGGAAGTGACCAGAGGCGCTGACAGGAAGTGACCAGGGGCAGAGCACAACATCGACAGCTGTTCTTGAGAGTTCTAATCAGCATTAAAAACATCCTGAATATCGTCATCATGGTCATCCGTGTATCTATTACACTCGACCCCAGAGTGGGAGATTTTCCCGCACAGACGGGAGCAGGGGCACGTCCAGCGGTGGACGGGGACGGGGGCCCCAATTAAATCTGATTGGCCACCCAAGATGCTGCACCAAAATACCAAACTATGATTGGCTATTTGCCTTCCTGAAGGCATGATTTAACCTTCAGCGAGGTGATCGGGCACTACTACCACCCGACGTCCCCGACGCCTGGCCGCCAACATCAGACTAGGTCGTCCTCACAAACACCGCCGTCCTCATTCATGCACGGCCTGCTCCGACCTCCACCTCAGCGGCAAGGAAGGATGGACAACAGGAACGAGAGGACTAAAAGGAAGGATTGACTGACGATTGAAGTTCAAATCAACTTTTTGGGCTGTGTTGCAACGTAGCAGCGGAAAAGTAAACCAGTGTGATTTTTTCAATATAGCATACATTTAGCCCAACGTTCTTTTTTTTAGCTCTTTTAGCCGTTTTCTCATCAGAGGGGCTGAGCTGACCGACATCTGCGGTGGCTAATATACTATTGACAAACACTTCATACAACCCCGCTTCAAAAATACTGAACTGTCCCTTTAAGGCTGCTGCAGCTGTTAAAACCTGAAAGGTCAGCTTCTAAGTAACAGATTAACGGTATTACCTTCTTCCCTCCCTTTTTTTTAATCTTTCTGCTCAAGTCTCACTTCTGATACCTGCTCATCACCCTCCAAGGTTAAACCGCGTTTTTAATCTTCTTATTTATGTTTTTTAAGGGTTTCAAAAACCTGGCTTGAGGACATATCTCTCCTTCCACATTCTGCCAAACGTCAGACCTCCTGTTGCACATCAGCAGACGAAGCAAAGACTCGTGGTATTTCAGCGACACTCACACTCCAGCTTGTCCTCAGGCCGCCCGCCCTCCAGCAGCGAGAGGTAACACACGATGTCCTTCAGCTGCACCATATCCAGAGGTCTGGGCAGCGCGGGGGTCTTCAGAGGGGTAGAGTTGCTTTTGATCAGCTTCAGCCCTGCGGGGAGACGCAGAGGAAAGGTCAACACATCCTCCACACCGCCTCTCATGTTAGCCCAACAACCTGCTGGGTCAGGACGCCTGACATGAGTCATACAGACGCATCGATCAGCGGTGGGGGGGCGTCTGCTTAAAAAAAAAACAGAAAAACTACTCTGGATTAAATGTTTAAACGCTGCGCTGTGTTTCAAACTGATCTTGTTGTTTTTAATTCTTGATATTATTTTATATTTTATTAGATATGGCCGGTGTTCTGTCGAGTTGTGCTGCCATGTTGAAAAAATGCCAACCTCTTATAGCGTGAAACAACAGCAGAGGCGATCCTTATCCTCTGTCAAATAATGCTACCAGAACAAAATTACTTTATATTAATTATGGGGAGAAAGTTTTAGTACTCGGTTCTTTATGATGTCAGGGGAAGCGTATCTCGATTGGACAATTATCCCCTTCTCAAATAATGCTCCCAGTACAGAATGACTTAAAAACACCACTTCTTGACCCGTGTTTGCGTCTATATTGTTGCGTAATAGAGCGCCCTCTGTATGCGCAGTGATGAGCTGTTTACGGGCTCAGGTTCAGGCAGGGGCGGATTCAGTTCAGGACGGTTTGCCAGGGCGACCATCCTCGTCCTCTCGGCCTCAGCTGTTGTATCAAACAGTATCTGCAGTTTTTAGCTAGTGCCGTACAGTCGTCATACCTCTCGGGAGATGGCCTCCGCCCGCTGCCAAAGCTACAACCTGCAGTGAACAGGCGACCGGGCCGTGCTGTGGACATGAGAGAGAGAGAGAGAGGCAGCATTCTCGATGTTGAAAGTTATTTTAATGTTAGCTAACTAATTGTTAGTGTCACAGTCTTTGGTGGAAGGCTTCAATGCGGTTTCAACATGATAACTTTAAAAATAAACTCCTGAACCTGATTACCCTCTGGTGGCTGCTCTGTTGGGACAACTGAAGATATTCTGCAGAGGCGTTAATGTGTCTTCAGTATGTGCTGCATGCTTCTTCTGGCTTGTTCCACCTCGCCTTGCACAGATTAGAGCAGTATGAAATAACAACAGCTTGTGATTTCAGAGGGAAATGACGGCCAATCCTGCAAACGGCGTTCTCACAATACATATTTTTATGTAGTAAATGCAAGCAGTGGTGTAGTGCAGGGTATACCCACTTATTTTTCAGTCTCCATAGAGTATACCCACTTCTCCTCTGATTCACACCATTGATTGACAATATTCAGTAGTTTGCTGCAATTTCTTCCTGAGATGGTGAAGGGATCCTTACTCTGTCTCCGATTGACTAGTATGTACTAAATGATTGAGCAAGAGTAGTCTCACATGTCACTGTTAATAACAAAGGCAGTTTTTCCTCCGATAGACAGGTCACCTAAAAACATTTAAGGGGGAAATTAAGTATACCCACTTCTTCTTCCACCACTACACCACTGAATACACCACTGTGTCTTCATATCTGTGAGACGATTAAAAGGTAGAACAATGACAAGGAGTGCAGATCTTAACAGAGAACAGCTCTCGCTCTGCTGGACTCACTGACAGGGGCGGACCGACCAACGGGACGTTCTGTCCAAGTCCAGAACGGCCGTCCCTTTATGTGGCCTATGTGGCTCATCAGAAGAAAAAAAAATTATCAAGGATATTAACGTCAAAACAACAGAGGTACGGAGAAAGGTGGCTGGGAGAAATTGAAAGAGGAGAGGGCCAAATCATTAGAGGCGGAGGCATCAAAATGTAAAAAGCTTACTGAGATATTTAATAGGCCTATTGAGCGACGCAAGACTGCGGAGGGCGGCCAAGAGGAGGAGGTTGAGACAGAGCATCCCCCGGTGGTGCAGGGACAGACGAGCGAAGAAGAGCGAGAGGTGCTGGTAAGTTGCAGAAGCAGTACATAAGCAGGCTGTAATAGGCTAACCTATTTATTTGGGTTATGTTGCTATGAACGTCGAGTTTTCACCACGACTCAGGGCAGTCCAACCTGACGTGTTTGTGGCCGACAAAGTTAATGCGTGAAATGTCACGAACGAACCAATAACGCAATATGGAAAATAATAAAATAACACCGTCATTTCGTGATTTTTTTATTTAATTAGTTTCCAGTGTCACTTCTGATATTGATAAGAAAAATTGGAAGATGACACAAAAAATAATTGCGTTTTGGGGAGGGAACGTAGGCCTATTAGTAGTCTATCTCTCTCGCCCTCTTTCTCTTTCTCTCCCTCTCACACACACAAATACTGTGTTTTGTCCTCTTTTCTAAAAAATGACAGAGCCTAATTAAAAGTAGCCTAGGCACAGCCATTGTCCTCATACTTGGACAGTTTAATTTATTAAAGGTTAGGGTTTTGATATTGACGAAATATTGAATAGATTATTTAAGGGTAATTCTTAAGCATCTGATGTTATACAATCAACTGGCTATGTATACTGCCTAACAACATATATAGGCTATATATATATATATTTTAAATCATTTGTTAATTCAGGCTGAAGATAGTTGCATCTCAAAAGATGACAGGGAGACTACCTTCTTTGAGAGAGTTCTGAAATACTTTTGTTTTGTTATAAATAAACACCTCAGAAATGATCATTGATTGTGAAACGTTATAATCTGTGAATATCTTCAGTCTAGTAGGCTTGTGGTATAGTATCTTGAAATGCTGGCAAGTGGTTATTTAAACCTGAAATCGTGTATGGACTGTGGGCCTAAATTTTGGAAAAAGCCCAGGGCCTTTTTTTTAGCCCCATGAGTCCCTGCTCATTGATACCACAAAAAGTCGTTTTTAAATCAAGAGGTTCTTAAATGAGATGTTATTTTCTCCCTGAGAATCCAGGCAGTCAAACGCACGAGAAGCCAACCGTCACAGTAGGAAGAAATCTGAATCAAACAGCACTGCTCTGATGTGTTACATAAACCTTTTTAATATGTGTAACCCATTACCACACCAGCATGAGACATCAGTACAAAACGTTGTAAACAAACAAAAAGCACTGCCAAGACTATTGGCAGCCTCGGCACTACAATTTACATTTTGTACCACCGGGCCGGCCTTGGCAGGGAATCTGTTTTTATCTGATGCATTCAACAGAAACAGAAATGATGCAGCTTTTACTCACTGAAGAAAGTAACGCGCAGGAGAAGATCTGAGAAGCGGTTTTTAAAGAAGCTGCAGGAGTAAGGTAATGGCGTGCAGCAGCCGACAGTAACTACGCACACGACCGAAAACAATCCGTGTTTAGGACACCCTCTACACTCACCAGACACCCTTGGCTTGTCAGAAGATGATGGACTGGGTTCTGGTCCCTTGTTGCTAAACGACATGAAGAGGTGCTGACAGAACTCCTCGGGGAGCTCGCTCTCCAGGAACGTCTGCATGAACACCTTGAAGCCCTCGTAGTCAATCTCCTGAAATCAACAAAATCACAGCAGAAACAGAGAATGAGCTGCAGGTGTTGCCTTCGAGGTCCTCAAGGGAATAAAGAGCCTCACAGAGTAGTTGGTTTGTTTTTCCACTGGAGGTAAATCTTTTGACTATTCCACATTGCAGATTTCTGCTTTTTTAAAAATCCAAGTGTCAAAGTGTCGTCGAGGCTGTGGGCGGTGAAGCCGTTTCAGAAAGGTTTTCAACTTTTTACAGCTTTAATCTTTTGCAAACCGTTCATGTGCTGTCATCCTTTCCGCTCTCTGTTTTTCTAACTGTAAGTCTCACTTGAGCTGTGAGCTGAATTTCCCACATTTCACCCATAAACACACCTCAGAGAAGATGTTCTGGAGGAATAATCTCTCCATGGAAAATGGTCGCCCCTCCTCCAGAAAGGCAGTCATTCTGTTTCTTATTTCACACTTATTTTTACCGCCGACAAAGAGAGTCGAGTTATTCAGGGAGAAACAACACGAGCACTCTGCAAAACACACCGACAACAAGTTAGAGAGAGAAGAGACAGGAGACAGGTGTTACCTGGCAGAGGATTTCCTGCTTCTAAACCGGCAGCATTGTAGAAAGAAAGAAACCCAACATGATCACAGATGTTATAACGTCATTACATTCAACATGAGATTAATGACAGTTCTTAAAAATTTCTCTAAGTTCTCTAAATTAGAGTTAATGCTTTCAGTTTGAAATACTCCGGATTTATCGTCACTGCATTGAAGGTTTGTAATGTTTGCTGATGTGGGCTGAAGGCAGAGTCGGGGCAAATCAGACTGAATGCAACAGTCATTCATGCACAGAGGATGAAAATAGAGAATTAACACCGTGGAGGATGCTCCTGGGACTTTCTGCTGACATGCATTCTCCAGTGGTTCCCCACACATAGCAATACCTGGGCGGGCCGCCCAAGTATATATCTGACCTGTTTTTTATTTAATTTTTAATTTATTCATAAAACGAGAGAGAGAGAGAGAGAGAGAGAGAGAGCGAGAGTCCAGGTGTGTGCAAGGAGAGATAAGACACAGCAAAACCAAGAGAGCAGAATCACATCAGCTTCAGAGAGAGAGAGAGAGAGAGAGAGAGAGAGCGAGAAGGGCCACTGCACCGATTGAAGTGCCTTGCTCCCAGGTTCTGAAATGAACACCCGCCAAGCGCCGAATGTGGGTAGATTTTCCGCTTGGCGAGTAAATTTCAGAGAGCGGTTTTACCAAAAAGGTATCGCGTCATTCTGTGGGAAACACTGTTCTCTTTCTCTCGTTCTCTTTTCAAATAAAATAAATAAACACTTGGTAATCTTGTATTTGTGTGCATACAGATATGTGCAACTGTGAGTTCGAGTCAGGATTATTCTTAGCTTTCCTGTGACCTCACACACTTATGGGGGCGGATGTGGCTCAGTTGGTAGCGGTCGTTGTCTCTCAACCAGAAGGTTAAGGGTTCGATCCCCCACTGGGTAACATGTCCGATGTGTCCTTGGGCAAGACACTGAACCCCGAATTGCTCCCGCTGCTAAGGTGGATTAGTTACTTCTGATGGATGATACTACATAGCGACAGTTACCATCAGTGTGTGAATGTGTAGGTGTGACCTGCAGACCTTCATGCGAGCCTCAGATGCCGTCTACCTGATTTAATAAAAGTGCTGTTTTTTTCCCCCGTGATAATAAGTTGACTTCTTGAGATCTTGAGTGAAAACGACTGAAACATTTCAGTTTACCTTGACGCTTGAGATTGACTCATGATCACAGGAAAACCAGCATCCAGAGATATCACAAAAGATGTTCTCCATTTCACAGGAAATTGGAGTAAAATAAAATGTATAGATGCATGTCCTCTTAGGGCAGCAGTAGTATACTGTGTGTTCTGCACCTCGGGGACTCACTTCACATTAAAGAAATGATTTTAAGATTTGAAACAGAAAGCAACAAAAACAGACGGATTAGCGGAAGGAAATGAACACGTTTGGTTTTTTGTTTATAGGCAGAGAGGGATGCTTTATGAGGGAGCTTCAGTCAGGACTGTATTTAATAGACTATAAACTGTGGGTTGTATAACGGAGTGTAAACTGTACATACCTCCTCTGGATTGTATTTAGCCAACACACCGTCTCCATGGAACTCCTGCAGCACATCCTTCAGCTTCTTGGTGGAGTCTGAGGACGCACGACGAGGATCAGTTAGTGGCTTTGTGATGGGAGAATGATTTCAACATGGAGCGTCTTTACAATGCATCATGTTCACATACATACTGTATCTCCCCGTTTATTCTAACACAACAAGGTGAAGCAAACAGTTGCAAACCTCACGGTTACAAACTGCAGGTGTTGTAGGATAATAATGACAGAAGAAGAAAACAATAAACATTATTAATCCTGTGAGGGGAAATTCATTTATACTCTCTGTTGTTGAACATGCCACACACACACAGGCTGAAACACACACACACATGCACAAACAGGACATAATGGAGAGATGTCAGAGCTGGTTGTGAGGGTTCAGTGCCTTGCTCAACGATACATCAGCAGTGCTCATGAAGTGAACTGGCATCTCTCCAGCTACCAGAATCAGAATCAGGTTTTATTGCCAAATACATTTACACATACAAGGAATCTGACTTGGTGTATTGGTGCTATCAGACCAACGTCCAGATTTGGTTCACACCGGGACTTGAACCAGTGACCCTCTACAGTCCCTACAGACTGAGCTGCTGATCATTTGCGTCTGTTGAGCTTTGCATTTGAACTCCTCTGATCAGCTTTTTGTAGTTTTGTGGCATCCTCCCGCCTCGGTCACCGATGGCTCTGCTTCTTTCATTTTCTCAAGATGAAATTTCACAAACAGCGAGTAGAAACAAACGCCTCACACCGAACTGCACGTGTTTGTGTGTCTTCATTATTGACCATCTTTATTAGCACGACGTCTGCTCTGTGATTATGTGTCTGCAGATTGCCCGTCTCATTCAGCAGGCCCCCATAAATTGAAATACACTTTTTCTTTTCTCACTCGGGCTAAATGATTGAAGCGTCGTGCAGCACACAGTAATCGGAGGACAGCGCTAATTTCACATTTTTAAATGATTCACTCTGAAAGGTAAAAAGGATTTCCCCCTCGGTGAAGCCGCTGCACTCTGCAGCACAACAGCAACGAGCTCGCATGAAGATGAGTTTTAATTGTTGTGAGGCGGATCTTAAGGGCCTGACGTGCCACAGAGCTATTAAAAATGTTATGAAAGTGTGCACAGCTCGCTTTAATGAGGAGGAGGAGAGGTGTACAGTAGGAGGGAGGAATGAGGAGGGAAGGTGATGCCTATTGTTGCCGCACACAGAACGGGATATTTTATAACCTTTAGCAGCACAAAGAGACGCCCGCAGCTCGTTGAAACATGATTATCCCGATCCGTCGAGCGTGTACACACGCCTGCACGCAGACATGCACACACACTAAGACTCTTTAGTCCTCCTTTGCATCTCCGCTTCTTCTTTCTTTTTTTTCATCCCACGTTGTTTTCATTTCAAGCTTAATCGTTTGGCCTCACATCTTTGAAACGTTTTCTTCTTTAATTCAACATACTCCTTCCAAGCCTCCCACAAAGGAAATATTTGCAACAAAAAAAAAAGACAAAAAAAACAAGAAGCTCAACTTTCTGGCTCTGAAGTGATTCAGAGAGAGCAGCGGGGAGTTTATTGGATATCTGACCTCAGTCTCTTTTAAAAAAAAAAAAAAAACACACACACCGACTGAATGAATGGAAATAAAACCCAAGAGAGCATCATCCTACACGCTGTGAGGAAAAGACTCCACAATGTATCGAGGGACTCTAGATCCAACGATGAGGAGAGACATAGCAACAACACAAAATATATACATTTAACCCTTAACTTCTGTGTTTTCATATCGCTTCCCATTAATTACAATATGTTAAAGATACAGTCATTAGCATTTTCTAAATATTTATTTTTGGGCTTTTTTGTGCCTTTAATGGAGAGATAGTAGATGGAAATCAGGGAGAGAGAGTGGGGTATGACATGCAGGAATGGAGCCACAAGTGGGCCGCCCAATTGGAGGACTACAGCCTCCATGCATGGGGCGTGCACACTAACCCCTGCGCCACCAGCGCCCCAGTCAGTAGCATTTTGACCGTGTCTGCAGAGATTCTGTCCTCTGACTGGATTTTACTGTTCTGCTTTGTTCTGGTTGACTCGGGACGTTTCTGGGCGGGGAGCCGGTGTGTTTCCTCCCGCCAATGACAGCGCAGCAGGTGAGTTTAGGAGTGGATACTATTCACTGATTGGACGCTAACCAAACTGGCTAATATGGCGGATGTGGACGTAGCGGCAAAGAAGAGAAAATATAATCACAGTGAGGAGAAACACCGAGCGGATAAAGCTCGTTCTAAAACGAGGGTGAACCTTGTGTTGGCTTCTACCCGTGGACGTGGAGTTGGTCTGCTTCCTGTTGGACAGGCAGATGACAAACACCTTAGGTTAAAGGTCAGCTGGAGATTCATTTGTGTGTGTGTGCATCAACAGACTGTGAGCACGTCCTCTCAGAGTCTCCTGCAGCATGATAAAGACTAAAGAGATGTAAACCTCAGTGAGTGACCGGAGGGACGGGGATCACTCTGCTGTTTTTTGCTGGCTTTAAAGATGAAAATTTAAAAAAGTTTTTTCCTTCTCTCGTGAAATTTTGACACTATAAGATCAGATTTAAACAGCTCAAGACATTCTGATTTGTTTACACAGTTACATAGATCAGCACTGCACTCGTTAGTGATTACATCACCTCTGTTTCATGCTGTCATCTATGTTCTATTCTCTTAAACAGGCTGTCTATTCAATGCTTGTTCTCTTGGTGTCATTGCTGTTCTTTCCACGTTTTTTATTTTCATGTTTGCTTTTAAAAGTGATGAAACACATGAACACTTCTGTTTTCACCATAGAGAAGTCATTATAGAAAGATCAGCGGAGATCCTCAGGGTAAGAAAACAATGTTTGTAACCGGGCGGGCACAGAGCGACTGGAGAGAGAAATGTCATTACGAGTGAAACAGTGGTACACAAAAGATCCCGGCTGAAAGCATTAATTATTCAGCTTCATACTCGGAGCTCAGAGCAGCAAATTAAAGATGCAGCGGTTTAAATGCTTCCAATATGTTAGAGGCTGAAAAGAGCTCTGAAGATGTATCCATAAAGTGCTATGTTTTAAAAATAAAGTGTAACACCTATCAACTGTTTCATGATGTAACCTCCAGTGTTTGACTTCTAAAGTCTGTCCAGAACTGTGAGTGTGGACGGCGCACAGCATCCCTCAGTTAGCCTGCCAGGCGGCGTCACTTTTTCCATCGCTGGTACCGTTTAAAAAAAAAAAAAAAAAAGATGAAATGTGTCAACATCTCGGAGCGTAACATAAACTCCAGGCATCCAGAGCTCGGTCTGCCGGGGAACGAGGAGCCGTGAGTCGGTCTGAGAAATGAATCATTCAGAGCTGAAACGCCACCAAACAGATTAAACGCTCGAGCGGCTCAAAGCTTTCTACATCAGCATGCATGAACATGCAGCGCGGGCGGCTTTTACTATATCAAAGTCTTTATCATTAAACACCAGAGATGTCTCAGATTTACCAAAGAAGAGGGAGGAATCAAAGAGCCGTTTACAGCAGATATACAGAGGAACGCTCTGCCCGGTGATTTGATGTTATCAGAGAGAGCACGTCTCCGTCTGTGAGGAGGAACACTGATAGATATCTGACCACAATAAGACCTTCATTAAAACACTGACGGGGTGATTCGCATCAGGTCAAAACTCATGACACTTTCCTTTTTGAGGGAAAAGACAAGACGGGCATGCAGTGATCAGGAGAGGAAAACTCCAACATTTTGTGACATACTATGAGATAAGACAGCTGAAGTGTTGGGGGGAGAAAGCGGGGGATAACATGCAGCAAAGGGCAGAGTCCGGATTCGAACCCACGACTAATGCCTGTGTACAAAAGGCGTGTGTCATTACCGCTAGGCCATCTGGCGCCCCTGTTTTGCTTTCTAACCAGAAAGGGTCACTGCAGAGCTCCAGAAATCAGTCAGACAGGTCTGTTTCAGTTTCAGTGTCAGGAAGCCGGCTCAATATAAACCTGGCTAGATCACCATGGCAACTTCCACTGCGCTCCCTAACTGTTCGGTGCCAGGCTATGTTCAGAGTTTGACGAGTTGTGGTTTCACTGATTCTCGAACAGGCAATACTCTCTGATGGGGATATATATATTTTGAGTTGAAATAAAAAGGTAATGAAAACTTGTTGAACCATAAAGTAACTGAAAACATGACGCCGTTACGGTAACGCAAAAAAGAAAGGGTCCACAGATTTCTCTCCTGCTGCTGCTGGTTAAAACCATAGACTGTAAATATTAATGGATGAAGCCTGAGTGATGACACCCATCTGTTCCTGCAGGGGGCTCCAGAGGCTCATCAGCAGCAGCCGCCGCCATGTTGGAAATGCTGTCTCAGCCTAACATTCAGTCGACCTAACGACAGGCTGAGAGCTGGAGCTGAGGCGGGTTTTAAGCCCCTTGACGAACCGTTATATCACGCACACCTGTCAATCATGTCAGCTACACCCCTAACTATGGGTAGCAGGTATCTTTTTTAAAATCAAAACGGAGCCCTTAAAAAAATCCCCCCCCCCGTACCGTGTGTTCCAGTGATGACAATAACTAATCAGAACTATTTGTTTTTTGTACCAGGCTGTAAACATGTTTATTTCTGCTGTAAAAACAGGCTTTTTAGAATGGGTGTGCGTGTGACTTCCGGTGTTCCTGGAGCCAGCCTCCAGTGGACACTCGAGGAACTGCAGGATGTTGCACTTCCTCACTGGCTTCATTTTGCCGCTTGGTTAAAACCATCACTTATTAGAGCAGAGCGAGTAAATCAAAACATCTCAGACAGTAATCCTCCTTTCTCTGATAATAACCAGCTGAAGAATTAGAAGTTATATTAAAAGTTTCAATTTGGTGTTGAGTGACTGTAATGGCTGCCAGAGAGAGCCCGACCGTTAAGCCCTCCTGGTAAATGACTCTCGAGGAGTAACATCATTACACACACCCTTCTCCTCACAGACACAGAGAGCCTGTTTACTCACACTGAGTGTACTCCTGCAGCAGGGCGAATTCAGCTGGGGTCAGTGTGACCCATTTGTCCTGCAGGCTGCTCATCGTGTTCACACCTCGTCTCCGCGTCCGCCGAGCATTCCCCGAACAGCAGCAGCAGCAGCAGCAGCACTCAGCGGGGCGACACACACTGCAAAACAACAAAAGACACACACACATCACAACACCTGTCCCGTTAACAGCTGCACACGTTTAGGACTCCAGGTTTAATGGAGCGTAAATGAGGCTGATTGAGCTGGAGACACTCGTCTGTTTCTGAGTCGTTCAAAGTGAATTAGTCCTGCAGATGTATTAATATAAACATATTTACAAAGAGGACATATTTTGGACCCATAAAAACGTCATATTTCTCTGATTTTCCTACTCGTCTTCTCAACCTGACAGCCCAAATGTCCACTTTGTCTCTTGGTCGTTTTATTTCCCGATATTGTTGCGGGGACTTGACATTTAAGGCATTGACATTCACGTTTGTCAGCTAATGTTCAACAGAGCCGGGCCACAAAATCAACCTTCATCTGAAATGGATTGAGACCTTTTGAAAGATGGGAACAACAGACTGTTAAAATCACATTGTAAAAAAATGTTTCACAAGGGGAGACGGTGGATTATATGGATTTATTGGCAGACAGGATTTACATGTGTTCTGCTAATGCATGTAGAGATTTATGAAACATACGGGAGCCTGGATAAGGATTAAGTTCCAGACTTATGTGCATGTAGGTTTGATTTGTGATGGGGGGTATACAGTGGTGCAGGTTAGCACTGTCCCCTCACAGGAGCAAGGTCGGTGGTTTGAATGGGTGGGACAGGAGCTTTCTGTGTGGAGTTTGCACGTTCTCCTCGAGCATGCATGGAACTCCGACTTCCTCCAACAGGACAAAGACAATAAGGGGCTAAACTGCTCGTGGTTTTAGTGGTTGTTAGTCTCTACATGTCAGCCCTTTGATTGACCGGTGACCAGTCCAGTCCAGGGTGTACTCCGCCACCGCCTGTCACCTCATGTAAACTGCAACGGGCTCCACCATTTCTTCGCACTGTATCCCAGCACGATTGCTCCCCCTCTCCCTCGCCGATCTGCCTTCACATAACGATTGAGCATGTTCACAGGAAGGTACAGCAGGTGGCAGAATGCAAATCCGCCAACATGGTAACCAATCGCAGGCTGACTCCGTCCTGCTAACTGAAGATGTGCTTGTTATTTCTGGGACTCCAACAACGACCCTCTTCCTACCTCCACATCCACAGTGCAGCTCAGAGAACAAAATGGACCTGTGCTGCGCAGATAAGATGGTTTTAAAGGCGACACGAGCCGTTCAGAATTAAGTCACATAGCGGTCCACTTCCTTGTTTGAGCACGTTTGCGTTCACAACTCCCACGGGCCGTACTCAAGCGGACTCTGGCACGGTACGTTTGTGTTCACACTGAGCCAATGAACTGGACTTCGGGGTCAAGCGTACTCATATCTGGGCCCTGGTCTCTAGTGTGACACCATCCTTAATCCCATTTTTATAAGCCTTTGGTAAAACTAGCAGGAACTATTCCAACTTTACAAACACTAACGTGTACTCTCTCTTCGAGCTCCACGCTTATTGTCTCATAACGGTTCAATCGTCACGGCAACATGGCTGCAGTGGGAATATGTTCTATTATAAAACTCACAGCTCAGTCACATACACAGGGTTATCTGTGCATGGTAAGATAGAGGTGTACGGACTTTTCACCTGTTGAGGATGGAGTGGCATATCATGTGAAGTATTTTCAGCAAGTGAAGAGAAAGGTCTTTGTGTGAACTAAAAGTCTGATTCTGGCTTTCAGAGCTGAGCTGGTGCTGCTCTTCATTCATCACCTCGCTTCATCCTGATGTTGACAACACTGTTCAGTTCAAGCTGAATCTGCATTTGAACATTGAGTCCAACATCTCGTGTTTCATGAGCAACAGCATCAGACGTCAGGCGTCAGTGTTTCTGCAGAACAACTTCACTACATCGTTTTCTACACAACTATCAGACCTGGACAAAACCTCTAAAGGACTGTGCAATCGAATGACTTTAGCACCTTAAATCTACCTTTACAGTAACTTTGACTCTATCACTTCACCTTGTTATTTAATCATAAATTGTGTGTTCACATTAATGTGTTCTTCGTATGGACTGTTATGTGTCTGGGTTCTTGTTATCATTTCATATTCTCCTGTGGCTGTCATTATACCAGAATTTAAACGTGAACCTGTTTTGATACCAGAGCAAGACTTAAGACTTAATTACCAAAACCTGCAACTCCTGTAAACTGTGTAGTGGCACCTTCTCTGCTCTCTTTTTTTAAGACACATCAACATAACTCAATCTTTAAGAGACGTCAAAATGTTTCTCTGCAGATTGGAATACATTCCCTCAAACCTAATTCATCTCAGTTAAAGGCATCGAGAAACCAAAGTCATCCATGCAGTATTTACGGTAACTTAATGTCATATTTCTTTAAAATAGCCGACCCTCGTTCACCCAACTCATCCTTTAAAAAAACCCATTATATGATGATAAAAGAACATGATCTGGACCTCACAGCAGAGAGAGGTCATCCTGCGCTCAGCAGAGAGAGACCGAGCGATCATTATGGACTAAAGAGATGACGTGATATAAAACTATGTTTGATCATGAAGCCTGATGTTCCGCTACAGTTCTGTGGACCATCAGTGAAGTATAAGAGCTGCCCTGCAGACTCAAAGTGTCTTTATATGGTAAAGAAAAGAACAGCGTCATTAACACACAGCTCTCCATAATGAAACATCTGCCTCCTCACCACGCTGCTTTATCAAAACCTCTCTGGTCAAATCTCCTGATCGAGTCACTCACTGCATGAGGAGACATACATTATGCACTATAATGGTACGATCCTTTCATAAAGCTGTGACCTGAAAAGACCGGAGAACTCGGCCCGTTGTGTTGTACCCGGTAAGCCATTTTTCACCTTTAATTCTCAGGCAGTAACGGTCGACCAATCATACAATTATTGGCTCAAGTTGGGATGTTTGGAAACATCTGTCTAAATTACAAAATGTTGTCTGATTGGTCATGTGGTTGCAGCCATAATGTTGTATAATAGGCGCTTACATATTCAGAGCGGTGAGTGCGCTGAGCTCGACCGGCTCAGGCAGCAGGAGACAGATCCAAGGGTGGCTCTAGTTCCTCCTCAGTTTAACCCTTTTCACACATACAGAAATCTCCTAAGAAATGTCAGAGATTTGGCTCCCCGGAGGGGCTTTAGGCTATGTGTGAACACAAACAGCCGCATTTTTCGCGTAGACTTTACCCCGAATTTCTCCGGCCAGACCCCTAGCATTTTTTCCGCAGAAAGTCAGAGTGAGCTGATGTCTGAACACGGCAGCATATACACCGGAGATTTCAACTCGAGCCAATGGGAACAGAATGATGTTTGTATGCAGTGACTGCCTCGTGCCGTAGTGTCTGCACGCGACCACTACGATCTCGGTGCACGTAATTAAACGGCTGCATTCTGTTTTCTGTTCCTCAGTATGTTGTTCTCCTCTCTTTTGTGGATGTTGTCATTCCATTGGACGACACATAGCATTGATGTAAAGGCAAATATTCTCATTATAATGTTGTGTAGCGGACTCTGTTGCTTCGGCCGCTACTTCCGCGTTGTTTTTCTACATCACGTCTTACGTCGGGAAATCCCCCGACCCCCCTCCCCTCTGACAGGGATAGTCTCCCCCCCCCTTTTGAGGAGCATATGTGAACGGCTAGGTCGGGAGAATCTCCGGAGCGGTCCTCCTGTAATTATCTAGATATTATCCGGAGTGCATATGTGAAAACGGCTTTTGAGAAGCCATCAACGCTCGAGGAGTCGCGCAGGGTGAAGACCAAATCAGATTGCGTTTCCAATTTTTGGGACGGAGAAGCATGCAACCAAAAAATGGAAAGTAGTGTCGACAAGAATTGGTACTGATGAGCAGCATGAGTCAGAGAACACCCTAATGACACCCTGCTGAGGGATATTTTTTGTTTGGTAAAACCAAAGATTGAACAGGAATATAGACTGACATGATAACTAACCACATAAACAAAAAAAGTCACCATCAGAGCTCTATTGATTGGTACAACCATATGACTCTGCTGTGAACAATTACACATGTTGCATTCAATCTTGTTTGTACATAACGAGCGTGTGTGAAATTGGATGTCTGTGTAGGTGTCGGTCTGGCATCTGTGTGGGTGAGTGTTACATCGCCATGGAAGCATTTTCTCCAACTCCTCTCAACTGAATCCCTAAGATCAACAAGTGGACGTGTTCATGCATGTGGAGAAAGGATGAGCGTGCAATGAATATACAATGATGTTCTTTTTTTTTTTTTGTGACGTTTAAATGTTTGAACTCGTGCAAGTGTGCATCCATGTGCATGTGGTGCCACGCTAACCGCACAAGAAAAAAGGCCATCACAAAAACAAAAGCTGCGTTAATTATTAAGACCAAATCATTACTTTTGCATGGGCTTCAGAAAAAGAAAAAGAAAAGAGAAATCTACCGTCAACACAACGAGCACCGTGCACCGGGGCTGCTGTGCTCACATGCTGGGTGCGTGGGAATCCGCCTCCCTCGCATAAACTTTGATCTGCCGCCTGAGCTACAAACTACAAACGCTCTGCGACGTCTTATTTAATGTTTCAGCACAGACAGAGGAGAATCAGAGAGCTGAACGGGATTCTTATTGGTGTTAAATCTGCAGAGAATTCCAACACAGTGATGCCATCTGTGATACAGTGGGGATGTGTGCAGCGTGTTCCTGCTGCGCTCTGCAACACAATCATCCTTTTTCCTTTCCTCTCTCTTCCTGGTGTTGTAACTGCGGTGCACCTTCACACAAGATTCAGCCGTCATAACCTCCTCACCAATTGAAGAAAAAAAAATCTATTCCTACACACTGTTATCAGATCTCCCTCATCGTCCCCCAGTAGTGCAGGGAGGACGCTCACAAGGAGAAGATCGCGGCGAAAGACCGGACAAGAATGTCACATGTTCCAGCATGTAGTGGTCACTGCGACACATCATGAAATCAACACGCCGCTCACCTGCTGCAGAGTCCAGTCACCGGGGGGGAAGACGAGGGAGGAGTCCACCAGCCAGATGTTTCCAGATGAAAGCTCCTCACTTACATTCCTGTGCCCCGTGCGTGTGTGTTTGTGGTTGTCCTCCTCTGGGTTCTCCTTGTGTCAGCTGCAAGGCGAGAGTGTGAGTGTGTGTGTAATTAGCTGGAGTGTGAGACGGTGTGTATATGAGGGAGAGAGGAGGAGCGAGCAGCAGCAGCAGCGGCTCTCTGTGCTGCATGTCAGTGTATGAGTATGTGGATGTTTGTTTCTCTCTGGCAGAGCCTGGAGAGAGCGAGAGAGAGGGAGAGAGAGAGAGAGCTCTGCCTGCAATGATCAGTTTCCATACTCCCGCTCGCTCACGTCACATCCCTCCATCACCCCCCTTCTATCCCTCCCGTTAAAAAAAAAACCCTGAGGTTCTTTGCACTCCATGTTTTCTCTCTCTGATCTCTCTGTATCTCTTTAGTCCTCTCTACATCCTTCCTCCTCCTCCGGCTCCTTTCAAGCCATCTCTGCTCAGGTCACTGTGGCACGCATCCCGGCTCCATTAGCATTCAACGCGACGGCCGGTGAGTGTAACAACCTGTGGGATGTACTCCTGACAGGCCTGACAGAAGAAGGGGAAAAGTGAGAGATGAACACACAGAGAGGGGAGGAGAAAGGACGAGGAATGTTAAGATAAATGGAGAGGGGGATGAAGATGATGAAACGGAGGGAAGAGATGAGCTAAGGAAAGGTGACGGATAGAAAGAGAGGGTGAAGATTATGCAAGGGGACAGGAGGTAGTGGAGCAGGTTGGTTTACTTTTCTTTTCTTCTGGGGACACAAAGTCCGAACATAAATTAGATTTGAAGCATACATATAAAGAAGTCATGCTAGTAAGTCCACACAACCAAGAAATGGACAAAATGTGCTGAGATCTTTAAATGTATATTTTAAATGTGGGTAAAGAAAAATAGGCCTATGTAGGGCTGCATATTGGTTCAGTGGTTAGCGCTGTTACCTTACAGCGAGGAGGTTTCGGTTAGGTCTGAATGTGAAGATAATATAAAGACGATGGATAGATGGATGGATGGATTGATTGATGGGCCCCCCCTGTAGCTAACCTGGTTGGGTGCGTGCAATTTGCTCAGAATTGTGCTCTCTCTCTCTCTCTCTCGCTCTCTCTCTCAGTCCTCTTACTGTCCATTTGAGACACAAAATGCCCCTAAGAGCACTTAATGAAATAGTAATAACGGCCACTCCAAGCTGCATGGGACTAGAGGGAGTAGAGTTAGATGTAGTATGTGCTTGATATTAGATGACTGGGCAAAATTCTTCATTACTGAAAAATGCAACGGCAATGTTATTCCGCATGCAAATGCATTTTTAATTCCTGCAGCAGCTGCAGTTAAATATTCATTTACGGTCACTTTGATGTGACTTTAGCGAAAGCTGGGGTTAGGATGTCTATACACTGTAGCATGGTATAAATGTGGAGAGGAAATGTCAATCCGTCTTTGTTTGCAGTGCATTTATTTTTGTCAGCTGACGTGGAAAGTAAATAGAATTACAACAAACGTGACAGAGATGCCACTTAAACAGATCGTCCACCTCCGTTTGAAAAAGTAGTGTTATCTGCAGGTCTGAAACAGGACTTAATGTTCCTGCATCATCTGCTCTGAGCTGAATATGCTCCATGCCCACACTGGCCCAGAACAGCAGAGGACATAAATTTGGAGGTGTGCAATTGTCCAATATGGCCGTAAGTCTTCTGGATATTGGAGAACATGACGTACAATAAAGCATTTTAACAATGTTTATCGCCCTCTGTTGGATGTTTCATTGACTTCACAGTAGAAAACAAGAAAAAATAATTGCTTGGCAAATAAGAAAACAAGAGATGATTCCTTTTAATTGATTTTTTTTCCTGTTATATTTGACAGTTTTAAAAGATCCCTGTGTGGATTAAATTACCTTTCTATTGTATGATTTTGTGTTTAAATGAAGGTGCAGCCGCCTGAGGACAAATGTTTTCAGCCGTCATTGAAATCCCAAACAGTGTCATTGACATTTCACACATTTCGGCTGTTATGCAGAGAGATGCACGAAGAGTAGTGCACATGTGAAAATGAGCTCAGCTTCGAGGGTTGGCTCAGTGAAAAAAACAATCAATAGTAATGAAGTCAGGGGTTTAGAGAAGCAGCAGCATCTTCACACTAGATGTAGAAATCATTCTGCTTAGCACAGAGGCATCAGACAGGATGAAAAAAGTGAACGGCAAAGAAAAAGAACGAAAGATGTCAGATCTCCATGAGTTTCCGAAAATGTGTCAGGACAGAGTCTATTTAAAGATTAAGAATCATTTTCAAATAAACCAATAAAAGACAAAAACAAATCAAAGGAAACAATGATCATTTGAAGAAGGTCGATTTAAAGCCACAGTGTACATGTATAGCTTCTTTAAAAAAGACTGATATGCACTAGGGCCCGACCGATATTGGATATTTGGGGCTGATACCGATATTAGATTAGATTAGATAATCTAATATTGATATTAGGAAGAGAGAAAATCCAATACAGACATATGTGTTTGATCTATGTGTGGTCTGTAAATATAGACTTCGATGTACAAATGTTTTTGCATTGATCCCTCCAATGAAGTTATCAAACACTTGTGGAAAAGATATATAATGAAGACAAGATGGTCACTCAACGGGAAAGTAACCTGCGTGCATCACCGCTCAACACTCTGGAGAGTTATGATGCTCATTGTAATCCATATAGCGCCCCCTGCTGGTGACAGGGAACTGCTGGTGTAATACAATGAAACTCAGTTTAAATGCTATTTGACTGGTGAATACATACAGGTGAAGCTTTACGGCACAGTTGCAAATTAAATATACAGAAGATAAAGAGTAAACAATAAGGGACCTAGGATGATGCCCTGGGGTTCTCCGAATGTAATTGTGAGAAGATGTCAGATTTTTGTTCTACTTTTTTGCATATTGGTTCTAATGTTCATTTAATTAAATCACTTTTTGTTAACTTATACCTGTCTTGAGAAGTCCAAACTTTGCTCACCTATCCCAGCTTGTAAAACTCCAAAGGATTCAGTCTCAATGTTTATATACCCCCTTTACTACTTTTAAAAAGCCTCAATGAGCAGTCAAATCCAAACAAGATGATGCATACTTTAATTTGCTGCTAGGCAAGACAGTTGTATATATAGAGCACCATTCCTAAATAGGAAGTTACCCAGTTATAAAAAAACAGCATTACAAACATCAATATGCAAAAATAAGAACACCTTTAATTTGATGAATCCAAACATCACTCCTGTTAAGGATTAAGTCTTCCCCTTAGGTCGCTTTCAAACATGCAAAATATTACAAAAGTCTTACAAGTTGTTTGTGTAGAGCCTCAAACATTTGGGTTATCTCCTCGTATTGTGCTTTGAACTCTTTCCACTTTATATTTTACAGGGCCTTGAGCCTTGTATAACATTGCATTCACACGTTTCTTAAATCTTTAAAATTGTTGAATGCAAACAGCAGCCATGCCTCCTCTCCTGAAGTTACTTTCTGCAGAGTATTGTCTGACCAATAAATGAATAATATTCTCCACTCTGCAGGAACAAATCTCTGGAGAATCATGAGGCAGACACTCTAACCTCCTGCTTCATTAGTGGAGCCACTGTGCAGAATAAATGTCTAGCTTGGTAGAGCACAAGTTCATAGAAAAGGTTACTCAATAACAGCTTCTACCCTGCTGTTCTACCTTTTAGACAAAGTTGTAAAGCAGGCCTGAGCTTGGAGCGTGCTGCTTCTTGGAACAGACCTAATAACTTCAATTCATTTAGCAGCCCACCTTTAGATAACCTTTACACTGCATGCACCTTTAACGCAGCCTCCCGCCTACATCAGCCACCATTTAATGTGACCCATCAGCACGTATTGAGTTTCATGACGGATCGTTCATCGAGCAATGACCCAGATATGGGCTTGTGTGGGAGGTGACTGACCAGTGTGCCAATAACGTTTGTGTTTTAGCGCTGCCTCCAGGCTCTTTGTGTAGGTCATGTGGTCGTTTACATTTGTGTGAGAGAGAGGCAGAGGCAACTGAGGTATTGACATTTTCTTTACTTGTGACTGTCAGTGTGTGTTACAAATATATGCTGCTAACACACAGCCGGCATCTATTAACTACTACCAAATGCTTGAATTATGTCCAAACACGTGAGTTAAAAATGTTGCTTTATTGTTCAGGGAGCAGACACATCACCGACAAATTACCCTTTTATAAAGTTTTACTGGTGAGTGAGATGGAAAGCGATTGTTTCATTACACATCCAGCAGACGCACAACAACATTAGTATTAATTTGGAGTGTCGTTTCTGGCATCCTGATAAATTTAAGTCCAATATTCATTTCCTCCGTTCTCTCTGATGGGTCTCATTTAAGTCCTGATGGGAAATATGCTGCTAAATGCTAAACACAGCTGGACTCTCACTCGGCCATTCTGCTATTTGTTTTTTGTTTTTTTTAGCTTTTAAGCAATAACATGCGAACTTCATTGGAGTAGTGAGATAACACCAAAACATGAATGTTGGGCTCTGAAAAAATCTGAAACGAGCTAAAAAGAAGCTAAAATTATATGTAAAGTTGAACAGATTTATACACTTTTAATACCTGTTTTTCATTATCTAAAAAGTAGTCTGTGTCCTCTATACTGGTGCAACCAATATACCAGTATAAAGTGCTGAGACATGCGTCCTCATGACCACAAATGAACCACAGCTGCCCAGTAGTAGGTAGTGGGATTGCATACTTGAGAAAGAGAGCTGCACAGAAA
This sequence comes from Labrus mixtus, assembly GCF_963584025.1. Classification (NCBI taxonomy): domain Eukaryota; kingdom Metazoa; phylum Chordata; class Actinopteri; order Labriformes; family Labridae; genus Labrus; species Labrus mixtus. The sequence continues at coordinate 8,502,163 of NC_083622.1, read as the reverse complement.
CGTATCTTTTGTGAGAAGGAAGCTCATGTCATTCAACTGTTGCACATTTATTCAACCTTCATTTACGTATTCAATTCTATCTTTAAGCATTAAGACATGACACACTCCATGCATATGAGACGTTACTATGAACACTGATTCCCATGATGACCGATGACTCACTTCTGAGGGTTTTGTTGTGCTGACGTTTATAATGAAGAGAAGGTACTACATCTCGTTCTTGACATATGCAGTTTATTGTGACTACACTCTAAAACCTCTCTTGTGTTTTTATGCAGATGACAAAGAGGATGCACGTCAGCCTGTCACAGCTGAGTGCATCAGACCTGCATCATCATCACCATCATCATCATCATCATCACAGCTCTCGAGGTCATTATGCATGTGGGTCAGACATACCACAGGCCGGTCAGAGTACACTCCCTGGCAACTGACTGCATCACCCACACACAATGAGAATTCAAATGTATGCATGAATTCAGTGAAATGTATGGCCATCTGTAAAGTCCTTCACTTGTCTTGGAGTGAATGTCAGCAGATGGGGAGCTTTCAGTCTCTCAGTGTCAGAAAAAAAACAACAGAGACGTGTGTGTATATCTATTCATCTATCCATAAAGATTGCAGATAGAGCTAAGAAAGATATTGGCCGATATATTGATATTGGAAAGTTTTTTCTCCCTGAAATCGGTATCGGACCCAAAAATCTCATATCGGTCGGGCCCTAATTTATTATTTTTTGCAGACTTCTCTTTGTTTGTCCTGACTGTTGATTTTTATTGTTTTGTTGTCCTGACTTCCTGAAAATTGCTGTAAGGGGGAAGTAGACGGGTAGTTTTTGGGCCTTACGTAGCTGAGACCATATATAAGTGTAAATGGGACAGCAGAGCAAAAGGAAAGCTCCAAAAGTATGAAGAGAAACCACATTTTGTTATTCACACAGATTTAGTTTGAATGCCTGAAGGTTTTAGCGAAACTTTAAAAAAATAGTCACCATGCAATATAGTTAGGCCCACTCCAACCAAACCAGCACAAACACAGTAAATCCTGATGAATCGGATACAGATCGTCAGCTGTTAGCGGTTCTCTTGCAGGCTTTTTTTCTAAGCCTGTGGAAAGAGTCAACAAAGAGTCGTATGTATGACTCCCAGCAGCCTCTGCAGACATGTTTTACAATAAACATAAAAAGCAAAACTACAATTTCTGAGACTAAATAAAATCCTCCTCTTACTCGGCAGCCATCACTGTCACCACCAAGACTGTGACAGCAGTGCACAGCACATATATCAATTGTAGCCCACATCACGCCCTCTGTGCTAAAAATAGCAGCCAGAGTGCTGAGTCTACTGCGGAACAACATGTATCATAATGGGACCATTATGTAAGGTCCTGATACTGTGCGTCTTCACAGGCTGACCCCAGGTCTGCCTTCCTGTGGGGGCCGAGGCCACAGCGATGCTAACAAACAGCTGGGTCTCCCTCACTGTGAACGGGCGGAGCAGAATCTAAAGGGCAGTAAGAGCGCAGACAGACTGAATAATAGTAAATACAAACTCTTCATATTAGCCTGTATTAGCAGCTGGCTTTTCCAGGAATGTGTAAGAATGATAGTAGAGTTAAATATGATTACTTACAGTTTGTGTGTTTGACAAAACATTTAGGAAATAGTACTCTGGGTGGTAAGGCTCCTTTTATAGAGTACAACATTTCAGGGAGTCATACAAAAAAAAATGTTTTGAATGGGGTGTCACTGAAGGACCAATTAGATATCTACTGAATTAAATCACAAGATGACGATAATATATGATCAGACATTAAGGAAAAATGCTGACAACAATGCAGCAGCCAGTATGTCCTCCTTCTAACTTTAGATTCTGGTCCTGAATGCTCTGGATTTGTTTGGACCAGAGAAGGTAGGCGGTTTTTAAGACACCCCCACACGGCCGTTTTGGACGCCCCTCGTTTTGCCAGATATGAGAGCAGTTATCAGGTCAAACCAACAGGTGTTGCAGCGATGGAAGCGGGCAAGAGAAGTGGTTCAGATAGAAGTGATTGTACCCGACCTAAAAAGCCTCTGCATGTTTCTAATAAGCTCCACGAGCAGAAACGTGCTCAAACTAGGATCAATATTGGAGATGCTTTTGAAAAATGGAGAACTCTGGTGAACCCTCCATGCTTGCAGAGACATCTGTTGTTAGTTCAACAGAATGCGCAGCTGTTATTTGTGCTTATCTGCACATGGGATGGAACATTGTCACAAGGCTTGAGCACTTGAGCAAAATATGTGAAGCGCGTGTCCTCTACTTCTTCATTTGTGTGCATGTTGTTGCTGGTAGTGATAATGATGGTGACAATAAAAATGATGATGTTGTGGAAGAATATTATAATCATTGCTATAACCTGACCTTACTTATTAATTTTGTATTATTATAATAAGAATATATACAATTATATACATTTTTTGTGGTTTCCATTCCTCTTTCTATTTTTTGTCGCGCAAGATTTCTCCCAAAGCACCCTGTCTCTCACCGACACCTGAGACCGGGGGCGAGGGGCGAGGGAGAACACTCGTGCCCCCTGAGACCGGGGGCGAGGGAGAACTCTCGCGTGAGATTTCTCCCAAAGCACCCTGTCTCTCACCGACACCTGAGACCGGGGGCGAGGGAGAACTCTTGCACGAGTCTTTCCCTCTGTCAAAAGCAGAAAAAACAGCAATTTATACAAAAGAAAATATTGATGATTTTATTGCAGATTTTGCGTGTACATTTTGGCCATGAAGTTGTCCAGAGGGAGAATGAAAAAAAACTAATGCAATCAATCAACTTTGTTGCTAGTCTTTGACATATCCAAGACTCTAATCACTATTCAACTCATAACCTAGCATTTAAAGGGTTACAATCCTGAAAATAATTAAATGTTTGGTAGTTCTGAGCAAGTCAGAAGTTGTCTAACTTCACAGCAGAAAAATGTAAATACATTTGAGGAGGGCACAGGGGTTAATGTTCCAGCAGTGTTGTTGTTTTACCTTGATATACTGTAGAAGAAGCTCGTCACGAGGCAGGATGCTGCTCTCCACTGTGGCGGCGATCAGCTCTGGAGCCGGCTCTTTGTCCAGCATGAAGAACGCCACACTCTGTAAACTTCCCTGTCAAAGTCAGTTCAATTAGAACGATTTAAGCCAAAAACAGCTGTAAAATGCAGTCGGAAAAACATCAGTGATAAACATATAAGATGGACGAGGCAGCAAAGATATATTCCAATACAGTTTAATTCATGGATTATCTCCCTTTCTTAAATAAAACTTGTAAACTAAAAGTGGTACTAAATATGGATAGAGAAATATATCACCATACTAATTCGTGCCAATATAACTTATCGCATCCCCACAGTGGCACTTATGACATTAATGAAAGTAACGTAAACAATGTTAATTGGGAACAAATGTCACTTTGTGACTTTATACAGTTAAACATTACACCATGACTACTTTACTGTTAGAAGTAGATATGAATAGTCGTAGCTCATCATGAGTCTTCCTGTAACATCTCTTACACACTTGTATATCGTAAAATGGGTTTTTCATAAAAGACACACCTTCTCAAAGACTGAAAGTCTGCAGTTGTGTTTCTTGTGCAGGTCCAGGAGCTGACGGAGGTGGGACCCCAGGGACTTGAGATTCTCCACCTCTTTGGAATCATAATTACCTTCCTTAAGAAGAACAAAATTGAAACATAGGTCGGGGTGGGCTATAGGGCTGGGCAGGTAAGTGCAGTTACATCGTTATTCAAATGAAAGGATTTGCAACAATCACATCGCTATAGTCAGAATTTATCGCAAGAAACATGAGGCCAAACCGCACTCTGTGGTGAGTTCAAAGTCACACCGACAAAACCATGCAGAGCAACGATTCAGAAGAAAAATCCAGAAACACAGACAGATCACTTTCTTAATTCTCCCGTGTTACATTGCATGGCTCATTTTTATCTTTATTTTTTAAATTGCTACAGGGTTTTACAGTTTCTAAAGTCTGTTTCCTGCTTTGAATATGTTCCCTTTAAAGACCTTTGTTTGCTCAGATATGTCCCAATTTTTGCATGATAGATATGACAGTGTGCATCATCTACACCATCCTCTGCTTAAGTCAGCTGTTGAATGAAAGGCCATGCTAAAGACCTTACTGCATGAACATCTCTATTGTGTGTTTGCTTGTGCCTGTGTTTGTGCATTCATGCGTGTGTGCTTGTGTAGTGGGAGTCCCCTCTGTCCCCCTGCAGACAGTTGGTGCAGAGCATTGAACTACATTACCAAAGCATGAGTCACTGGAACGTTCTGTGGCTCCCAAGGGAGCAAATCGCATTCACGTCTTTTTCCATCTGCCATTTATCAAGAGAGACATAGACGAGTAAAATGTTTTTGCTGGTGTAAAGCTCTCTCTTATGTTTTGATCATTTATGTACAACAAGAGCCCCGGTTAAAGAACAATGCTCTCTTCTCCTAGTACTGGAGAGCAGCCCTCCCCCGGCAGCCTGGCAGCCCTGCAGCGTTCTGCCCCCTTGGAAGGCTTCCAGAGAGCTGGCCAATCAGAAAAAAGTGGGCACGTGTGTGGGGGGGGGGATATAGCAGCTGAAACAAAGCGTTTCAGGCAAAGGCTGAAATGAGGGTTTTTACTGACGCCAGTATAAAAGATAAATAAGGAGTTTATTTTTAGCTGGAAATCATGTAAAGCTACTCAGTTTCACAGACTGGCAACATGAAAGGTGAATATGAGGAGAGGAGATCTTTATTTCATGGGATGATTACATAATATTTTTGAAAACGTATTAATGGATAAAGATGCTCTGAAAGATTTATTGTATTTATTGCTAATTCAGGCATTTTCTGCTAAAACTGAACTTCACAAATCATGAACAAAACATTAAGATTTCCGTTTGTGTTTCCCCCTTGAAGATGTCAACAGGCATCGTTAACGTCGGACTGATTGTGAATTTAAATACTGACGGATTTAACAAATTGAATGAATCGCATAAATAATCCAGAGTCTGTTAAAATGTGACTGCTGAGGATGAAGCGTCTGTTGGTTGGTTTCTGCTGCCTCTTACATCAGAGCGATCCCGGTTAGATCTAATTCCCATCGACCGCCTCATTGATCGCCTTTCTTCAGCGACATTTCCTCGTATCCATTAAGCGAGACCCTGGGCTGAATCCCCTCACCGCCTATTAGCAAGATTTCATGTGAAGTCGAAGGCCGTGTCCCTCTGCAGCGGGATCAATACGTCAGCCGCTGGTGGATCGCTTCAATAAACCAGCAGATCATTAAGAAGCAGAGATACAAGCCGTGCTCTTCATCTTCACCAACGGCTATTTTTTAGAAACTTCACCCGGTCAGGGTTATCACCCGTCATTTTAAACTGAATGGACTGCAGGTATCAACAAACAGGGACCTGATGTGTTCGATCATCTATGCCTAATATAATAATATGAGACCCGAGCAGCTTTAAGGAATCTTGGAAGATCTTACAATCCTTTGGAGTCAAAAAACAAACCAAGATAAAAAAAAAAGACCTTCCCAGTTAACGTTCATAATGTGCCTCAGTATTGCACATGATTATGAAGTAGTGATGTAAATTGCACGTTTACTTTAAAATGCTGATGTGATTGCACGTAGCCTGACTGCACATGAGTTGGCACATATAAACATGTGTAGTATCTGCACATACTGATGCACAGGGTTTAAAGGGCATCCTCTTATTTTTTCAAAAACATGACTTTGGGTTTTCATGCCTTGAAAGGTAAAATAAAAACTGAACTTTACTGAGAAGGGAACGACTTTTTTTGATCCAGAAAAACAAGATGGAGGCAACAACACTCAACTGTCAACAGGACAATAAACAAACAGCCTCTGTCTCAGTTACCAAAGAGCTGCTGCTAGCTAGCTGCTTGCAGCACTAGCTTATCTTTTATTCAGTGATACTCACATTCATGAAGTTCATGGCAGCTCTCTGCTGGTAGAAGAGAACGAGCATGTTCAAAAAGTCCAACTTTGACTCCATTTCCCTTCACATGAGGTGTTTAAATGAAAGCTTGACCTTTTCTTAGCTTCCATTTTCAGCCCGGACGTCACACACATGCTAACCTCTGCCGTTTACTGCGCTAAACTTTCAGTTTCTCTGAAGACTAAAATTAAAACCTGAATAATAAAAGTGTATGAATGCTCAGGAGCTACTTCTTCCATCTCCTGGATTTAACTTCTCTCCACATTTCTAAATCCTCCTCAACAGACCTGTTCTCAAGACATTATTAAACAGGCATCTTCAGCCTCTTTCACCACGGTCAAAAATATTTTTTTAAAGTCTCCTTATGCATCTCCTCAGGATCTCCTCATGGGTTCAAATGTTTGCTTGTTCATCTGGCCACACCCTGATCAGTGATGTCACAGCAAGTGAGTTTTTTTCCCCTCCTTTTTTTCTCTACATCTTTATTTAAATTCTTCAAACTCAAATCTCAGCCTGTAATTTCTAGTCAGGAGTATCTCATTACATTAAACAGAAGCCTATCTCACCAGAAAAGTCCAGATACACACCTTAGTTCAAGATATAAAATGCTGAAAATAAGGCCTGCTTTGTTTGAAAGAGCAAAATTAACATGTTAAGTTTCTTAAATAAGTCAAAGTAAAAGTCATCTTTAGTATCCGTTTTTGCTGTACCTACGGGACATACAGAAAAAATCTAACAAATTGCAGTGGTTAGTGCTGTTTCCTCACAGCGAGGAGGTTCCTGGTTTGAATCCCCGTCTGTCAGGAGCCTCTCTGTGTGGAGTTTGCATGTTCTCTCCGTGCATGTGTGGGTTCTCTCCGGGTACTCCGACTTCCTCTCACAGTCCAAAGACATGCTCGTTAGGTTAACTGCTGACTCTAAGTTGTCCGTAGGTGTGAATGTGAGCGTGGCTGGTTGTCTGTCTTTATATGTCAGCCCTGTGATTGACTGGTGAACAGTCCAGGGTGTAACCCCGCCTCTCGCCCAATGACAGCTGGAATCGGCTCCAGCCCCCCTGTGACCCTGAATTGGAAAAGCGGTACTTAAGGTGCTCAAGTGTATTTGGAAATTTGTCTTTTAAAGGTGACATATTCTCCTCCTCTTATTCAGTGTAAATAAGTCTCAGAGCTCCTCAAAATGTGTGTGAAGTTTCTTGTTCTAAATCCACTCTGATCCTGTATTTGATCATGTCTATAAACCCCTCTATTTCAGCCCTGCTCAGAACAGGCTGTTTCTGTGTCTGTACCTTTAAACAGGTAAATGAGCTGTGTCTGACCACGCCCCCTCTCTGTAAGGGCTTTGTGATGTCATGAAGGGAAAATCTCCAAACGGCCTGTTTGAGCACACATTTTCTGAAAAGTGGAGCAGGCTAAAGACGGAGAGGATGGACTTTTCTCATCATTGGGGGGTTTGTAGACAGACTAGAGACACATATTAATGTTAGAGAAACATGGAGAAGTGGATTATGCAGAATATGTGAACCTTTAAAGACAAAGACAAATTTACAAAACACTCAAATGCATTAAAGGAGAACCATCTAAACATCTTAATGAGCTGATTCTGTAGTCTGCTCTAACATATGTTACCTGCAGCTGTTTGCTGAACACATTTGATAATATCTGGTATATTAATGAACCTATAACACACACATGATCTGCACTCATGTGCATACCATCTGCAGACCTGTTAATATGACGCATGATGAGAGTTCACACGGACGCTTCTGCTCTTCCTGTTTGCATTTAATTCACAGTTATTTACACGATCTCACTCTTCAGTCATCATCACCATTACAGAAAATCCACATTTTTAATTACATTATCTTTGTTGTCACTTTTGTTACTCAGCTTGTTATCTGCATTCTTTGATTTTATTTTGAACGCTTGGGCCTTTAAGGATTCATTTATTAAGCTTCAAAGAAAAAAAGGGATGGGACTGGAAACCTTTTATTCACTTCATCCTTTAAGTAGTAGTTATTCTTTAAGTTAAGAATAAAAAGATATAGGCTTCTAATGTAAAAACACTCAACATTCAAAATGTGCTCGCTGCAATTTTGCTTTTAACATCTTTAAATAAAATGTTTACCCGGACATGTCAGGCTGATGAAGCATCAGTGTGTGAATGTGTAGGTGTGACCTGCGGTGTAAAAACACTTTGAGTATTCAGAAGACTAGAAAAGTGATGCACAATCTCCAATCCATTAACCCTTTAACATCATAAAATATTGAGAAGTGAAGCATCAAACGTCTTTAGGAAAAGACATTCTGAAGCGTAGTCTTTTTCCTCACATTGTGACAAACACCTGAAATTATGGTTTTCACTTTTCTAAACATGAATCTCAGATTTTCTTGATATTTTTGTACTTGTTTCCTTCGCTGCAGATCAACCACAGTTCTGTTCTCTGTTTTTTTTTTTTTACTTCGATGCATTGCTTTAGTAGAGCGCAGGAGCAACAGGAGACGTTTTGTTGGAGGGATAACAGCACCATCTGCTGTGGATTTAATTTTACTCCCACACAACATCTGATGTTTCCCAGGGAGAATTCATATAAAGAATCTGAATTAACCACAAACCGCTCGTCCTCCAGGGCAGCGACTGTGGTTACCAAGAGGGCCCTAAATAATGTTATTCTCACTGCCAGATGACTGCATTAGCACTTAATGTAGGATTATCTCTATGAGACAAATATTATGACTTAGAATTTAACACAGCTTTATTCCGAACTTATTAGACCAAAAATATATATTTTCATAAACAATAGAAAATAGAAAAGCTTAATTATTAAACTAAACTCAGAATTTAAGCTGATTTAAAGGTCACATATTATACTAAATCCACTTCACCATGTTTTTCCAACTCTAACATGTGTCCCTAGTCCGTCTACAACCCCCCCCCCCCCCCAATGATGATGTAGTCCATCCGTCTTTTGCCAGCTCCATTCATTACATCCTGTTTGGGTTACTTTGGTCCGATCTTATATCGGTATCTGTTGTATCTGATGTTGAAGTAATCGGATATCGGACTGACGGCGCAAATCCTCGTCACTGATCAGGAAAGATGGTTGGACACTTTAAACATTCTCCTCAACTCGCTCGGTCTCTCGTTGAAGACGTTCAGTAAGAAGGGCCCACAAATGGTCTCCATGACGACGTACAGGTGAGATGGAGCAGCTCCTTCTATATGATCAAAAGTACAATTCTTACACTTCAATTTAAAACATTTAATTCGAAAAACCTGACGGCTGTTGCTGCTTCCTGTTTGTATGGGAAGCCAACACAATGCACAGCTTTGTGTATCCTAACACTTAATACCAACAACAACAACAACAACAACATTAGTTATGATGTAAAAATATCTGAATCTCAAACACACACACGGGTTGAGGCGGGTTTTATTGCAGTCAGAAGAGGAAAACAATGAACTGTACAGTGTTGTGCAAGTCAAACTAGGATTAATCAGAGTGAGCAGAATCTGCTTTATGAGAGGTATACGTTGCATAGTAAAGGCATTACACGTAATGATTAGTGAGTTGACTATCACAGTAGCACCTCACAGCACCAGAGACATTTACGAAGAAGCGAGTGCAATGTCTGACAGAAATGTGGAAGTTCTGCGTGTTTTACGGCTGATTTACATCATGAAGCTTTTCGTCATAGACAGACTTTAAACAGTAACATTCAAGTAAAAAGAGAATCATGCAGAAACTCGAGTCTTCGCTTCTCCAATAAAAATACAGCAGAGGTTAATGCATGGCACTTACAGACACATCGTTAAAAACGTGATTAAAATGTGTAAAATATGCAATTACGTCAACAATTATGACTTTTAAAAGGATGAAAAATGCTCCTGAACATCCGTCTGTGTGTCTCCTCTCGTGGGCTCAGTCGGCTTTGTTCTTGATGCTGAGCAGCTGGGAGAAGCTCTGCAGAGCCCAGTACAGCAGAGAGAGGGAGACAAAGGCCTGCAGAACAGAGAGAGAGAGAGAGAGAGAGAGAGAGAGAGAGAGAGAGAGAGAGAGAGAGAGAGAGAGATACAGAGAGAGAGAGAGAGAGAGAGACAGAGAGAGAGAGAGAGAGGGAGACAGAGATACAGAGAGAGAGAGAGAGAGAGAGACAGAGAGACAGAGAGACAGAGAGAGAGAGAGAGAGACAGAGAGACAGACAGACAGAGAGAGAGAGAGAGAGAGAGAGAGAGAGAGAGACAGTCATCAGAGGCTTTATGTTCTGTGGCCTCCATAACAGAGCTTGAGACCGTTTATAGATATGAATAAACTGAACATGATGAAGCTCAGGTGATTTGTCTGAATGAGCTGTCAGCTTGAATTTGAAGAGAAACGTGCCATTAATGCAGTCACAGTCTTCTTTGTGTTGTGATTGATTCAGATCTTGTGCATCACGTGAAATACAGCAGAAGAGTTTGTGGTTTTTATTGCTGTTTGCTTCTCTGTTAAACAGGCTTTTTAGAATGGGTGTGTATGTGACTTCCTGTGCCAGCCTCTATCCTCTTCTGCACTGGCTTTTTTTTCTCCACACTTTTTTTTTTATTCCGCGTCTTATTGTATCATATCCTTTCTTATGGCTTCATATTGTTCAGTACAGTAAGATATTGAACCAGTCGATGTTTTGGCAGGTTTTTTTTTCCCTCCGATCTAAAATCCAACAACAATAACGATAAGAACAAGAAGCGAATCTGACCATTTCTCCACTAAACAATAATTCAGCGTTTGGTGTATAAAATATAAAATAAGAAGCGAGTCTGATTTGTCTTTTTGAGGGAGCAGTCTCCAGGTGTAGAGCTGCTGCTGATGAGGTCAGGACATGACTCCCTTACATTGTTTTCACGTTTTCTTTGAATTAAAGCAAACATTACCCACATGGAGCTATCTTCATCACACCTAACGGACACTAGCGAGGGAAGCAGAAGTGGACTTTCATAACCTATAGCAACACTGAGCGCCTGTGAGAAGCGCTCTGGTCTCTCGGTCTGTGGACACAGGCCCTTAGTCCTACTCCCTCTGGAAAAGGCTGAAAGGTGTAGACAGCAAAATGTTATCCTGGATCACTTGATCCCCCAAAGAAGCCCGTGACAAAAAAGTAGAAAGTGTGACAGGTATCATTTACGAGCAGCGAGCAGAAAGACAAACAGTGGAAGTGAATTCTAATTGAAAGAAAACATCGAGGAACGATGTAGAGAGCGAGCTTAGAGGTCTCCTCCCCTGACGCTCTCACGACGGGGTCATAAGGTCACAGTCATGGGGGACCTCACTATTCGGAGAAAAGAGGAGAGGGGGGGGGGGGGGGGGTATGTCAGCCAGGAACAGCCGGGCCTCCTCCACCCCTCGCTGCGTTCTGGACCATAAACTGCATCCTACATCGCAGCCCGAGCCAAAAGCCGGACCGCTGTCCATCACAGGCATGAACGGCCTGATGGGAAAAAAAGCAGCGTTTTCTCGTGGACCCAGCAGCTGTTTTCCTCTGAGAGAGAGAGAGAGAGAGAGAGAGAGAGAGAGAGAGAGAGAGAGAGATAGAAAACACAAAGCTCTCTCTCTCTCTACCTGCTCTGAAAACGACCTCCGCACAGAGACCATAAAAAAGCTGAATGACAGATGAAACAAAGGAGTCAGAAGTGTTGTCTCTGATGTCTTCTCTGATTTTTAAGGATTCTTGTCTTGTCTGTTCTTCTTTCTTTTGTATCGCTCATCAGAAATCTTTGCTGTAAAAACTCTAAACCCGAGGCTGTTTCTGCATCATGTTAGTCACTTTCATCATCACTTACATCAAAACACTAAAAAAAATGAACAGTATAGAAAAAGTCAAACTTTATTTTGTCGGTCTTGTTTGAATTTTATACAGCTCATAAAGAGGCATCAGAATTCATTTCAGTCTTTTCATGAACAGCTCAAAACTCCTCACAGGAGCTTTAATCGTCCAAATATCATCAACAAAGTAAGAATTTTAAATTTAAAATCAAATTCAGTGATCACAGAGCCATACACTTGACCTGCAGACATGACAGACTCCACAGAGGCACCTGAACAATCATCACGACCAATGTGATGATGTTGGAAGTAAAAGGGGCGGGGCTAGACGACACCCAGAAAGAAGACTGTAAACAAAAACAGGGTTCAGATCTGACCCGCAGCTCCTTTCCCCGCATGTCACTCCTCATCCAAAGATTACAAATAAATGACTTTGCGTCGTGTCCATGAGGGAGACGGACGGGGACTGAGTGGATTTGAAGAAGGTCACAAATCACATTTCAGCGAACAGTCGAAACATGACAGAAGTTTCTATCAAAGCCGCAAACAAAAGGAGGGCACTAAAGTCTCCTCGTGAACCCCACCACGCTTCATTTTTTTAAGGACTCTGTCCATGTGGGACAGATTACACGGTGGAAGGAAGCGGGGTTTGATCGACTACAAATAAGCACTACGACCGGCCGGCAGCGGCATCTCAGCAGATCAGCTCACACTCACTTTGTTTAGCAGAGGGTACTTTGATAAGGGCAGTGACACAAGAAGCCACAAACATGGGGCCTTTGGAGATTTGTTCTGCTTCTTTGTGGAGACTTTCTTCACTCAGGAGAAAAAACTCTCTTAGTACCAATCAGTTTTAAAACAGTCAAAACACAGAGCTCAAGCTAAGCTGTCCAACATTTCTAAAACCAAACTGAACGACAGGGATGGGCAACTTTGGTCACAACAAGGGCCACATTCATTTAATTCTCACTGCAAGGGGGCCAAATTGTAGAATACAAAAACGATTACAGTCAATTATGTCTCAAATTTAACCCGACATTTACCAGTGATCTAATATTATTATGGACATATTTCTGGTTTTCATGGTTTCATGGCTAATTTAGTCATGTTTTCTTCATGTTTCCAATAAATTGATATGTAAAAATTGACCTGAGGGCCATGTTTTAGGGTTGATGGGGGTCGCATGTGGCCCCCGGGCCGCCAGTTGCCCGCCCCTGTTTGATGCAGACGCAGAGAGAAATCGTTTGAAGCCTAACAATCTAAAAAACACCAACATGAAGTATTTGTAAGGATCTCCAACAACACTGGTCAACTCTACAAGAAGTCACTTCCTGTTGTGTTGATGGAGTGTAGACATCAAGAACACACATTCAACTCCCCCCCCCCCCCCCCCCGGTGGCTGTCCTCTCCTCCAGCCCTCATTGGGTTAACACGGCAGAGCCTCCTGCTCTCCTGCACAGCTGCGCTCGTGATTGAAATGAAAACAGTGCAGAATGGCTGCTGTCAGGCCGTTGATATACGACCTGTAATAGGATGTTTCCAGAGCTCGCGCTCCATATGGCTGCTACAGTCCACCAGACCCCGACTGAACTGTACCGGAAAAATAATCCTGGATCTTTTTTTTTTGTTTTAATCTGGCTGCAGAGACGGAGTGGGAGGAGGACATGGCTGAGCTCTTGAAAGGCCAAGTGAAAGGGCACTCTGCAGATATCATTTTAAAATATCGATACATGCATGTTGGATTGTTAGCAGGAGCCTCCCGGCAAGCATATGCCCTCTACGATTAGCGTTTGGAGCTGATTGAAAAAGCTTTTCAACAGGTGCCTGTGTGGGTCGAATGTCTTTTCTGACATCCTGAATGTTGTGCAGATCCTGGCATGGCTACACACAGTCGGACGTGACTGGTTGAATAGTTAAGTTTAATTACAGTAACACTGCAAAAAGATACGATTTTAAGAAGAGGGGATTCGATTTTGATACATGCAGCGGTGAATTAATGAATATTTTTGTTTTTTGAAGTCTTTTGGTAAAATTGCTGTCATTGCTTGAATTTAGGATGCACAATGTTGCACCTAACCTGAACAGGGCCCCCTGTGCAGCTGGGAAGCAAGCGGCTTAGAAAACAATTAAAGTATTTGTTAAAAAATGTCCGTCAACATCTTCACGATGGAGCTTTAAAAAGAAAGAAAGGGACACAAACTCAGGCCTGGTTTCATGAGGGTGTGAAAGGATGCATTGCAACCTCATTTTAAATCTCTGCCCCCTCAATTGAATTGGATGCAACAAAAATTAAGATAGTTTCTTTTACAATAAGTGATAAAGGCTTTCAAATGACCACAGTGACTCAGATCGTGACCTGTCTGTTCAGTGGCGACCACATGCAGGACGCCGGGACCAATAACATGAACGCTCTTTTTCATTGCTGTTGCTGGTCACTTTTAAATCTCAGATGCACCTTAAATCAGAACCGAGCCTGCACAAGGGGATCATATTTTTTGGAAACAGTTTGTTCTCTCACTGCTCTTAAACTTCTTCAAGATAATCTGGCTGATTCAAAGATTTTAAAACATAATATTTGTGTTTTTCAGCCGCGTCTTTGCTTTAACTTCCTTTTGGCAGAAACTTTATCTGAGGTTTCTCTAATATCTGCAATGAGCCACTTGTTAAAGTAGATGTGAAATGTCTGCCTGATTTGTATAATAGAACAGCGGAGGTGAAAGGTTGCAGCAACATGGAGTGACACGCACACATACACACATCCACACATGCTCGTACGCCTCCACACAAAGAGCCCTTCCTTTCCGTTTGTTACGAGCAGATACACGTCTGTGTGCACGGCCTGTTTGAGCAGACGCAGGAAGGATACGCTGAGCAGGTTAATGTCCCACCAGAGAGTCCGAGCAGAGCCTGCTCTGAAGCACCGCCATGAGAAATACCGCCATCACACTCCCACGCATACACACACACACATTCAAACACACTGCATGCCAGACAAAACAAATGTGAAAGAGCAGTTGCTTTACTCTGAGAGTATAGCAAAAACACAACGTGGGTTGATGATACATGGATTTAAACGATACAGTTGTTAGGAGGTTTTTACTTTGCACATCTGTTGGTTTTTTTTTGGATTCTGATTTCCTGCCTGCATTCAGGTCACACAAGAGATCAACAACCACTCTTTCTGACTTGTGCATCAAATGCTTCCATACAAGAAGTTCACATCATCTTCTACTATCAGTTTGCTGGGTGGCCACACTGCCCCAGACTTGTTGGTGAGGAAATCAGGAAGACAATGAAATGGGCGGGTCTGCATGGTGGTGTTGTTGTTAACGCTGTTGCCTTACTGCAAGAAAGTTCCTCGTTCGAGTCCTCCTTCGGACAGGAGCCTTTCTGTGGGGGAGTTTGCATGTTCTCCCCTTGCATATGTGAGTTCTCTCCGGGTACTCCGGTTTCCTCCAACAGTCCAAAGACATGCTCGTTAGGTTGATTGGATTTGGATTGGTTTAGATTCTGGTCCTGAATGCTCTGGATTTGTTTGGACCAGAGAAGGTAGGCGGATTTAAGGCACCGCCACACGGCCCGTTTTGGACGCCCCTCGGTTTGCCAGATATGAGAGCAGTTATCAGGTCAAACCAACAGGTGTTGCAGCGATGGAAGCGGGCAAGAGAACTGGTTCAGATAGAAGTGATTGTACCCGACCTAAAAAGCCTCTGCATGTTTCTAATAAGCTCCACGAGCAGAAACGAGCTCAAACTAGGATCAATATTGGAGATGCTTTTGAAAAATGGAGAGAGGTTAGAAGGCAGAAAGGTTTACAGACCGATGCAGAGCTGGATAAACACTGAAGCTTCAGTATCCACCACATGGCAACCTGCGTGAGCATCGACTCTAGAGAGGAGGGGGCGGGGGGAGACAGCTCTCTCTGATGTTTTGAATTTTGACTGCAGTACCCATTTTAAACACTAGGTGTCAGAGTTACATATTGGTACTTTACGTCACTGGTTTTATTCTTTTAGAGACGAGGAGACTAAAGGAATAATTTGGCTCCCAGTAGAAATGTGACATATAAAACAGTTGTTTCAGACTCTGTTTTTGAAGAGTACACACTTCCATGCCTCTGATTGGCTCTATGAACAAAGATCAGCTTTGATCAAACAGAGGAAAGATATTCAAAAGGCAAAATGTCGAAAAGACAAACTTGCAATTTGAATTATAATCAGAGGTTTGCCGTTGTATTCAGAAAATCAAGCCATAATTATTTGTGGTACTGCCTCCAATCATCCACTGATATTTATAAAATCAATACAAACTGTGCAGCTTAGAGCCAATTGTTCTCAAAAACATCCTGTGGAAAAGGCAGCAATCAAACGCACCAATTTAGAGAAATGCAACACAAGTGGTGAGGCCGTAATCAGCCCAATGATGAGAAAAAAATACCTCCTCTTTCCCAGCCTGGTCTGAGGTGTTAACACAACAAACACACTAATGGAAGATCTACTGCCCGACTCCGGTTTATTTGACTTAGACGATGAAATGCTAAATCTGAATCAAGATCAGATAGACTCTTTTCAGAACACAAACAAGCTCCAAAGATAATAACTCAGCCCGGGAAAGCTGAATGGAAAAGGGCAACAGTGAAGACAAAGGGATGCTGTTCAGAAAGTGGAGTGACTCAACTCTCTGAATGGAGAAGAAAAAGATGTTCTGAGACGAAGGTTTGCAGAGAGAGCGTGTATAAAGCCCTGAGTGTACTTGCTTTAAACTACGCAAACACATGACATCAGCCCTGCGTATCCTGCGGTGGTTTGGAGCGTTGGTTGTGCACGTCCTCAGAAATTAACGCTACACGTCCGGGAGATCCAACAGGCGTATAACCACTAGGAGCAAAGTAGAGCTGTCCGGTGATGAGACAAAATCAGAGACACCAGAGAGATGCTACAACAATGGAGGAACATTTTGAAAAGAGAAGAAAAGTTTATAGATCAAGACTGCAACTACCCGCACTACGAGGTGTCATTGCCGTTGTATAGCAGCAAACATGCGGGCCAAAATAGCTGCCGACAGATCATCTTTACTTTGGTGATTTACGCCGTCTGATTTATGTGGTGCTCCCTCTAGAGGAATCCTCCAGCAACACACGTTGTAGCCTACACAGGCAAGTATGTGAAAATGTACGTTCACGACGCAGCAGGTCGTCTACACAAACGCGTGCGTCAAAAGCACGTTTATTTGAGCCTTTGGGGGTAGAATATTTAAAGTTCAGAGTTCTGGACCAATGAGAGCAAAGTAGAGAAGACATGAGGAAGTAGAGCTCGGCGTACAACGCATGATTTCAGACTGATGCAGAGGCGATTTTCTGAGTCGCCCGACTGATTGAAAGTCAGCCTGATAGTGCAGCGTTTATCGTGCAGTGTAGAGGAGGGGACATCGGCCAATCGCGGCCCCCGATCAGCGACTCCTGATGGGTCCGATGAATTTTGTGTATGTTTGAAGTTTTGCGCTGATGGCTGCACCACACTAGCTCAGTGAGAGCAGAGCCTCGGGCAGAGACCACTAACTGATTTAGTCAGAGCAAGCTGCCCGAGAGCGTCTAAAATCACCATGGCAACAGCAAGCAGAGCTGTTCAATGTACCTACCACCTCCTACAGTATCATGAAAGAAACAAATTAGAGAAACGTTGGCAGGAAAACAAATCTGCAGACTTCCAGCTGACTGAGAGTATTTGATATTACTAATCTTTGCAAGTTAGCTTGTGTTTGATGTTGAGTGTGTTTTTATGTGTGAGAGAGCGAGAGCGTGCACAGAACATCTGACTTCAGCTTCTGTCTGTGAGAGTTTCTCAAAGGAAACTTTATTGATAATTTTCAGTCTACCATGTGTTTTAACTCATACAGTGTGAGCACATAAATACTCAGTCTTGGTTTTGCATTGCTAATTATTCACTCGTACAGCCTGAGTTTAAATGCCACCACAGCATGAATACAATCCTACAGAGTCTGCCCAGCCTCAGTTTGGGTCCAGGTTTTTGCTGAAGAAGGCCTCGTTGTGTGGAGAGGAGCTGGATGTTTCCAGGCTCAGGGCTTGGACGGAAATACGCTCTGATTCGAAAATCAGGGGATCAAATGTCCAAGAGAAGCTTCCTGAATCCACATCCAGGAATTATGAGAACTTGGGAGACGTCTCCTCTCTCGGTCCAGGGCGGTGTAGCAGCGGATAAGCTAACCTGCGTTGTACAGAGACTGTAATATTATACAGTATGTGAAGTCTGTCAAACTCCTGACCCCCTGCTGCTGACAGATGCTGGCAGCTGGACACTTTCCCGGCTCATTTCGGGCAAAACACTGGAGCTTAAACTATTGTAAAAAAAAAAAAAAAAAAAGACCCTTCAAGAAGTTTTTATTTGACTGCGATATCAGATGTGTGATTGTTCGCCAGAGAGCCAATGAGCGTGGAGAGAGAGAGAGAGACGGATAAACTGAGAGGAGAGCGATGACAGCGTGCACTCTCATAAAGATTTCTAAATCAATATTTAAAGGTTTCATTCAGAATTACCCGGACGGATTTTACTGTAAGAACTCTTTGACTCATTTGTCTTTGAACTTTCTGAAAGTATTTTGTTGTGTTTTGAGTTCGTGAGCAGACGTCACCCGACTGCTCAGTGAAGTTTCATCAGCGTCTCAGAAGGAGAGGAGAATAAAGTAGGAGAGTAGAAGTACTGATTCGATACCTTTACTTTGGTAAACTTGAAGTATGTGATCCAGAAATAGAATCCTGAAGGACATTTCTTCCGGCTGTTTTTCTGTAAAAATAGCTGAACCTCATTAGAAATGGGAAAGATCTGATCTAGAATCTGTATCAGGTATCGATACACTGACATCATTTACATATCTGATACCAGACTGACGGTGCTGATTCATGTCACCGATCAAGGAAGATCGTTGGGCACTTTGAAGACATTCAGACTGAAGTGTAACAGCCTGTCCTAACAGGACGCGACGCGAGCGAGCGTCAGCAGCAAAATCAGCCTGATTGTATTGTTTCCTATTGGAGTGTCCTAACTGCCTGCGAGCGACAAACCCGACGCCCCGTTTCCATTTCCCTCTCTGTCGCTCGTGTGGACGGACGAGGAACGAGGAAGGAGGATGCTCTACAAGGCACTGACACTCGCTTTTCTCACTCAACAGAGTGTTAGCTTGTTGTTCAAAGTGGAGACGGTGGTGCATAAATAATATCTTGATCCGGGATTAAAGTGTTTTGACTTGTGTCAGCGCCAAAGAAAAACTTTTTTTTTCCAGCTCACTGCGATCCTCTGAGTGTTGTGGTTTGAGTCAACAGCTCGTCGATAAAAAGCAACCCACCTCAGTTTGTCCACCTTCAGCACTAGATGTCATACTCTTTGTGTTTCACAGAGCAGAGAATTCAATATTTAACGGATGCAGTGTGGAAGGAAAGCATGCAATCACGCCCGATCCGCCGCAACAGATAACGCTCCACATAACGTCTCCATGACGACGTTCAGACTAGACAGAACAGCTCCTTCTAGATTCAGACTGCAGGATAACAGAGCCCATTTGAGGTCTGATCCTCGAACAAATATCCAATCTTACGTCTCACCCAGCTCAACACATACGCTTTACTGACTTGTGTTTCAAACTTGTTTCAAGATCCTCTAAGTGCATGTTCAGCGTCACGTTCTGAGCCACTGCAGCATCCAATCAGAGAGTGATATTTAATCAGGGGGCGTGTCATATGTATTCTTTTTGCTGATGGTTGTGTTTGTTGTTTTTTCAGGTCATAGAGATGCTAAGTATTACTCTCAGTTTGTTTGATGACCAGATAAATACTCCTTACAGCAGCTTAAAGTATAAAAAGTACTGAAGACTCTCCTGAAACACAAACAGAAGTGTTTTTATTTTGTTCCCTCCCTCCTCTACCAGAACATCCTCCGTCAGGTTCAGTCAGGTTCACACGCTGGCTTTGAAGCTCAATCATAAACTGGATGGCTGTTTTGTTTCACTCATGACTTAAAGCACAAATAGGACGACACAGTCAAAAGAAAGTCAACGCTGGCCACAGAAACTAACTCCACAAAAGCCAAGCGAAATACTGCTGGAGATCCCCCAAAGGGCCAATTTCTGTGAGATTTCCACAGCTTTACCTGGCAAGTGGTCTGACAACATAAACCAAGCGGTTACTGTTTGACGGGCTCGATCCCCTGCACATTGAGTGATAATATTTCACACTGTGTACGCTCGACCACCCCGCTGTTTACTCCAGCCCGGCAGTCCTGCCCAGCGTTCCTCTTTCAAAATCCCTCCATCTTCTCCCTGGGAGGAGATTTCCTTTCCTTTCCACTCCTGCAGGCGCTCACATGATGTCATGCTCGCAGGACTTTCCACTGCTCCAAACAATCCCGTTAACCTCAGCTCTGCTTCTCGCTACCACACATTCCTGCATCGAGAAAAAAAAAAAAAAAAAAGGGAAAAGAGTCGGCTGACCTCTCGCACCTGAGATTAGGAAGCTGGAAACGAGTCGCTCAGATAACGGCCGACCTCTCACCGCGTGCTGCGTTATCAGCTCGCTCGCGGCTGTGTGAGAGGGAAAGACGAGGCGGATGCAGTTCTTGCAGAAAAGTGGGACGATGGCGTTGAAGATAAATCCACTCTGGGCCTTTGTGTTTGACACGACCTTCTAAATATTGTTCTGACCTCTTCTTTTGGCGACGGCGCATCCATCATTCCCTCTCAGAGGTTTGACTCAAAGTGGAAAACTATCAGCGCAGAGATGAAAAGATGGAAAGTCTAACGGGGCGTGAGAACAGTTTAAATCGTTTTTTAATATCTCGGATTGAGCGGGATTACGCAGCTCTAGACCTGCTTCTCAAGTGTCAATCTCGCATGAGCCAATAAACCACAGTTTGAACTCGTTAATGACGAGGACATCACTCGTGCATACAGCAACGCTAAAGCAAAGGAGACAACGTTGAGCCCTTTTAACTCAGCGAGTCAGCGAGTTTAAACACTGCTGCCTTCAAAAGCTTCATATTCACAGAATCTGTTCAACCTCAGAGAGAAGAGTAAGAGCGTCAATAAACTTTAATAACTGATACGAGTGTTGAAATCTTGTTATTAATAGAAAATACAAAAATGTGATTTACTTTTTCCTCATCAAACACACAAACAAAAGTGTTAAAAAGCTCAGCTGCTAATAAAAGGCTTACTTTGCAACTTTCAGAAACCTTTTTCAGACTATTCTTTTTTTTCGCTTAACTAAGCTCAGAGGTCATCACGTCTTTGTAGATTCATATTGACTCCTTAACGGTGTAATATACAGTCTGTGAATTCACGTTGCGTTTCGGCGTTGGGGAAAAACAGCACAGCAGGAGCGCCACATACACAAACAGTCAAACATCCACACACACATCTAAGGGGGGAAAAAAAATCAATTTATGACCATAATTAAGACAAACAGGCGAAGCCATAAACTTTTTTCCACCTCATTACAAACAATATAAAAATGTCCTCAATTAAACAACCAGATGATAGTAAACACTAAAGTCTCAGGCTTGAATTAATTTCCATTTTAGATTTAAACAGGATTGTGTTAAAAAAACAAAAAAACAAAAAAATCCCCCGACATCTTTGAAGGGTTAAAAACTCTCTCTCTCCAGACAGGTGGATTTTTGTGCTCTATCATCTTTAATAACTTCTCCCTCAGTCAGTTAGAAGCTGATTAGAGAGAAAAGCAGCTTCATTACTCTGAAACATACAAGTCTCTGCATCATGTTTCCCTCTGCCTTCAGGCGGAGCAGGGGGCCACAGTAACACGACCACGTGTTACATCATTACCATCATTACCCCCCCCCCCCACCCTCCCCCCTCCCGATCCTCAGCCTGCAGAAAAGCACATGTATGTGGACACACACATTGACAGGGCGGGCACTAAATAAGAGCAGACATTAAAATGCAATCAGCTACAACAACTCTGCAGTAAAATCTGCCTGAAGTGAAATTGTTGTTGGCACGCCGTCAGAAAGGTCAAGGTCCAAGTGACTGTAGTTCCTGTTGTTGGAAACTACACAAACAGAGAGGTTTTAATTTAATAAAAGGGGCTGCCATAGGAGGAGTCCTGCACAACGTCGAGAGCTGGAACAATATTCAGGATGCACTGATTGACCAGTATGTAAACAAATTTAAGAACCCCTGCAGAAATCAGGGCCTGGATTGGAAACCCCAGTCAAAAGAAAAGTCGGGATCGGCCCCTGCTTGTTGACCTGACAGGTAGGCAAACACGGTGTGTTCACACATCAGCTCAACCCGGACGAGAAGTGGAATGAACAAACAGCTAACCTAATCCTCACAGCTCTACGAAAACCTGAACAACATTTAATCTCATATTCAAGATGGATATTATATTTCTGATTGAATGTGTCCATGCAGACACAAGCCGAGGTTGGAGACACCTTCACAGACGACAGATGCTCGTAAAGGTGGACATAACTCCACTTCCATGGACGGCTCGAAACCTCAAACTGCCCTCCTCATCCTCACCCCGTCTGCAGCGGCGACGTCTTCATGTGAGCTGCAACAGACGTTCAGTTTGGGGCGAGCTAGTGGGCGGCTGGGAGCGAGAGAGGCAGCGCTGGTTTATGGGTCAAGCCTGCAGCTTTACAAGGGAAATCTCCAGAGCCTCTATAAATACCACTGTGAGCTTTAAGGGTGCAGTATATCACACCAGTGGGTTTGAAGGACCACAAGCCGACCTACTTTTTCCTTTTGTAGTCCCCCCCTTTTCTTTTTTTCCTCTCTCTGAATGTACAGTCGCATGAGCCTGAATACAATTAAATGTGAATTCCCCCTCCTCCATTTTCAAGTGACGGTTAATTGATTGGCACGACTTCAAAACACGCCCCCCCCCCCCCCCCGCCCCGCCTGAGACAAAGAGCTGGCCGTTCACCTCATGCGTCAGAGCCGTATATCATTAAACGACCTTCAAGTTTGAGGGTGGTTTTGCTTTTTTTTTCTCCTTCGTTTTTTAGTTCTGAGCAAAGGGTACCAATATGTCAGGAGCCTTTTCAAGTCAATTGTGAGGTTTTTTTTTTTTTTTTTTTCAACGAGCTCCACCTGCAAGCGAGACATTTATTCAGCTCAAACTGATGTAGTGCGACTTTAAATGAGACCTAATGACTCGCTTAAGGAAACGGCTGCATAAAAGTTACAGTTCTGTCAGAGCGACACGGCCGTGCAGCTTGTGCAGCGTAAATCAAGACCTCTTTTTTTTTTTTTTTTTTTACTCTGAAGCCGATTGGATATGCACTTAAGTTTTAGACGCAGCTTTAACCTGAGCATAATTCATTCAGTTTTTATGGTGAGAAAGAGAAAAAGGTGGGAAAGCCTCGAACACCTGAGCAGAGCAGATGTGGAGTCAGAGCTCAATAATAAAAAAAATTTTAAAAAAAAGCTGCGATTCAGCGCTCACGTGCTAATCACATCAGCCAGCTCTAGTTAGCGGCAGACGGCGCTAATTGGTTCCAGAAGAGTGTTGCTCTCGTTCACACCGGCTGAGACGGCAAGCGGCGAGGGCGAGCAGAAAGAGAGAGAGAGAGAGAGAGAGAAGAAAGAGGGAGAGAAGGAGGGGGAGTAATGAGAGGTCAGACGCCATCTACAGTCGGGCTGCCAGAGCCAGAAAGAAACGCCAATTTTATGGTCAATTGGGCGACGCATCTGGACTCATAGATCACAGAGCTGCAGGGCTGGACTTAGCACCCAGATCACACACACAAACCAGACCACACAACACACACAATCACAGCCAAACAGGCTGCACACACACACCAGGGACACGTGATTGACAACCGTGTTAAGAAAAGTGCTCTGTTAGTATTATTTTTTTCATTGACAATTTAGTTGGTTTATTACATTACTTAAAGTTTTGGAAATCCCGAGACCACTTTATGGAGGACATTTTTACCCGGTCTTGTCTCGGTCTCAGGCTGGGCGGACTCTGGATTTTAAATCAAGATTGGTCAGGACCACCACTGAGAGACCCTTTGATTAGAAGGAAAACGCCTCTTTCCAAAAGAACAAATCATTTTAGTTCATTTGTAGTTTGATTTTTATCCCATTTGGGGTGAAGACCCTCTGACACATAGAGGTCAGCCTGCTTCAGCAGTTCACAGATGACGAGGACATTGGAGGTGGTCCCGTCTCCTGTGATGTCATCCTGCGCTGTGGCAACCTTAGCAATGAGTGAGGCTGTCGGGGGCTGAATTTGCATCTCATGTAACAATTTACGGCCGCAACCTTCCTGGTGTAAATGTCTCGGTCTTGTCTCGGTCTCGGAGCACTCTGGTCTCTGGTATGTCTTGGTCTCGGTTACCTTAATGTCATCCAGCCTGCAGGTACCCCTCTGTAATGTGTCTTGGGGTCTTGGGGGTGTCCTAAAACTACCGTCACTAATCGATATGATCCTTATAATAATTTAGTCCTTTCAGATGAACGTGTCCTCTCTTTTGGGGTGCTCTGATATGAAGTTATGAAGAATGAATGTTTAAATCATTGTCCAGGACTGTTCTCTAATTTTTCATGTGTTTTCCATCACGTGTAAATTGTTTTCCAGGTTTTCAGGAAACACGTTGGAATCCTGCATCTGCATCATCAAATCTGAGTGTCAAGTGATGCCACCAAAGTCAGTGGACTTTGAGAAGCTCAGGGTGGTTTCACATTCGGAACCTGGTCCCGGATCCGAGTACGCTTGACCCCAAAGTCCAGTTCATTTGATATGATTATGTGCTATACCACCATCGTGACCCTGTTGCTTTAAATGGCGCTGTAACTCTGTTCAGGCGGTCTTACCTCTGTGGGCACAGCCAGTGAGGGCAGCAGGGGCGTCATGCAGTTGTACCTCTGCATCGTCACCATGATGACACAGCGCAGCATCTCCAGGAGGGACGCTGTCGGCCTGAAGACAAAAGACACGTCAGACAGCAGCTCAAAGTCTGACACACATCTGTATTCATCTCCTGGCCTCAAAGTTTGAGGAGACCTTTTTATTTTAGTTAAGTCGTTGCAGGAATAAAAGGAGCGTTCATGAGAGGGAGCTTCAATTTGCAGAGTTCAAATAGATTTCAAATGTTGAAATTGTCACATTAAGCAATTCAGGGCTTAGCTTTGGCTTTTCATATCTTGAAATTAGATGTTTATCTGGACTTATATTAAGCGTAATTACATATTTGTGACCATAAATGAGACAAATACACTCAATAAGATTTCAGTTTTTGTAGTGAAACAGCGAGATATGTCTTTTTAAGTCTTGAAAATCTTTAATATTGTAAACGCCAACAGTCGAAAAAGTACCAACAGCCTGGCTTCCACACAAAAATCAGGTCCAACTATTTGAGCTAACATGTAATTTATTTGACTTTATTCAAATGTAAGCCACTTAGTCTGTCCAGAAACACCCTGTGGCTGCCGTCACATCAGGTTTTCCTCCCCGTTCACCTCCACGAGGAGCAGAGCGAGAAGTACTCACTGCTGCCAGAGCTCACTCAGGTTTACATTTGACACAAACTCTCCAGAGATCGGCCTGTTTTTCCTGTTCTTTTGTTAGCCCGTTAGCCACAATAGCTCTGCAAAACACTTTCCCATTGTCTTCCTGCTTTCAGCTTCGGCATGCCAGTAAAATTAGCCAGACAGAATCTGGCCTGAGTGCACATTATTATGAGCAGTGCTTTGCTTTGGAGCAGTGGTTCTCAACTTGTCGAGCCTCAGGACCCACCAGCTACTCCTTCATGAACAATGGCGACTCAAACTGTCTGATATTTTTCAATCTATCAGATTTACTTAAAGAAAATTTGTGCAGATTGGACCTCAGAGGTTACAAAGCGGGATAGAACAAAAAAACGGAATAAAACAAACTTGTTAAAAAAAAAAAAACGCCTCAGAGACTTTTTGTCAGCATTTTTCTTCCAGGCGCACATTCACGACCTTCTAAAAATGGCTCCGCGTCCCACATATGGGTCCTGACCCACCAGTTGAGAACCACTGCTTTAGTGTCAAGCTAACATTACAAGGCAAACAGATTCTGCAAAGTCAGCAAACAGAACACCAATCGCAATTCAGGCCCATGTCTGATCTCAAAAAAAATCTTTTTGACTTTATTTTCTCAATGAAATCAAAGTTGCAACTAATGGATATTTCATGTGTAATATTTTATGGCAGCAGCTAGTTGACAGTTTGCATTTTTAGCTCATTCATGTGGACAAAAGATGAATTAAAATATGTGTTTTTTTAATAAATTGTTAATTTTAAGTTGTTAATTATCTCCCCACTAGTTTCAGGAGTCGGTTGTTTCCCTCCTTTTCTGTCTTGTTTGCCATCTTGTTCCCCCTCAAAGATTTAGAAATGGTAGCTTCCAAACCATTGGCATTAACATCCAGAAGCTCTCTTTGCATCTTACGTCGAAGCTACACTTTTTTTTTCTCTAAATGTGCAAGAGAGTCGATGAAACAATCAGTGGTTGAGCGTGCTGTACCTCTGATCGATGATGTAGCTCAGCGAGGTGAGAGTGAGCAGGATGTAGAGGACCATTCCCAGGACGGTGAGCTGTGACATCATCTACAGAAGGATTCAGAGAAACATTTACATGGCATGAGAAATGCGGTCGGGAAAAAATACATTAGAAGCTAAAGCTTAAATGAATCTCATGGCTGGTTGAGTTACGATCACAGGAGAGCTGACTGGGAGAGCAGACAGAAACCGCACGGCTGCTTGACTGTTGACTTGGCACTGCCAACCAAAACATGTCTGACCTTGGGAGTAAGTGTACTGGCACATACGGCATCCTGCAGAACTGAGTGCAATCTGCTTCTTACTTTACACTGACAAGCCTGGATTACAGGGAGGCTCTAATCAGCCTGGATGGGTCTTGACGGAGGACTTGACCACAGAAAAAGAGATTTGAAGGGAAACTAAACCCCAGAGTTTTTTAGAATTTACAAAAATGCCTCAAGAGTGTCAATGCATCAACATGGACAGGGCTGGAGGGGGGGGTAAGACACGCCCACTCATTCCTTCATGCCGCAAATATCAGCCACAACATAATAAAGTCTATGATATACACGCAAACACATACACTGATTAGCATGTTTAGCTAGGTTATTTAGACATGGGTAACAGAGAAGCAGCAATCAATTGATCACCACTTGCAGAGGTTTTCAGCTGAAAAAAGTGGCTGGGCATTTTGTTACTCTTTAAGTTTGAATCCTTATCCTTTTGGGGCCCAAAAAACCAATACAGGAGCAGAAATCCTGTGCAGAGTCTCTGCCTTTTACTCTACACTGACAGTCCTGGTTTACGGGAATACTCTTACCAGCATGGATTTGCCTTGAGGGGGGAAATGAATGCAGAAAAAGAGACTTAAAGGCAGGGTTGATAATTTCATCCAGATCCACTTTTTAAGATTCTGGTTGAAGTTGTCTTTAGGTCCTGACAGAAATGAATAACTCATGTTCTCTGAAAAAGGAACAAAGAAAATCCGTCATCTGTATCAGTTGTAAGCCTGAAAAAACTTCAACCAATGTCTGCCATGAGGTACCAATCTGATGAACCAATCAGACGCCTCCCTGTCTCCCTGCTCGCTCTCTACCTCTTGCGTGCTCTAGCCCACACTCAAAGCATGAGCTGAGGTCCGCTTCTGGACCAACGGCTCTCGTGCATGTAAGTGAGGGGGCGTGGCTTTTGAGGGTACACAGAGGGGAGGGGGCGGGTGCAGACGGAGCACTGAAGGAATGCTACTTTCAAAATCATGCCAGTTATCGAAAATGACCAACCCTGTCTTTAAGTTTGAATCCTAAATGGAGCCAAAACAACCAATACAGGAGCAGAAATCCTGTGCAGAGTCTCTGCATTTTACTCTGCACTGACATTCCTGGGTTATGGGGACGCTCTTATGGATGTGCCTTGCAGGGGGGGGACTTGAACGGAGGAAAATAGACTTAAGTTTGAATCAATAAAAGCCCCTAAACGGAGCCAAAACAACCAATATGGCAGCAGAAATCCCATGCAGATTCTCGCTGACCTTTTTCCGAAGCTTTTTTGGACGCAAACACAAAACTGACAAGAGGAACAGGACGTGATCTACGGCCTAATTTTCCTTCTCTAACCTACGGCCTTGGCTGAGGGCGGCAGCTGGAAGCTCGGCGTCTCCTGAGGACGCCGCAGGCTGTCAGCTTCGGTTTAGATTTCGCCCGACACTCAATACAGAGCCTAACAGCCAAATCTCTGTGACTGCTCCCAATACCATGCAGCCATATATAGTAAACATAAAATCCACCCATCAGCAGGATGCAATAAAACCCCTCCCCCGTCTTTATGTTTATCCAGCAGTCGTAATCCATAAACCCCCATAAGAGCTGAATGATCTGAACCCTCACAGGGGATTTGATATAATTATGTGTTCTGTGAATCAAACGTGGGATTTTCTGGCCTCGATCCAATTTGTCAGAGTGAGTCAGAGCAGACTGTCAAAGGTTGTTAAAGTTGAATGATTATTGTGTTGGAGTTCAAAGGCTACAGGTACAGTTATTTTTAGGAAGCGGTGTTATTAGGGGGGAATTATTTTGGTATTAAAGGTTACATGAGCGTATCTGTTTGTGTAACCCGGGGGGGGGGGGGGGGGGGACAGAAGTGCTCGCTCGCATAATCTTCATTTTTGTTTGGCTATCTATCAACCTGGGCGGTCTGCACTCGAGCGTTCAGGTGGTGAAAAAGAAGAAGAAGAGGAAATGTGCTGTGTGTCTTTCATCGAGCTAATTTTTAATGTGACCAAACGTCAAACTGCAGCAATAACAGCTGAGGACAGAAATGAAAGTTAACATCTGGTGGCAGCGGACTGATTGTGTTGTTCTGTCGTCCCCGGAGGCGGAGCAGATTTACTCATTATTCAGGACGTTATTTTAACAAGAATATGATGACTTTCACGACGGCTCGGAGAGTTAACACTCAGTGCGCTACCATGATGTTGAAAAATTTGATTTATTGTGTTTGAGTGACCAAAATTAGCCTTTTGAAATGAATGTAAACTAAGAACTAAACTACTTAAGCCATTGTTGCTAGGTTACAGTAGTGGACTTCTGCTGCCCTCAGCAATGACTGTTCGGTGTGTTTAAAGGCCCTGACACACCAAGCAGACAGCAAAGAACTAGCGGCGACGAAGGCCGACTGTGGCGCCTCACGTCGCCTTTTGTCTTGGCCAAAAAGTTGCACCCGAACACACCGCAAAGACTACAGCCGACGGCCAACCACCTTGTACGTTCTGCTCATGCGTGAGAGGAAATAACTCTCCATGCCAGCAGGGGGCAGTAGTCCGTTGACCATGGTGAGCGCTACATTGGTTTTGTACTGAATAGGTCGCTGCATGCGTCTGTGAGGCTCCCAGAGGCTTTGATGGAGCCAGACAGCAAGATGATTGGTTCTAAGATTGGTGTACTGCTGGCATAAGGATAACACCCGTCTTATACAATTGGTCATTTCAACATCATTTAAATGCAGGAATATAAATCTTTGTGAAAAGTCGGCATGTGGCTTAATTTACAGAAATAATCTCAGGTATAATTTCAGATGATTTTATGATCCAGCCTCACAAACTGTAGCGCATGCCACAGCAGGTATTTAAGTTTAAATTCTGCAGTTACAAAAACACTACATGTCGAGTCGAGTTGTCCTGAGACGAGATATTATGCACATGCTCACTTCCCCTCGCTGCCTCTAATAGTAACAGTTCATCAGACCTATAATAAAAGGTACACGTTTGGCGTGCTGATGATGTAATTGAAGAGTAGCCTAACCTTGTTTTCATGGCTTCGAATTAACGCTCGGCGCCATAAATTGTCCGGCAGTGTATCATCAATTGTCAAGCTAAATAAGCAGCTAGCGAACATGTGGGTATAAATACATAAGAGTGACATGATTTATTGTCGGGCCGGAGAGCTCACTTTGTTATTTTCCCTCCAAGTCTTGATTGCTGCATCCTGAAGGCTGTTTGGGTTGGGAAATGGTTGACTCGACAATTAAGGCGTTTGTGTTCACTGCTGGACCACCAGCTGGTGTTTCATTCGCAGGCAGGGAGGGGAAACCTCGACCCTGGAGAGGAGGTGTGTGTGTGTGTACTGTATGTGTGTGAGGGGTGGGGGGGACCACAACTGAAGGATCAGAGTGGAGGTAGCCATCACAAAAAGGACGGGCCGTTTTGATTTGGGAGTTTGAAGGGGGGGGGGGGGGCTGGGCGTGACAGAAGTTTCTGGCTAACCAAAACTATGTCTGGGGGAAAAAGGCTTCCAAAGATAACTGCTGAGGAGACCTGTTTCTTTTTTTTTTTTTTCTGCGGGGCAGGAGGAGGAGGAAGGGGGTCTTTTGGCTCGTGGAGTGGAAAATAATAGACAAAGGTTGTTCTAAAGGGGAACGTCGATCAGTCATCCTGTCATGATGTTAGACAGAGCTGCTCTTTTCCTGCACGATAAGTACAGGACTCTGCTCGAGCACCAGAAACCACAACAAACAAACTGTAATTGGGTGAAATAATGTTGGCAAACAAACACACAGGCTTAATTAAAGAACCCAGGACCACCTTGTCATACTTCATATGAGGGATTACAGGAGCCTAAACGTCACAGCAGCTGCAGGAGAACAGATCGTCACCAGCTTCTAAAAAAACATAGATAACACCATCTCCCCTACAAAAGCATCCCTGTAGTGATTTCTGCATGCCATCTGTTCATCACCGTCAACATTTACAGTTGTTTTATAAGTTTTGAACACATACCATCTTCTTTTCAAACAGATCGTGGTAAGTCCACAGCACCAGCAGGAAATGGATGACCACATAGAGCTGTAGAGGAAGAGACCAGCTGGGATCGTGAGGAACTTCCTTTCCAGTAACCTGAACATGGAAAATAGAACATGTTTAACCACCTGATCTGAAATTGTTCTGTAAATAACCCAATTTTCTAAACAAATTAACCTTTATTCGTGATAAACATCAGATTCATACCAACATGTTCAGAAATGTAACCCTCAGTAGGAAAACTAAAAAAAAATGTCTGTAAATTTCCAGGGATCATTTATGAAAGCCTCTTAAAAAATCCTGAAATGTTCTGCTGATATTACCTGATAAAAAAAATTCACCAACATTTTCTAAAATGGCCAACTAAAATTCCAGGAAAAATTCTGGGGATGGTCTTGAATATTATCAGGAAAAATTCCTAAATTCCTTGAAATCCTTAGAGGTCCCAAATTATCCCAAATGTCCACGATTCCTAAGAATATATGAAAAAATGTTGTGAAGAAATTCCTGAAATTTCTGACAGTTTCTGAAAATTCTCAGACGAAAAATCCCCCAAGAATAAAAAACAGATGAAAAAATGGTTCCGGGATGTATATCCCATAGTTTAAGGAAATACTCCCCAAAGTTTCCAGAATAATTCCCTAATCAGGTAAAAATTTTAATTACATTTTTGGAAAAAAGTTTTGATAAAAAATGATTTGATGAAAAAGTACCCCAAACCCTAAAAAGTTTCATGGGAAATTACCACAAAAAAGTCTTCAGTCTCCTACAGACTGAATTTTAAAAACTGGAGAAAGTCATTTTGTTTCTTTCCACAGAATAAGTCCTCCAGGATTTATTGGGTGTACTAGTTTCTCCATAGCAGACTATATGAGTCCTTCAGTAAGAACTCCCATTCGACCTGTTTTTGTGTTTCTTATTAATAAGTAATCAGGCCTCAGGGCTTCATGTTGAGACTACATACTTTTTGGGGAATGAAGCACAAAAAATCTGGCCAATAACAGAGATGCCTGTCTGAGATTCAGGGGGGTTTCCCAGGATTCAGAGGAACTGAAACAGCCACATGTGGGTTCCTCCTGAATCCCATCCTCAATCCTGGACGGTATTTCAGCCAAAGTCAGCAGGAGCATGTTCAACAGTATCTCCTCTTTACCTTTCCTTTACTTCCTCCTTTAACTCCTTCATGGTCAGACATCAACAAGCAACTTTTCACTTGAACCCTCTCAAGATATTTAAAGGGGGCATATTATGAAAAATCCACTTTGTACAGTGTTTGTGAACATATATTTGGGTAACCTGAGTGTCTACAGACCCACAAAATGTGAAATAAATCCATTCAGTCCTTTGTTTGTGGTCTGCATAAGTCTTACAACGCAGAGAAAAATGCTCAGTTTCTAATTTGCTCTCCTTGTGATGTCACAGTGGGATTCTGGTAGAAAAAATCCCCTCCCCTCCCCTGGTATCTCCACCCATGGACTCCACTCCCAGCCTAGAGCAAGACTTTAGGCAGGTCGGCCATTTTTATTCTCGCTACAGAGGAGTGATGTCTACGGGAAAAACTCGGGGGGGGGGGGGCTCATTGCATTTAAAGAGACACACACACCAAAACGGAGCGTTCTGAGAGCGCTGGTTTATACAGGGTCACAAACCTCCTCTGCTGCTTGATTCATGTTATAATTTGACCAAAGCACAGCACAGATGTTTCATTTAGACCACAGGGGGACTGTTTGAAAAGGTGGAGAAGGGGGATAGTATGTCCTCTTGAAGTTCATCTCCTGCTCTTGCTGCGTTTAGAGGGTTTTAGAAGCCAAATGTAATTACTCAGTCAAAGAGGATTTGATTCTTTCTTTAAGTGTGAAGCATGAGGGGCTCAATATGTGACTCCATCAGCGTTATTTCAAAGAGGCATTCAACTGGAGCCTGTTTCTTTCTGCACACACACACACACACACACACACACACACACACACACACACACACACACACACACACACACACAGACACTTCTACTTTAAGTGCATGCAGTTTGAATCCCGCAGACTGCTTTTAAAGACAGTGAAAATGAACTTATTGTGTTCCCTCTACAAAGCTTTTATTTGATGTGGCAGTTTCTCGTAAAACTCGCAGAATAAGTGAATCCTTCAATAAGGCGTGCTCTGAGTCATTTAGCTCTGTGTTTCTCGTGTCAAAATGAAGGATAATGAAGACTGAGGGCAAAAATGTGAGAATATATGTGACGTTTTCTTTATTTTGTTCTCACCACAGGATTGTCTACGTGGTCGCCGAGTCGACGTTTACCAGGTTTCCAACTGGGCCCGTTGAGGAAAGTCAACACTTTGTCTGCGATGGTCTTGTAGGTTTGGGATCGTCCCCACAAATCAAAGTAGTAGTGTAACTGAAAGACAGAAAACAAATCAAACATCAACCTGCAATCAAAAGCTGCATTTCACTAATTAACGTTTATTAAGCCAAAGCTGTGTGAACTGATCCTGATGGAAATGCTTCTTAATGAGTTCATTAAGCGCGACATCGCCCCCCGCTGCGTTCTGCCAGCAGTGAAGGCAACGAAAATCATCCCCCCTCCTGGTGTTTCACTTTATTGGCCTCCTTCGCCTCAGACGGGCACTTTGTTTGGAGTAAAGTAATAATGTTTGTTTTTTTTTTTTTTTTAAAAAGGAGGGAAACACGAGCTCGGATCTCATCTGCTGAAGGTGTTTATTGTCAGACGGTTGGAGGCGAGATGCTCGATGGTACACAAACCATCGATGGAAGACGAGACTCACCTGAACGTAGAGGATGTCAAAGGTGTTGATGGGGAACACCAGGCCGTAAATCACTTTTTCTTTCTCTTCAGCGAAGGTACCTGAGGGACACATGAACAGTTTGACTTGAAAAATAAATCTGAGTATTTCTGATGGTAGATGTTGCTGTGTAAAGAGAACATCAGAATTAACTAATTCCATTCATACACATTCACAAGCCGCCGCCGAAGCAGAGGGAGCCGCTGGGTGTTAAGTGTCTTGCCCAAGAAAACATTGGACATGTGGCTGCAGGAGCTGGGGATCAAACCCGACTCTAGAGACGACTCTACCACTGAGTTGCAGCTCCAATATCAGTACCATGACATTATTATATCATGATTATTGTTTCATACATTAATACATTTTATTCAATTCCATATTTCCCAAATAACATATTAACCACATCTTCTACAATTCTACGGTTTAATTTACGCTTTTGCAACGTACATCTGAGAGTAAGAAAAAAACAAAACAAGGATCTGCTCACCGAATAACCGGTCCCAAATGATGAGAATTCCTCCGTAGTTCTTGTCAATGCAGTAAAGGTTTCTCCCTGTTGAAAGAAACATTTTGTTTGATGCAAGTTTTTAAATCGATTCAACATGTCTTATATCAGTTTTTAATTTAAGGCAGGGCAAGACGAAAACTAGCATGATTTTGAAAGTAGCATTCCCTCAGTGCTCTGTCTGCACCCACCCCCTCCCCTCTACGTTCCCTTAAAAGCCACGCCCCCTCACTTACATGCACGAGCGCCGTTGGTCCAGAAGCGGACCTCAGATCGTGCTTTGAGTGTGGGCTAGAGCACGCAAGAGGTAGAGAGCGAGCAGGGAGACAAGGAGGTGTGTGATTGGTTCATAAAAATGGCACCTCATGAGTTACTAATTCCTATCAGGACCAAAAGACAATTTCAACCAAAATCTTAAAAAGTGGATCTGGAGAAAATTACCAACCCTGACTTTAAAGGAGCAGTATGTAACTCTGATACCTAGTGTTTAAAGTGGGTACTGCAGTCCAAATTCTAAACATTGTAGAGAGCTGTCTCCCCCCGCCCCCTCCTCTCTAGAGTCGATGCTCACGCAGGTTGCCATGTGGTGGACACTGAAGCTTCAGTGTTTATCCAGCTCTGCATCGGTCTGTAAACCTTTCTGCGTTCTAACCTCTCTCCATTTTTCAAAAGCATCTCCAATATTGATCCTAGTTTGAGCACGTTTCTGCTCATTTGCTCTGACCTGAAAACTGGTCTCATATCTG
Source organism: Labrus mixtus (assembly GCF_963584025.1). Lineage (NCBI taxonomy): Eukaryota > Metazoa > Chordata > Actinopteri > Labriformes > Labridae > Labrus > Labrus mixtus. The sequence continues at coordinate 8,467,483 of NC_083622.1, read as the reverse complement.
GTAAACCGAGGGGCGTCCAAAACAGCTGTCTACCTTCTCTGGTCCAAACAAATCCAGAGCATTCAGGACCAGAATCTAAAGTTAGAAGGAGGACATACTGGCTGCTGCATTGTTGTCAGAGAAGCCAGCACTTCAACATAGCATGTTTCCTTAATGTCTGATCATAAAGTAAGGTGATTTTATCATTTCACTCACGACACATCTAACTTACTAACGTCATCATAAGACTCGTTACATGTTCCTTCTCTTCCTTTGGACACCAAACATAGAATAAGAAGACTAGAGTGTGAATGTGTTTCTCACCGTGATGAACTCTGTGATGTTTCGGAGTGTTGAAGATCCACTCCAGAGGTCCGAGGTTTTTGACAAGCTGAAATAAAATGAGAAATGTTTTTTAAAGGAAACATTTTAAAACAGAAGTGACCACATTTGGAAAATCGGCACAGCAATGCTTTGTTAATGTCACTCTGATTTATTTCTTAATCATTATATTGGTTTTTATTCTTCATATAAGTTTGAATGTTCGATTAAAGCCTCGTACAGACTGCATGATTTTTGCATTCTTTTAAGTTTACTGAAGCCAAACTTCAACACAGCTCTCATAATGTTGGTACATCAGCTCTCACACTGTGCGATGATGTATCTTAGGCTGTGAGCCAACACGCAGCATCATCAGTGTGTGTCAACCCGATCGAGCAGAGGTTGCCATGGCGTCCGTCTCTTTTGAAGGTTCTCAGTTATCCAGGTCAAGGTAAACTGGACCAAAAGAAACTGGATCAAGCCTTTAACTAAATTCACTTGCCTTTGGATCGAGCTTCAACATGTTTTTTACGAAAGGCTTACTAACCTTGTTTTATCCAGGACGTTTGATTTATTTACTCTTTTAAAATCATTTTTGTCATTTCTATTTTCTTCTCTACATCTCATTTTTTACAGCTGCATTGTTGTTTTTATTCTCATGTTTCTGTACAGCACTTTGTAACACTTTCCACAGCTCTGTCGCGCTGATTAGTGCGTCTTTCACGCTGCATTTCTATTGGTTGGTTAGTTGACATAGATCGTAGAAGCATTCACATTGTGAGATGATTGTCCTACATTTCTGACACTGTCAGATATTTGTCGCAGGCTGTCTTTGGTCACATGTCAGGATATGGGCAGTGGTGTAATGCAGGGTATACGCAGGTACTTCTAAATCCCCTCTGATTCACACCTGTGTTTGATTGACAATATTCAGTATGCTGCGATTTTTTTTCCTAGGATGGTGAAGGGATGACCCTCCATACTCTGTCTCTGTTGGTTAGTACCCACTGACTGAATATGCAAGAGGAGTCTTTCATGTCATTGTTAATAACAGAGGCCGTTTTTACTCTGCTGATCGGGACAAAATTGGCAGTATAAATTAAGAGTATACCCACTTTTTGAGGCACCACTACACCACTGGATATGGGTCATCATTGATCCTCTAATAGAGCGACCTAGAGCATCCATTTTGGAGCCTCGACCACAGATATGACCACGATTTTGTTTGGAACAGCCCAAAATCATAAAGTCTGCATGCCACATAAGAGCAGTATTCATCAATCAGACAAGCCCTCAATGACTGTGAGCAGTGGAGTATTAATGTTAGGCAAGGTAATCGTAACATCAATACCCATTACCTGCCATTCATAAAGAAATACATCATGTCAATGTCATCGTAAAGAACATTTTGTTCATAAAAAGACCCGATTTGAGCCACTTTGTCGTCTTAGATATCCAACAGATCCACCAGTGAGTCATTAAAGATTACAGAGGCCACACACTTTATTCCCCCTACGTTCATATTCCCCCCTTTGACTGCAAATCTCCATTTTCTTTTTTTTGATGTTGTGCATGAATACGACAGACCTCTCAGTCTGGAGAAATGTGCACGGCTGGTCAGGATTTCTCAGTGATTCATTATTTCCATGTAATGGCTGCGTCTGGCAGCCGAGCGTGAGAGTTTCACCGTGAATGAAAAAGGGGTCTCCACCACTTCGCTCTGAGGCTCCGGAGGCCGCAGCGGTGCAGCGAACAGAGCGCCAATAAATTACATGACATCAAAAAAAAGGGCCATAAAGGAGGCATAAATTACATCCCCTCAGAAAATTGAGACTATTACGACTGTTTTCACTAATAGTGCACTAAAAGATGGAAGGCGTTTCAAATCCATTTGGTTCCCTCTGAAGATTTTAAAAGTGATACTCCCAGTCGCTTTAGAGGCAGAGAGCGGTCATGCTTCTGTTTGGAATATTTCATAAAATCTCATTATTTTTTATTGAACACAGGTTCCTCTGAAACGCTGCGTCTACAAAGGCTCTACCTAACGGACAGATTATTGTTGGCACATGGAGAATGATCACTTCACAGGCGTTTTATTCAGTCATATGATCATTTAAAAAACGGAACAGACGAGGGGACTACGGGGTCTTTAACCTGTGTTTGAAGGTTTACCTCTGTGTGGATCCAGAACTGGTACAGAAGGTTTAACTGGATGTGGACGGCAAAGATCGAGGGGGGAGCGACCAGAGCCAGGGGCAGGTAGAAAATCTGATGACAGACAGGAGAGAAGTTAAAACAGTAACCGTCTAACAAACCTCAAAGTGTAGATTCACAGAGAGCTCGTGGCAGGAGCGGATCCAGACTTTGGTGACTGGGGTGGCCAACCTGGGGCCCTGACTGCACATACACACAAATGAACAGCATTTATTTACCCTTTCTTTGTCCCCCCAAAAAATAATCTTCTCTAACTCCTCACATTACAGTATCTGAAAGAGGATATTTATGTGATTATTGTAAAAAGTAATAACACAGTGGTGATGTATAAGGACACAAAAAGAAGATTTCTGAAGCCAATGCATGAGTGCAAAGAAACTGCAGTTCCTCGAGTGTCCACTTGAGGCTGCCTCCAAAAGCCTCACATGTCCCATACACACCACATATTAAAATGCCCATTACTATATTAATGCCTTTATTTAGAGATAGGACAGTGGATAGAGTCAGGAATCTGAGACAAAGAGAGAAAGGGGAATGGCATGCGGAAAAAGGAGTCACAGGTCGGAATCGACCCCGGGCCGCCCTCTTGGAGGACCATTGCCTCTGTACATTGGGCGCCAATAACCACTAGGCTACCGGCGCTCCATAATGCCTATTTTAACAGCAGAAACGCTTCAGCTTGGTAATTTAAGTTTAGCAGACATTACTCAAACATCAGTTATCAGTGTGTTGGTTTGAGGTATTTTCACCTGCAGATTTGATGAAGTGCGATGTATTTCTGGCGTCAGGATTGGCCATGATTGGAAAACAAGTCTCGCAATTTCTGAGTTTTCCAGCACGTGTGAACCGTCTCTCAGAGAGGCAGATAATCTAAACCACTTAAACAGCTTGGCACTTCAGTTTTTATAATTGGGGGCTATTTTAACGGATACATGTGTTCTTACAAAAAGGACGCTGTGTTTGATTTTGAGAACATTTGACCTTTGAGGCTGGGGGTCGGGAATCTTTTCTTTCAAAAGAGCCATTTCTGCCAGTAGATCCCCCCCAAAAGAAAATCTGTCGGGAGCCGAGAAATATGTTTGAATATTTGATTTCTGGCAACAGATTTACCAAAAAGCGCTCCTGGGGCATGATATATATAAAAACAGATGTTTTGCAAAGCCGCAGAGAGACACCAGAGAGGGGAATAAAAGGTTGTTGGTGGCCGACCCCTGTTTCGGCCGTACAAAAAAAGCAGAAAAAGTCATTGGATAATGCCATTAATGAACCAGACCTGCTGAGGATGAGGAAAATCAGATGATTTATTTCCATGACTCTCTTACCCATGAAGTGAACTGCTGCGTGAGCGACTGTCTGAGGGCCGTGGTCAGGTTGTAGTACTCTGAACTGTGATGAACCTGGTGAGCAGCCCAGATGAAGGACACCTCTGCAGAGACAAACACACACACACACATATAGATCCAACTTATACTGACGCCAAAGAGTCCAAATCTCATATGAGGGTTATCAGTTTCCTCCACCTGCTCATTAATGTGTTACAGAGCTAACAGCAGCCATGTAACCGCGGCGAGATTCACACTCGGGCCTTGAACCCTCGCACACATATTCGGCTGTCTTTACGAGTGATTTATCTCTAAAATCAACCCCGGTCCTTCCCAAGATAAGAAACAAGATACTTTCAACCCCCAGAAGGACGCATTTCGGCCCCGCTCCTGGCCAGGCCGTGATGAAACGTTGAGCCTCGAATGTAGCCGGCCATTTAGTTTTGAGAAGGGGGGGGGGGTGTTCAGGTTATTATGACTGTGGAGGTATTCGACTGCAGCTGGTTAGCGTCCAGCCTGACGTCCCAGAGCTCCAGTTTACATTCCTCTGCTGTGTTGTGATACTTGCTACATTAATATCTGTGTTACACTTCATTTTTACACCCAAAGGGAACAAGCTTGTTAAGTTTCACGGGATCTCCTCGCCGCTTTCCGGACCACCCCGTCTGCGCTGTGCTTTTTGGCACCTCCCGTCCACTTTGGCCTCTGCAGCCGTACAACTGAGAACAGTAACCTTCAAATATTGCTGAACCGCAAACCCCCTTATAGACTATGTAGAGTTTAATGTATTTATTATAAGGAAAAGTAGCTGGAGTTATTAAAAGGAGGTTTGAGTTTTACAAGGCAGCCTTCATGTGTGATTAAAGGATCAATTATCAAACAATTAAACTTTAAACAAGTGACGGTGGTCACATTAAGGAGGGTTTGAAGTTTAAATGTCAGGCTTAGAATTTAACATGAATTGAAGTGTGGTCTCTGCACACACATACACATATAATTTTTAGCGTCATAACAATGCATTTAAGTTATTCCAGATAATGTTACTGGTCTCATCATCCCGGCTTTTCCTTAAAATGGAAATTTTAGACACTTTTGTACATTTTTTTCTTTGCTTTCTGGTGGAGAGTGAAGATGAGAGGATGCATGTTACTCATAATCCCTGTATGTCACTGCATTGAATATGTTATCACAGCTAGAGGCCAGTTAGCTAGCTTTGCATAAGGACTAAAAGCAGCTCTGTACAAGCTGTTTTTTTACACTCTGTTATTGAGAGACATACACCCATATCACACACACATGCACAAACAGGACCTGTGGACATGCATTAGTGGACAGATGTCAGAATGGGGCTGCTACAGAGGTAGCATGCCAGACCTGTTGGGACTTCTGTGCCTTGCTCAAAGGCACCTCAGCAGGACTCAGGAAGTGACCTGGCACCTCTCAAGCAACCTGGCCGACTTCCAAATTTTGGCCTGTACTTGGTCTGACTTATACCGGTAAGGTAACTGGTGCAGCTTCATAGGTTGCTAGGTGACAGGGGCAGGGCTAAGGAATGACGGGGTTGGCTGGTGACGCAAACGGGGACTTCACCATAGACCAGACCGTCCCATTTCCCAGGCAGCGTGAGCCGTCTACGCTGCCTGGCTCCTTCAAAGGATGCTTCCCCCGAATTCAGAGAGAGCAACCGTTTCCAAGCTAAGCTAACCATTTATTTATGGCGTTTCATCACTACGATACTGAGGCAATAGTCATAACAATTATCAACTACCTCTATGTCACAAAATACATATGCACGTTTTTCAATGTCAGGCTATTCTTAAATCTATTCTCATTGGAAAATCCCCCAAAATTGCAGCAGTGATGCAGCAGTTTTTGTATTCAAGCACATATGTTCAGGGTTTCCCCAGCGTCTTTGGATACCTGATTGAGAAAAATCATTCCAAAGAAACACCTCAGACTCCCTCCCACTTGAATACATTTGTGAGTTAGATCATGAAGTCTTGAACCTGAATGGTTGAGGTGTCCCGCTTCACCTGAACAAACACACGGCTTAGACCTGAAGGTGTGTGCAGAAGGAGCAGAGGAGCTCCCCGATCTGTCTGATCGAGGGAATCCCTCACACGTTCAGGGAAACTGTGGAGAAAAAAAAAAAAAACGTCCCACTGTTGAGCAAAAATCCACCCCTTGGTTTTTTTAACACGGAGATGGCTGAGTTTCTGCAGGTGTGGGAGGAAAAAAAACTGCCACTGGGAATGTTTTTGTGAACTGAGGTGAAACAGAAAAGGTGTTGTAGGCTGTATTTACCTTCCAAACACAGACGACAGTGTTAAGTGTGAGAGGAGAAAAGACGGGGGGAAAAAAGATCAAGACTGACAGTTAAACAGAAAAATTACAACACTCCTTCCGTTCTGAACCATGGGGGATCCGAAGATGGACTGTCCCGCTAAGAGACATATTTAGAGGATAATCCAGCCTTTGTTTAAGTCCAGCAGCCCTGAGCCTTTTTTTCTCCTCTCTGGAATCGAGCTTGGCAAGGTCCAGGTCTAAGGGCGGCTAAGATTGATGCTCGTTGTCACTGATAGGAAGTAGGAACGGCTAGGCTTCACTGCAAGCCTATGTCCTCATCTCAGGACTCGGCGGGACGCTGCATAGTTTGGCAGGGCCAATTCAGGAGGGAAGGCCCGTTAATGGTGAGAACCAGTGCCACAGAGTCTGCATTCCCAGCAAGAGCAGAGAAACGCTGAGGACGGCACTTCCATCTGGCCTCCAGCGAGCCTCAAATCAGGCCGTCTCAGGAAGAACGAGGGCGAGTGCACGCTAACTAGGTGATGGACAATTAGGAGACTTTTATGACACTTTTAGACGTTTGCGCAAATCCCTCAAACTCAACTGTATGTCGACAGAATATGGACGTCTAGTTGGAAATCAGGATCAGGGTGGAAAAGAGCAATTCTACGGAAGCCCTAAGAGGACACGCATCCATACATAAGTTTTCATTCAGTTTTTTTTGGTTGTTTTCTGGAGATCTCGACTTATTTATGACGTATCTCGGGATAATAACGCATGTTGTCTTTTTCTTGAGATCTCATGACACGAACTCGTTATCACGGGACACCCAGCGTTGTTTTCTGGAGATTACGTCATTAATAAGTTAAAATCTCCAGAAAACAACCAGAAATAACTTACCACAGGATAACGGAGTGGCTGTAGTATTATCATAATAAAACCAAAAACTCTAAGGTGATTTGTTTGAAATAAAACCCAGATCCTTGTGCCCTAATGAAAGGACAAGTGTTCAGTGAAGACACCCCATGCTCCAGTCATGCCCTTATATCCTTCTGATAAGTTGCATAAACTACCCAATGGGCATTAGTTGAAACCGCAACCTAAACAGCATCGCTACCTTCAACAGACCCAGGCTGCGTACATGCAAGCTCCCGGTAGTGAAAACGCTGATGCTACCTACCCTACAACGTGGCCCCTCTCGGCCATGTAGACCAATGGGCAGCAAGAGACAGGACATCACCAGCGTTGTCAAATGGGAGCCTCTCTTCATTGTTGTTTCACCCAATTATTCCCAAGACACATCAGGAAGGCTGGACGGTTACATCTGGCGTCCCAGTACCACCCCCTAAATTCTAGCTCTTACCACCCACCATACCCACACACAGAACTTCTATATCTTACATACTTTACCACATTTCCATCACAGCCAAAACAGCATAGCCACCTACAACAGACCCAGCCTCTGTTGATGCTCGCTCTACGTAGTGACAATGCTAATACTGCCAACCCTACCACATGGCCCCTCTTGTGCCCAACAACTCAACCGTGTAGACCGATGGGCAGCAAGAGCCTAGACATCACCGGGGTTATCAATCAATCAATAAATCAATTTTTATTTGTATCAACTCATAAGTGTTATCTCGAGACACTTTACAAGAAGCAGGTAAAATACCTTACTCATTGTTATGTTACAAAAAGCAGGTAAAAGACCTCACTCATTGCTATGTTAGAAAGATCCGGCCTATCCATCATGAGCACTTTAGCAAAGCAGCAAAAGTTACAGTGGTAAGAAAAAACTGCCTTATTAAAAGGCAGAAATCTTCGGCCGGATCCCCGGCTCATGACGAAACAGCCTTCACAGGCCTAGACTGCGCCGCGCTTGGAAAGGGATAGGGGGAGAGATGGGATAAGATGCAGGAAGAGGGATAGAGAGCAAGGGGGGTGGGGGGAGGCAGACCGTCCATCAGTTATCAAGTGGGATACAGTCAAAAACCCCAAAAATTACAAAACCTGTGCGACTCAGATACGCGTTATTGTGCTGGCCGTCACCACCATGCTTCAAGACGAGGTCTGGGAACAGCAAGGTGACGTAATGTTATGCTTCCAGGTTACAGTTGAATTATATCATGACACATAATCAGGGCCTATAAGTCATAATCAGTCATGTTATGTGACTGAGTAAGACTTTAACAGACTCTGTTTACATCCATCTCAAGCCTGTCAGGAGCGCTGCTTACATAACCAGAGTCATATAAACCGAAGACCCAAAGTCCGACTGAGAATCATAAATCCAGTCCAGTGAGAGCCAGCTGTGAGAGTCGATAATTATCAAACTGTTTTCTAGATAACGCTGCGAGTGCGAGCAGTTAAAAAGGAAAACAATCAGCATAGAAGGAGATCATAATGGACTCATTTAAACAACCTTCAGAGCATTAAACGGCGCCATTAATCGGCTGCCTGATCATCACCCTCAGCGACAAATCTCTGGCACCAACGGATGTGTGCAGCCCTCTGAGTGGTGGGCCGACCTGTCAATCACAGGGGTAATGGCGTGTGAACAGCCCTCCGGTGTTTGGATTGGAGGGCCCTTGGATGGGATGCCAACCTAAACAGCGAGCAGTGGACTCGTAGGGACGGTGGGCTGACTACCCCCACCCCTCCCCTCACCCGCTGCGGCTGCCATACTTCATGCTGTCCACACGGCTCAGCCACACACACTAAACCAAACACACACTCACTCCGGTCAGGCCCACTTACAGCTCTCACAAACAAGAGTAAAAAACTATGTCTAAAAAAAAAGTGAAGGGTGATGGAAAGTGGCATTTTTCTTTCATATTTAAGTAAACCCACATGATTTTTAAATCGATGATTTTCCAGATTCTGTTTGTTCTTACTTAGTGAAACCAAAAACATTTAAAGCTCACTTTCGATTAAAGTCGATTTTGGCGCCCCGCTTTGGACAAAGCTGGATGATTTATCTCTTTGCTGATCTTGACATAAACATGTGTTAATATCGTTTTATGATAAAATATCTCGTCACAATGAATCTCTGGTATTGCATGTTTTAGAAAAGCCGATTCTGCAGCGTGCTGGTAATCGCCTTGTCTGACTCCTGGCAGAGTCCTTCACACGGTTTAAATTGCGCTAATACATTGGACTAATTGAAACTAAGGCAGTTCTGTCTTTCCTTTTGTACATAACGGACATTTTATCAATTGAAAACTTGTGTTATCAAAGTGTTAAAAATGTGGATAACCCTGATTGTGATGTGATTAAAGTTTAACATGTGCAGTGTGAATCCCTCTGTGGGTCCCCCTTCAGTCTCTCTCTCTCTCTAAGTAGACGCTCCCTCTCTTTAATCGCACACTCAGCAGACAGAGCGAGCGCACAGTGACCTGTAGCTCACTGTTGATGTTATCTCTGCCTCCCGCGAGGCCTTTCACTCGCTCTCTTCTGCTGCTGTGAACGAGACCCCCACATCCTGACCGAGCCGAGCCACACCAGCCAAACCAAGAGGGGACCTGGATTCTTTAGTCCCCCCCCCCCCGCAACCTGCACCGGGGTCAGGAACTCGCCGTCACTCTGAAGATTTATGGAGCCTGGGGGCAGGTTAACCCCCCACCCAATCCCCCCGAACAACACCCACCAACCCCTCCACCCCGCCACACAGCCAGGAGGTGCCCCTCTTTAAACAATAACATCCCCATCAGCTGCTTCTCCGCGGGGACGGAGGACAGCGGAGGAGAGGTGGAGAAGTGCTGAGCACATGTGTTTGTCTGAACAACTGCTGCTGTCTGCAGAGCTGACGCTGCAGGAGGAGGAGGAGGTGTTGGGATCCAGCAGCAGAACTGAAGAGGACGTAGAGAGGTGAGGGAGGCGGAGCTTAGGAGAGCTCAACAGGAAGATTTTTAAAAACTTTTTTTTTTTTTTTTTTTTTTTTGGTGATTTCTCACAGAGGTGCGGGGAAGTCTCAGTATGACGGCTTGATGCTAACACATGATGGCAATTCTGTTAGCGGGCTAACAGGCTTAGCATCGACCGCGGCAATTTTAACAATTTATTTTGATTAAGTAAAAAAGAGATGATTAAAGTTTCTTTGCATGTCCACCATCTGTAACAAGTTGTGTTATTGTTTACTCAGTTATCTAAAGGGCGGGAGTGACCGTTGTGCATCTTTACTTATTTTCCCAGCAGTGTGTTTTTTAAGTTGAACATCAAGGAGACCTCGAGGAGGGCGGCCCAGGTTCAGATCTGACCTGTGGTCATTTCTCGCTCTCCTAATTTCCCACTCGCTCTGCTGTCCTGTCTCTCCAATGAAGGTTTAAAATATATAAAATAAATAGGAGGCTTCAGTTGTCCAATCACATTAGAGGAATAAATCCAACAATGCCAATTGGCTGCAAGAGAGCGTCTAGGGCGGAGACAGCTGCTTCCTGTGGTCAACTTGAGACACAGAAAACTCAGGTCACATGACAAGTGAGCGTTTCAGGACTTACATTCACTTCTTTTTGGCCCGCAACCAGGAAGTAAATGTTGTCACATAGTGATAGACCAGTATGATTGGACGCTCTAATTTGAACGAGTGGATTAGTAAACCTGGACCATTCTTATCCCTATGGACAACCCGGGCCAGATTATAAACACACATCCACGAGGAAGCTGCTGGCATCATCTTTGAATGTTTACAGACAGAAACCCCCAAACTCTCTGATGTGTCTGAGCTATAAGCGTAACGCGGCACGGTCAGTGCGGTGAGACAAAATGCAGCGTGACGTCATCACCTCACATGTATAATCAGCGCCCGGAGAGAGAGCTGAGCGGCTAGATTAGTGGCCTCAGCCGGGAGTTAGACGCCAGCCTGAGAGCAGAGCTGCTGAACAGAATCAACAGGGCCGTCAACAACACGGCCGCATCTGAACAGAGCCATCGTCAAGCTCGCCAGTAAAATACGTCATCGTGCACCAGGCGGCGTCAGAACAGATGTCTGTCTGAGGGTGAGGAGGACGAGACGGGTACACAGGGTTTGTTTTTGATTCTTGTCAGCGCTCAGGTTATTGAACCGATGTGTTTATATAAGGTGAATTCAACATCTGTCGGTACATACGCAGGAGGTTAAAGGTATAGCAGAGGATTGTTATTTCAGAGGTGAGAGGAGGCTTTACTTGTATTTGTTATTTAAGCTTTCCTCATAGGTGTTTATCATTTACGTTCAAACCTGGGTGTTGATCTCATGATTTGATTTGAAAAACCATTAAAAAAGCGGTAAGAAGAACAACAGTAGAAAGCTCACTGATGCTACAGTCAATGGATTTTGGACATTCACCAACGATAAGGGTTCAAGCAAACACTATCAGGAGATTGGATAAATGACAAAGGTCACTCAAATATTTGAAATTCCAGATTAACCTCGGCTGTAGCCACGTCTGGTGCTCCTTCCGTGTACATTCAGCCCCCCGATGCCAAGCAAAGGTCACTGGTATGTTGTTTATAGTCACAGACTGTACGTCCTGAGTTTCATCCTGCCAGACAAACGCTCCTTTCTTCCCCCTCTTTTCAATCCGTCGCTAATGTCTCGCTGGCGTTGGTCGGGAGCAGAGCCAAGCGGTCGTGTGACCTGGGTAAAGATGGCATCAGCCCTCCGAAACACAGATGGCCTTTCAAAAAAAAAAAAAAAGACTTTCCATGTAATTATCCTCAAGCTTTTCCTTTTATGTGGGAGTCATAAGAGGGGGAAAGTATGAACAAAAGAGCCATAAAAAGAGGCCAAACTGAAAGTGATATTTTACACTGAGGCTAATAACGACATCTATTTCCCAGCAGACGATGTCACTTCTGCCTCCTCCTGCAGATTTCTAGAGCAATATTCCCCTCATTATGCAACATGAGGATTTATAGCTCGTATGTCTTGACACAATAGGATGACAGATGCTGCGTTCTTGTGAAACTATTCCAAGATATGAGTGCAATAAAAGAAGACACGCGTTCCTACATAGGAGATGACGGTTTGACACTCAGCAGAAGAATTCTCTCTACCCACATCCGACATCTGTCTCGTTCCTCAGAGCTTCATTACAGGCGTCTTTCATCCCACACGCTGGAGGATTTGGGTTGAACCTCGCCTGCGGAAAGAGGTCAGGTTGTAGTTGACCGAGACGACCTCGGCTGACCTCGGAGTGAGGCTTGAGGACCGTGCCGGGCCCTGCGCTGCGGTCGAGGGGGGGGGGGAGAAAGCCGCCTCACGTTGGTTACAAACGGGAGAAAGCTTATATCCTGTGGGCACTCCGAAAGCAGACAATTATCCACAATGTTCCACAATAACAACCCCAAACAGGCTGGAAAAAAAAGGAAATAAAAGTAAGTGGAAAAGTTTTTTCAGACGTGGAAACGATTGCGCGGTCCAAAAAAATAAAAGAAATCCGACAGAATAAGCCGAGCGGATACGCGATACCGGAGACGTCATCGCTCTGCATCGTCAGGCAACGAGGGTGAAGACAGGAACACACACTTCATTAAAAACCTTAATGAATGTGACTCAACAGACGCATTACCACTGACTTTATTCAAAAGGTCACACACATGGAAACATCCATTTATTCTGCCTCACCTGGAGTAAACGGTCAATGGACTTGATCTTGTTTATTTCCTTTCTCGTCTTCTGACGACTCAAAGCGCTTTTACACCACAGGTCACACCTTCACATTCACTGATGGTAGAGGCTGCTGAGTAAAGAGTCCATCACACACCACTGTCTTAGCAGCAGGAGCAACTTGGGGCTAAGTGTCTTGCCCAAGGACACATCATACATGTAGCTGCAGAAGCTGGGGATCGAACCCCGACCTTCCAGTTGAGAGACGACCAACTCTTCCACTGAGCCACAGCGTCCCTTGCCCCTGCCCAGCTCAGCAGTCTAAAACCCTCGAAGTTAACTTTGATTACAGAAACTGAAACCATCAGTTTGTTGCCACTGCATCATGCCAGGATGTTTCCCAACTGAGTTATCGATTTCACTTCTTTATTCTGTCACCAAAAACAACCTTTTCTACATATTCACCAAAGACAAACAAATATTAAGGACCATTTTAAAGGAGGAATATTTAACTCTGACACCTAGTGTTTAAAATGGGTACTGCAGTCCAAATTCAAAACATCATAGAGAGCTGTCTCCCCCCCGCCCCCCCTCCTCTCTAGAGTCCATGCTCACGCAGGTTGCCATGTGGTGGACACTGAAGCTTCAGTGCGTTTGCCGTTTGCATACTGGGCTAAATTCACAACATTTTCAGTCCATGTGAACTTCTTTTCCAGTTCACGTTCAGTTTTCAGACTTTGGATTTAATACTTTTGGAGTCAAGGGTTTTCAAGCATTGATTTTTCATGTCAACGGACCACTATCACTGTGATGGCACACATGCCCACACTCCCTCATTAACAATTCTTTTTTGCTAAACCACCCAGATCTTTAAGGCAGCATGTTAGTTTTGACATGTACTAAAGCAGGATGTCCTCGTCAAGCTGTATTCTGATTCTCTAATTAGACCGCCTCTCTGCAGAAAGAACAACATTAGAGTCCCTTGAGAATTTCAGACAGCCAAACACAGAGACACCACCATGACAGTAGTAGTATCCAGCACGCCTCCCATGCATGTTAGAGGCAGAGTGGTGCGAGAGAGTGAAAACAACCTTCAGCGGCATCCTGAGGGAATGTACTCGCTCACCTCAGGCTCATGGAGGCCAGCTGTTTTCCAACCAAGGCAGAAACAAACAGTTTGTGTTTAGCCAGGTTCTAACACCAACACAGCCGCAGTGGACTTTCATCCAAAGCGATGCTGACCAGGCGGGCGGGCGGCTTGATGTGCCACTGACACAAATAAACATCGGTGTTAGCCACAAATAAACGCCTCTTTTTCCGGTGAGCTGTGTGGCAGGCGAGCAGCTGGCACGTGCATCAACGAGCTGACACACGGCGCAAAATATTGATCCACTTCTGCAGAAAACCGTGCGCAGCTTGAGTTGTGTATTTTTTGGCTTCACAGTGATGCTGCAGGATGTTGCTCGCAGCTCTAAAGCCATGACTACATGCATGTCGCTGCTGAGTGAGCTCCAGGGGTTAAGACCACAGCCCTCCAGAGACCACGACCTCTCACATGTGCACAGCTCTGGAGCAGCTGCATGTAACTCAAAAATAATTGCTTCCTCCAAAAAGGTCCAGGAAAGCATGATGTGTGTGCTATCTTCAGAGCTGCTCGCTGCAAGGAAGGTAACTAAATCAGGATTTTAGGTCGATTCATCAGCAGCAGCTCACTTTGTGGATTTATGTTTTTGTCATAGGAGGGACGAGTTACAGAGGATGGGAGAGGACGTCAGTGTGGTGCTGTTATCTTTTAAGTTTTTTCACTCATGCACTCCTGAACATTTCTAGAATACAGCCTGAATTCCTTTTTTTACACATGACCCTGACGTTGGTTGTTTTTCGCAGCACAAAACACACACAGGAGATATTATCTAAAGGTCATATCACCTAGTCCCATTTGAATTAAGGTTGTCATCATGTCTGATACTTTAATATTTTCCATGTTTTAAAACAAAACAATGTCAGATATTTTAATGATATCGAGTATGGAAAGGTACAGAAGCTTTGACAGAAACATCTTTTTCATAAGTTAGGTACATAGGAGAGGAGCAGACTTCTGCACAGTGTCTAACTTGCACAAATGTTTTGATACCAAAAAGTTGCCAATGTGTGAGTTTAGTTTAGTTTCTCGTGTTATTTTGTATATTGTCCCTGATCCAAATACATTTACTCTCAGAAGAGAATAGATGCTTTGTACCAGATTTAGCTAATAAGCTCAATCTGTTGTCCCTGGGTAGATGATGGCAAGAGTAAAATACAGATCAACCACTCATCTACACACACACACACAATTTAGACATCTTGCAGGAGTTCATCTGCATGTTTTGCTTCTTAAAAACAAGAAATGACCCAACGCTGGCTGAGTGTCAGAGCAAAACAGGCAGAAGACCGGGGATTCGGTCTGAGCTCTTATCACAAATCACTATTTGACTTTTACTTACTATCAACTGTGGCTGGTAGACTTAGCAATTGGGGTTGACTCGTGTGTGCACTACACTGGGTAATGATGGCTTTGCAAAACTCCATGTCAGTTCCAGTCATTAGCAGCTATGAATGTCTTGTAATGTCTTGTAATAGAACTATTGACTAAATAAATACCAACATAACGTTTTGAAGGTCTTACAGACTAAACATGATAACGGTGTGTCGTGTGCTGGTACCGTGAGCGAGGCGGTGGACCCAGTAGTAGCAGAAGTCGACGCCCAGGAAGCTGAACCACCAGGTCCAGGCAGAGTCCCAGGGCAGCTCCAGCAGGCGGTATTTGTCCCACACGTACATGTAGGCAGTCAGCTCACAGCCTCTCACCAGCAACCTGAGGGAGACGGGCAGGGCTCTGCGTCAGATCTCAGTGAGCGCGTTTTACTCAAACTTATGATGTACTAAGACCCGTTTTTTAAAACATCTTGTGCTGCAAGTCACCACAAGAAAAAGAAAAAAGAAACATCAAAACTTAAAATTACAGCGAGTCCTGTGAAGAAACCTCCTTCTTTGTCACATTTAACAAACTTCTTTAATAGACTCAAATATCAAGGCTCAGAACGTTACTGAACCTCAAAGCTGCCTCGTCTGCACTTTAAGTTTGTTGCAAAATGGAAGTTAAAAAAATCAATTTATTTTACTCCATAGTGGATTTGATTAGTCATAATGCCATAGCATCCATCTAAGACTGACCACGATCTACCTGAGTGTGAAACGATGGTTTATGCTCCTGTAGGAGACACAAGTTCCTTTGATATAAACCTTGTTTTAGAGAAATATATGGTTTATTTGCGATCTCCGGCTTGCTGTTACCATGGCAATATTTCAGTCCCTGCAAACTTCAGCTGTTCGGCAACTTCAACAAACTCGAACTACGATATATGACAACAATAACATTATTGATAACAATATAAATATGACATTAAAGATAACGTTTTGAAATAAACGCTCTAAACCTCAGTTTGTTGTGACTCGTTGGAATGGCAATGGGTTGTGGGACATGTAGTTCCTTCAGTTCTGGAAAATAAATATCTTCAGAGTCTTTACCTTTTTCTGTTTTCCAATTGTTTTAATGTGCCAAATCAAATGTTTTAAAGTCACTAGTTTTCAGGTCTCTTGTTGTCTTGCTTCCAGGATTAAAAACATTGATTTAAGGATTTACTGACATGTCATTGGAGGATTTGAATGGGGAAGTTTACCAAGCTATACTTGTTGAAATTCTTATGTAATGCAGTGAGACCTGACTAAGAGCTGCCTTAACACTCACATGGGGAGTCTGGAGATCATTCCAGAAAATACAGAGGTGAGTCCATCACCGAGTGTAATCGCTGGGGTTCCTGTCTTCAGAAAGCCCACGACCACCTCCAGCACCATCAGCCCTATAAAGAAAGGAGTGGCCTACACACACACACACACACGCACGCACGCACGCACACACGCACGCACATTTACAGGGAATCATGATTCAGCAAAACTACATACTGTGAAAACAAGACAGTCTCAAGTTCACTGTAGCCTGCAGCTTGCATATTTGTTCTGGCAGATAAACTAAAAGATCGAGGACTTTCAAGTGTTGTGATCCGTGATGTTTGTTTCACTCTGCGAGGCAAAAAGCAGCAGGTTTAAAGCCACAATGTGTTGGCAGATCACAGATCGCAAAAGATCTTGGTCAGCTGCGCTGGAGGGAGAAATAATCTCACCGGCTCTTCAGAAAACATCAGCGCTAACAAAACCCAAACTATTATTTTGAGCTCTGTCGTCAGGAAACCAAGAACAAACAAAAGGAAGAGTACAGAATATGAAACTGATTGACCTCCCCTTTCACTGATAAAATAGTATTACCAAGTCATCCAGGTTATGTTAAGCTAATTAACCTAAGTAGTGAGGTGACAGCATGTAGCTAGCTGCTAGCTAAAGCTGGATAGCTAGCACCCTGATGAGATAAATGAAGTCTTGAATACAGTTATTCTCATTTGTATTCCTGACAATCTACAATAACTATGTGAGTTATTTCCCTGTCATGTTGGGAAGCTTATCTTTATTGTAAAAACATAATTTCATGCTAACAGCTGCGAGCAACATTAGCGAACCTAAACAGTGCACTGACTTGTTTTCTGTGTTTCTCCTGCAGACCAGCTGACAAATATATCTCAGTGATACCTTCATTTAAAATGCAGTTTTCTTCTGAGTTTCATCATTGTTTTAAACATTTGGGATAATGTCAATAAAAAATCTCAACAAAATATTAAACATGTACAATTTTGCAGAAATGTTACACATAATTCCTGTTTATACTAGAAGTATTTTTCCCTATTGTAAATACCTCTTTCAATAAAATGTATAATCATAAAGTGATTAACAAAACATTTGCTTTAGTTCATTTTCTTTGCAAGTTAAAGGATAACACTAAGTCTAAGTTAGTGACCATATGTCCTGTTTCCAAGCTCTGTATTTATTCAAATATGTATAAATCTCTTAAGCTATACGTCCTGTTTTTATCTAATCAAAACAATACGGCATGCTTGCAAAACTGGTTTGTCTGTATATATGTCATTAAATGTAGTTGCCAAGGCTGTAGCTTTTTTAATCAATAGAAAAACATCACTAATACAAAGTCAAAGTTCAGTTCTGTTTTGACTGCTCATGGTCTCGGGTTGGCGGCTATTGCTTAACAGGACATGCTGCGTAACGACAGGAAGGCGAGCTGTAACGCTGACAAGGAAAGTCAGCATTTTCTGAAGAGCTCCAGGAGAGGAGAGTGACAGCTTCCTTTGACAAGTACCTGACAGTGAATATGCTGCATTTTTTACACACTGCAAATGTCCCTTTTCACAGTAATTTATTGTTTTTGTTTTTTTTTACCAAATATTCTCAGCAAACTCCTGCAAAGTCTAAAAAAAGGTCATGAAGAGGTGACACATTCTAAATTGCATAAATACCTGGGTATCGTTGCCAAGGTTTTTGTGCAATTGAGAATGCGTCACCTCTTCTGCTCTTCATCTGTTTGTAAAAGACAAGATTAACTTCTGCATCTTTAAGAGAGGACTGCAGTCTTTGGTAACCTGTGAATTTGAACACACCACTCCTGCTCTTTTTCTTTTTTCTCTTGCAGAAACTCTCATTAAACATATGACTGAAGATATGTAGATTTTGAAAGCTTTTCCAAACTATTGATCATGTATAGTGCATTCACACTTGCAGAAAACTTTTTGAAAACTCCTGATATTTCCCGGAGGAGCCGCATGTGTGAACGCAAACAGCCACATTTTTTAACCGGTGTTTCTCCTGCCAGACCCCTACTATTTTTTTCCGCAGCAATATTCTAGCTTTCTAATCTTCTATCATTTTAGCATCGTGTAGCGGACTCTGTTGCTTCGTCCGGTACTTCTACTACGTTTTTTTCCTTCACGATTTCACTCAGAATACCCCCCGGCCCCCCCTACTGTCTGACAGGGATAACCCTCCCGCTGTGAGGTGCATATGTGAACAGCCAGGTCAGGAGACTATCTGGAGCAGTCCTCCTGAAATTATCTAAATATTTTAAGGAGTGCATGTGTGAAAACGGCTTTAGATAAGAAATTGCAATGTTGTGAAACTAGTGGTATTCAAATTTATCAGCGTGTAATATCTTTGATGATAACTTTGACAACGCGAATTTCAGACAATGTATTGTAAAAAGTGAAGGTGCACAATTTAAACAAAGAAAGTGCATGTAAGTTATGTAAAATAACTCAAATCAAAATCCTGAGTGAAAAAAGTAAAAAAAAACAAAGAAGGGTCCCATTCATGGAAGGACAAAGAAAAGTGCTGCAATTGTATTATTTTCAGTAAATGTTTGACTCCTACAGGTAGAGGAAATGATTTTTATTCTTTACTTTGGATCATGCTTTAATTAATGAAATAACTTATATGTCCTTTTGTTAAGTTAAAGAGTTTCAGTTTTTTGACTCGACTTTGAACACATGATGAAGCAATATGGCTGACAGATGTTTGATCCAGGAGAAAAACAAGCTTCGGATGTGATTCACTGTGATCAGCAGCTATTTTTGTACACTACGTCCCACATGATTTTTCTCTTTTCCTGGCACGAAGTGATAAAGTCATATTCCCACTGACCAAAAGCTGCAAAGAAAGGAAAAGATTTAGTAACTAACTTGTCATGACTAAACAAATGGTGAGCCCAAACCAAGCGGTCAGTCACAGGCCTCTGTTCTAACTGTGCTGGAAACATGTAATAACCTCTTAATGGGTCCGTCAAACATGGAACCAATTGGTGAGCGACGTCGTTAGAAAACAGGTCCCGACTGGGACTTCAGCGGCGTGTCAGACCTGCTGGTTAGCTGAAGCTCCAAGGCGCCCATTGACCAAGTGAGCGCAGTCGTAACCGGGACACATGGCCCTGCTGAGAGCGAGGAATGAGGGGCGGGACAAGGCCACTGAGGAGCACATCTGCAGGTGGCCGAGGAGGAAGTGTGCATGTGTGTGTGTGTGTGTGTGTGTGTGTGTGCGTGCATATCCACATGTGAATGCTTCCACTCTAGCATGCAGATGTGCGATGAGAGTGTGTGTGTGTGTGTGTGTGTGTGTGTGTGTGTGTGTGCGTGCATATCCACATGTGAATGCTTCCACTCTAGCATGCAGATGTGCGATGAGAGTGTGTGTATGTGTGTGTGTGTGTGTGTGTGTGCACAAGCAGAGAACGAGCGCGTCACCAGGGACCTGCAATCACACGCAACGCTCCCACATCTGGCAGCAGACTGCAGAGCTGCAGCGAACAAATGTGCTCACGGCAGCGCGGGCAGGCCTCCTCCAAACCCCGCCGAGAGAGAGATTATCATTCTGGACGACGGCCTTAAACCTTCACTCCTTTATTCTCTCTCCGTGTAGCAGATAGTTTTACCTCTGGAAGCTCTGCGTTCTCGACAGCTTGGACCAAATGATTCAGCAGGGAAAATTGATTCTCAAGAAAAATCGTCTTATGTAATGTTTTTTTTTTTTTTTTTTTAAATATCACCATTGCATCTTTGGCCATGTCTTCACTGTCTCTAGCTTTATTTATTCAAGGTTATATGTCCTCCATGATCTTCTTTAGAACAGACTTGTTGGCTACCAGCAGTTTGTTAAAGTCAAAGACGCTGTGATGTCATTTTCATCATCTTAATATTTATATTGGTGTGGATTTGGACGATCGCTTTAGTTGAAGGGGTGAAGAGGAATGTTTTAAATATCAAATACAGTAACAATGCAGAGAAAAAAAAACATAAAAATTCAACTTTTGAATATTAATTTCACAAATTTATGCCTGAAGCCCCATGCTAACAGAAAGAACATTAATGACGTTTCAGAGGTTTAAAGGCCCTGACCCACCAAGCAGACGGCAAAGAACTCGTGGTGTCGCCTCACGTCTTGGCCAAAAAGTTGCACTTGAACACACCGCAAAGACTACAGCCGACGGTTGTACGTTCTGCACATGCGTGAGAGGAAATACCTCTCCAAGCCAGCAGGCGGCGGTAGTCCGTTGTTATGATACGAGAAGACCATTTTCACACCGCTGTCACTCACCACTCATATTATAGGTAGTCTACTAATGGAGAATAATGTCTGATAAAAAGTTTAAAATGGCTCGAAGGCTTCATTCTACCATTCCAACAAAACCCTTTCCATGGATTAATACTTGCTTGCTACGCCCTCAGGGTTGGCTTTCTTATTATTTTATGGTCAAATGAAGACATTTCAAGGTCGCTTTTTGATCTCACATGCATTTTAATAAGTCCTACTTTATTCTGCAATAGGCTTACATCTCCTGTGGAGTGTTTGTTGTGGCGTCCAATAATATTATTTTCTCCAGAATTTCAACATTACATTACAACATGAAAACATTTGTGCACCAGATGTTCGTAGTCTCACCAAACAGCCTTGTTTTTTTTATTGGGTCATGGACGACTGGTGTTGGTCGAAAACAAGCCGGCTGACAATGAACTTTTGTCACGGATGTCTGAGGAAAATATTGTGTTTGTTCTCGAATCAGTGACGAGCTGAGGGACCTGGAAACAACCCGCACAAATACCAGTAATTCCAAACAACTCCAGGATAAGACGATTGTGTGTTTAGATTTATTTCTTGATTAATTGGGCCTGTTGGGATCAGAGAACAACAGCGGTGCAGAATAATTAAAGACAAAGTGCTGAGTCACAGGAGTGCCCTCACACACCCATGCAGACTTTTTATCACCATAAAACCCTGCAGCTATTACAAATCTGTTTAATCACGGTTGGTAGTGGATAATAAGGACTCCTGCTGTGGGGGTAATTGTTCTCCTCCCCTGATGTGCTCCATAAAACCTCATGACAAACATGTGCTGGGAAACCTGCACCAGACATTTACTGCAATAAATGAAAACTGAGACGCTGTAAAAATGACATTAAGTAGAAAAGCCCTCATTGGTAGAAAGGGTGTGAGAAAGGACGGTTTCTGGTCTTTCTTTGTACGCTATGTGATGAAGATTTCTTTATCTCAGTTCATGATGACTAACGTATCAAACAATGTTAATGACAATGTTGTGACCAATCAAGTCCTTCCTCTTTTGACTGACGATCGTTTGGACACTGTTGGATCATCTTTCTTATCTGCTACAGCGACACTGATTTGGAAGATCAAAATTACACCCAAAGAAAGTAGTGATGGTGCGCTGGTGGCCGAGTGCAGTGTTTCCTAAAGTGAGGGTAACCAGACACTGGGGGGGGGGGGGGGGGGGGGGGGGGGGTCGCAAGGGCCTCCCAAAGACAAATACAAGTTTTAAATGACTTTTGAAATTGCATATTTTACCCATTATTATGATAGAGTCCTTAAATGAGGTTTGCGCTGAAATTAAAGTAAAAATTTGACTGTAACAATGTCGGTATCTGCTGTGGTCTTTGTACAATTAAAATGCACAGACACTCTGAAATCGTTGAATTATTCTAAGGCTGTTAGTGTTTGGACATGCCTATGAGTGCGTGCTGCCGTGCACAACGTTAAATTCTTCAAGGACAGCGAAGGTCCCCAGTCCCTCGCATTATTTCAGAGGTCGCAGGATGAAACGTTTGGGAACCCCTGGCCTAGAGGTTTGTTTGCGGACCCAATCGAGGGGCTTTAGTCCCTTCAATTGGCAGCAGGGTTTGAGTTTGACCTGTGGCTCCTTTGCTGTTCATAATGTATATAACAGTAAGTCCGTTTCAGCTTTGTTAGAAATACAAGCTTGTCTACCGTGTCTATGAATAATCTTGAATTTGCACAGTTTTTCATGCTGCGCCACCATGACAATGAAATGTCTCCACAGTAAGTAATGCTGCTGTCACATGATGCTCAGATGGTCCTGAGGTGGGACGTCATTCTGACTCTTCTTCATTAAGGTCATAATGGGAAAACAACGTAATATATAATAAAGTATTATACAGATTGTGACTATTTCTCAGAGTGCTATACAACACTTTGATGCTCTTTTTAATCTTTGTCACATCAGAACATCAGAATCTTCCACTTAAATATCCCTCTTCCTGACTTCTTTTGTGACTTAGAGTAAATAGATTGCAGTTACCAGGTTAAACCGGACGACACAATCCGGCCCTAGACAAAATACATTAGTGATACTTTCTGAACCATCCAGACCACTCAGGTCGTCTGGGACAGGTCTGCTCTCTGTCCCCAGAGTCAGAACCAAACATGGAGAAGCAGCGTTCAGTTTCTACGCACCGTAAATCTGGAACAAACTCCCAGAAAACTGCAGGTTTGCAGGAAAACTCTCGGGTCTTTTAAATCCAGGATGAAAACTCACCAGCTGCTTTTCACAAAGTTACTTCATTTAACTATGTCGCTGCACTGTGACTCTTATTTTGTAAATGTCTTCTTCTTGATTTTTTAATTGTTTGTAATAATAACTTTGAAATGCTCTTTTCAATGTTTACTTTCCTCTTTGTTGTTGTGATGCTTTCGATGTCTTGTGAGAAGCTCTCTGACTTCTGAAATCTGCTTTCTAAATCAATGTGCCTTGTCTCGGGCTTCCGTCGATTAATCATTTGGTCAAAAGACAATTAGCTTTACTGAATGACAAACAGAGAAAAAACCTCATATAAATGTGGTTCGCTGTCTTGTATTAAAAGCAAAAGCTATACAAATATTTACATTAGACTAAATGAATGTTTCTGCTGCAAAACAACTAATCAATATTTGATTCATATAGATTCTGATCATGCAATTAATCAACTATTATTTGCAGCTTAAATTGTGCAGAATGTGCAGTTCAATGGTATCTTTTGAATGCATGTTTTACAACTTTTACAAACTTCTTGCAGGCGGATGGGTCGACTCAGGTCTCCTACTCAGAGACGAGGAACCACAAATCATGACTAAATGCTTGAAGCGAGCGAGAGCGAGAGTGTACCCACCTGCTGCACATAGTGAGGAACTTCTTCCACCTTCTCAAACGATGACTCGTTCGGTGTCAGCATGAAGAACATGCCCCGGACCCCCGCGGACATCAACCTCAGATCCATAGCTCCAGCCATTGACAGACAGCACCGCGCACCCCTCTGCTGTACAGGTGAGCTTTATTAGGCTACTACCTGTGCAGGTACCTCGCTCACACTGTGCAAGTTCCACTGGGACGAATTCCTCTGTTATATAACACACTTGTTGTTTCTCCCTCTGGACAGTAAAAGTAGGTCAATTACGAAATAAAGAGCTCCTGGGTTAACTTCTCATATTCAGGAAAACGAGTCCGGGTCAGTTTAAAGCAGCTGGAAGATATTCCTACTGTAACAGTGTATCTACTCATCCCGCTACATTTATAGGAAGCAAGTTTACCTTTGGTCACGGTGAGACTTGTAGCCAAAGTGACGCGTTCCGTGTCGCTTTATCTCGCGAGAGTTTGTGTTTGCAGCACAACGTAGCTGTTTATTTTGAAGGGTGTTTGAGGTGAGCTTTCGGCGCAGACGAGGTCAAGTCATGCATCCGTTCGACATATTCACACACTGTTTTGTTGTGTTTGTGAAAGATTGAATGTAAGACAAGGACATGAAATTAAGCCCTACAGAGCCGTAGAAACAAAGACAAGGTTCCCCTGGCCCCCTTTCCCCCCCCTCATAGGATTTCTCAATTTTACTCATACCCTTAAAGAAATAAAACCAGAAAATCTATCAAAAGGTTGGCTTCACTGTCACACTGTAAATAAAACTCTGTTGGGAGAAATACTGAATGTTTTAGTTGCCTAAAAGGTAAAAAAAAAAAAGAATAAAAAAAATGCTTAGGTGCGTTTGATGGTGGTTTGTAGTTTTGCAATACAATCTGGTAGACGCTTGCTTCTGCTTGCACAGTTAGCATGTCTCAGTGACTGATGCTAGCAGCAGCTTAGCTCGCGTCAGAGGACTGTGTTGTTGTTTTTAAAGGGTGAGAGGTCGTCACACACGGTGGAGTAACCTGAAGAACCTGCACTCTCACCCTTACATACACCTTCTTGAAAAAGTGTTAGTTCTTAAGTCAGACAAAGCAAGAGAAGTGGAAGGACCTCCTACCAGCGGGGTCGTAAATTACAAGACAGTTCGACAGGGACAGAGGCGAGAATACGTCCACGGTCAAGACTTTTAGATAAAACTGTCATTATATCGCGTAGGGTCAGCTTTTAATCTGTGCAGATATGAAGCCTGTAAAGCCATTTTATATAATCTGTTCTTTTCTGTCAATTGGGATAAATGTCAAGGACATTTTTAATATTAGTTAGGGACAGGGTTATCCTGATGTGACCTGCAAGAGTGCTCAGGAGATTTATGATGGCACTGTAAGGTCAAACATTATTTAACACGAGTTACAATGCCTGAATGCTCACAGAACTGTTTGCACGCTTTTTAGAGTTTACTGTAAATTTAATTCCAGGGGGAAAATGCTTGCAGAGAATAAATTGCAAAGACATGCGGCTCATTGATTTTGCAGTTTCAAGTTTTACACTAAAGAAGGGCAGCGGTGCTACATAGCTCGGCCGATGAAGGAAGACCAGATAAGGAGGTGAGTGTCCTGTCACTTGTACTTATGTAAGTTCAATGTATGTGGTAACCGGGCTGATATTGTGCACATGCTGGATTACTAAAGTCCAGTGGATGAACGTGACTGTCCAAACTCTTTGCACAGAGTAACGCTCACATTCGGTCGGGTCTCGTTGACGTTCATCCTGGAAATAATTAGAACGCACAATCACAAAGTGCTGAAAGGCGAGCTCATGTCGTGAAATTATTCTCAACTGGATTTTGTAACAGAATCCGATCCTTTTTGCGGGGTTCACTCTCCTCGTCTTGGCAGGAGTCCCGACCCTGCCTGAGGCGAAGGTGAATTCAGCACGCACCCCCATCACCAGCTTTCTACACGCTCTGCGATGTTTAATTCATATCTGCTTCACTTCATGAAACACACACGCACATCAGCCTGGATTCATGCTGACGGGTGGAAAAGAGTGATTCAATTATGTAGAAATCAACTTACAGAGGCGCTGGTAGCCTAGAGGTTGGTGTGCATGCCCCATGTACGGAGGCTGTAGTCGTCCAAGCGGGTGTCCCAGGTTCGAATCCAACCTGCATGTGGATCCTTTCCTGCATGTCTCTCCCTGATTTCTGACGCCATCGACTTACTCATCTCTAAATAAAGGCATAAAAAGCCCAAAAATAAACCTTTAAAGAAAAATAAATCAATGTACCACTGGTTAAATTTATTAGTTTTTGCAAACTGTCCTTGAAAAGATTTAATAAAAAGCTCATTTCAGGTTTCAAATTAGTTTACAAAATGTCATCTCATGGCAGAAACATGTCGACGAAAGAACGGTCCGTGCTGAATAGTGTGGATATAAAATAATCGTTAAAGGTAAGACACCACTGAGAATTATTTACACATCGTTTATATTAGCTCGGCTAACTTGATTTCCTGGCACTTGATTTGATCAATGACATGTACACATTTTACACAGTAGAAACCGACTGTATGTTTTTTTTTTTTTAACAGTGCAAATCGAAGACTTAAGGCTCAATCATGCTCGACGTCCAATACACATCCAGATCACACAGAGCGTTTCACTTCCTGTCTGTACTCTGCGTTCATCTCATCTGTCTCTCTGCACGTTTTCTGGAAGCTTCTGTCAGAGCAAAAAAACATGGAATGTTTCCAACAGTTTGACTTTTGATTTTCCAAATGTTTCATTCAGTGATTTTTTTTTAAGGGAAAATTCAAATTTTAAATTTTGATGCTCATATTTTGAACCAATGGTGCTTTAAAAAAAAGTCAACCTCCCCTTTATGTGCTTGAAATGTACACTCTGCCTGCATCTCTATACATAACTCATCTGTACATTTGTACACTTATTTAGCATCGTTGTATGACGATGGCGAATCAGCAAACAGCAGTCCTTATTTAGGGCGGTCCTGAGACAGAGGCAGGGCCGATTCTCCGAGGAGGGGACGGGGGGGACGGGGGACGGGGGGGGCATCATAACTGAGCGTGCTCGGAGCTCTGGTCGCTGTCGTGACTGTCCTCATTGGCTAAGGAGTCCGTCGAGTGGTGGAGCGCTGCGATGCCGGAAAACTCCGACGGCAGCAGCGTCCCCTTTTTCACATTCACCAGTTCTTTCTCTCGAGCTGCCGCCCCCTGCTGGCCGCCCTTCACTCTTTTCCACTTCATCCTCCTGTTTTGGAACCACACCTTCACCTGGGAAGAAGACGGAAGAATATCAGATGTGCTGCTCTTCAGGAGAACAAATTAAAATAAAACAAAAAAAAAAAATAATAATAATAATAATAATAATAATTTATACTTTATTGATCCCGCGAGGGGAAATTCGTTTTTTTTTTTTTTTTGCAAACAGTTCCAAAAATAATCAGGAAGCAAAGACTGACAGAAACTTTCTGTGAATGTTTGGCAGCCGTGTCTATTGCAGCAATTACGTGTGGATGTTCTGCTCCATCTGCCACTTGGCGTCTACCTGTTTTTCCCTGACTCAACACCGTATTTACGTCTCTCAGATTGATGATTAAGCTGTTGCTTAAAACGGCGACCACGTCAAGAGGCAGCAGAGGCCCCCTCTGAGTGTCGACACATGCGCCTGAGGGGGAGGAGGGGGCGGGAGGTGAGAGGAGGCTCGCTCCTGTCACGCAGGGTGGGGTAGAGTTTATTTTTGGGGAGGGTCATACTTGGGGGACTGAGCGGTCACATGGTCAGGAAGTGAGCCGACAGCACAAACGTTTGTCTTAAACGTCTCAGGGGCGTACGCCGTGCTGAGTCTCACCTCGGATTCTTTACAAGCCTTCAGTTCCCTTTCTGAGAGCGGGAGGGCAGGGGGGTCGAGGGGCGAGGAGAAGGGGGGGGGGGGGGGGGGGGGCAAAGGATCCAGCAAAGGATCACTTATATATGCCAGAGTCTGATGTCAAACCAAGTATGTGAGCCTCAAGGGTTACGCGCATAAACACACACACACACACACACACACACACACACACACACACACACACACACACACACACACACTTCAGACCCTCTTACCTGCACTGAACCCGTACTACTTTAGTCTGCTCAAATAATAACTAAAAATAAAGATGTGAATTTATTTTGACAAAGTGCTTCATTAAAAAAAAGGATTCAAAAGCGGGAGCTCAGTCAAGCGTGGAGCGTCGGTGGTCGTATTACTCCTGTGCTCATTTTTGTGGCATTAGACTTATCAAGAAACACAATCCTGTTAAGTTAACACGTTTAAAAGTACAATGGGGGATTTTGTATAATATGGTTTGCAAGTCTAAAGATGTCCAGATATCTTTTTTTAAAACCGGGTAAGACTTTCTCTAAAAGACTCATATCATTTATTTTAATACTCCTTCAGTTATTGTAAATTTCATTGTGTCCTTACTAACAAGATCAATATGAAATGGAATAATTTAAGTGCAGTTAAAAGTAGTTATATGTACATCAGAGGTTAAAAAAAACACTCCTTTTCAAACTAAATTAAGCCTGCTTTGATCCAAACTTTTACACGTCTTAAAATAAATGTTTATTGGGGGATATTTCTAACAAAAAGTTCAGATCTGTGGGTTTTCCCCCTCCATGTGTAAACTCCAAACACCGAGAAGATTTGGCTGCTGCGCCACCTCTGCCATGGCCTTCAATAAAACATCAGTCAAAAAAACTCCAAACAGCTCATGCTGTATAAATCAAGCTCCGCATACAGCCAGCTGTTTGCACTGCCAATATTTACCTCACTATCTCCTGGCTGTATATTTCCCCTGACAAACCCCCGACGTCACTCATAACTAACGCTGCTCAAGCTGGAGGAATTTCATGCGCTCTTTATGCCGCCTCGAGCCACAAAAAAAAGATTAATTGCAACAGTCTGGGAGGCTGGAGTGGAATAATCACGGCAGGCTCTGTGAGTTGTGGGCGTGTGGCGTTTAAAGGAGTTTCCCCTGACATGGAGGTACTCCTTCAAAGTTTCTCACACCTTTCCTAATTTAAAGCAAAAGCCGAGAGGTTAGCGGCACCGTTTATGAAACATTCATCATTTTTCAAGTCAACGTTTCTCATTCCTTCCTTCGATTGGGACAAACGGAAACCTGAATGCAACTGTGCAGGTTTACTGCTCACATTAGAGAGGAACTTAGAACACACCTGCAGGTGGCCTAGTGGTTAGTGCACGCATGCATGTAGTCCTCTAAGCAGGCGATGTGGGTTCGAATCTGGCCTGTGGCTCATTTCCCACTAATTCATATCTGCTTCACTTTATGAAACAAATACATGCTGATGATGGATGAGAAAAAAATGATTAAATTCTTTAGAAATGAATTTACCATGGCGCCAGTAGCCTGGTGGTTAGTGTGCACGCCCCATGTACGGAGACTGTAGTCATCCAAGCGGGCAGCCCGGGTTCAAATCCAACCTGTGGCTCCTTTTCCTTATCTCATTCCCCACTCTTTCTCTCCACCTGGTTTCTCACTGTATCCACTGTTCTATCTCTACAATTAGGCCCAAAAAGCCCCAAAATTAACCTTTAAAAAAAAAAAACAACAACACGCATACCTGCAGATATTTATATAAATGGATTCTCCTGAAGGAAGGTAGAGCTAATAATAACAGCTTGCTATCAGAAGTTGAGGCCTTGTGATTTTCTCATCTCTTGCATTGTGTAGAAACTACATCGCCTCATTCAGCGGTAAGTAAACTCACAGTATAAACTCCGTCATCAGTGACGCGCTTTGAGTGTGGGCTAGAGCACGCAAGAGGTAGAGAGCGAGTAGGGAGACAGGGAGGCGTCTGATTGGTTCATCAGATTGGTACCTTGAGGCAGACATTGGTCAAAGTTTTTACAGGCTTACAAACTGATACAGATGATGGATTTTCTTTGTTTCCTTTCTCAGAGAACATGAGTTATTAATTTCTGTCAGGACCTAAAGACAACTTCAACCAGAATCTTAAAAAGTGTATCTGGAGGAAATTACCAACCCTGCCTTTAAGCATGTGCTAGCATTTGCCAATATTAGTTTTTCTACCAAAACACCTCATGTCCCACAAGCTCGATGGCTGAATGAGTTCCATTGAGCGTCTAATATTTCTGCAGATTGGTCCCAATTCGCTCAAGGGGAAGTGGGTTAAATACAAATTACACTGGATTTCATTAGGTATTAATTCTAATGAGAACAGCCAGCATTAATGTCCTTAATCTGGACCTTTTCAACCAGCAGGCACATTAAAAATAAAATCTAAAAGAAAAATAGAATGGACTCATTTTTATCCCGAACAAGTTGCGGAAAACTTTGTGTAGACTTAGCTTATGGGAACTTTCCATTTAAACATGACATAAGACACTCAAGTCTGCACCAACACATCATCAATGAGGCTCACACGTGTGTGTGTTTGAGCACCTGAAGCGTCACCTAAAACTCCCCCCCCCCCCCCCCCCCCGTCTGTTCTTTACATTCAATCCCCACTGTATCACACTGCAACATATCACCGTCAGGATGTCAGCTAAGTGTGACTTATAGCTTCCAAGCGGGTGTCGGAGAACAACAGGCTGTACGCCGTTTCCTTCCCCCAACCGTTTGTCTCCTGTTATTTATTTCATGCGCCTGCTTCTTTTTTTTTTTTTTTTTACAGCAGCCGGCCCACGCTCAGAGACCAATTTGTGCTTTCAGGGGTAATGGGAGAGAGAGGAAGTGACTTGCTAGACAGCGTTTCCTCCAACCCCGTCTCCCTGCTTTGGTTCTGGGAGCCGCTTGAAAGAATAGACAGGAACATCTGGAATATGATAGTCCCGTCACACAGCCACATCTGGAGCACAATAGCCCCTCGCACCAGAGTTACAAAAACAACAGTAGCGAGCCGAAAAGCCTCCTTGTCGTCCCGGGGCCGACTCTGTTTTCACAACATGGCATTAATGTGCTAATGGGGGGGGGGCAGTAATGTCTAAACCCAGGGGGAAACAAGCTGTGGGTGGCGGGGACGTACTTGTCTTTCAGTGAGGTCGAGGTTGACGGCGATCTCGTAGCGCCTTAGTCGGGTTAGGTAGTTGTGGTGGGCGAACTCGGCCTCCAGCTCTCGGATCTGCTCCTTGGTGAACGCCGTCCTCTCCTTCCTGGGTTTGTTGCTCACGTCTGACTTGTAATTCCCGTCTTGGGACTCTGAAACCAAACACCGCACAGGTTTTCAGTTCCACTCAGAGCAGATTTATATGCAGCAAAAATAAAAAAAACAAAGCGGCTGTTATAATGGCAGGTGCAAGACGGCGGCGGCTTGGGGGGGGGGGGGGGGGAGGAAAGGTAAGAGAAACAATGGGAGCTGTCAGTCACACTTTATTGTTCGCTCGTTGTTTATGAACACTTTAAGCGCCTGGAAGGACTCACGGCAGCCTCACATGTGGCAGCTGGGCCGTTACAATCGTCCGACTCTTAGTCTGCCAACATGGCTTTCATTTGTCCGAGTCTTAAAAGTTTCTGCTGCCGCGACTTCATCTGTTAACTACGGAACAAAATGACTCGGCAGGACTCGGAAAAAATTAATTGAATACAAAAATAAAAGTCTTTCCCTTTCTGGGCTTTAGTCTATCAAATCCTTAAACATCACAGAAGTGTTGGATGAAGCGTTTTGGTTTCATGCAAACATTTTAAGCTAAGAATTGAGAGTTGACTAAAGGAGCTGCAGAACACAACATAGCCTACATGCCGACAACATCACGCATACACATAGACAGTAAAGTGCTTCTAATCTTAAAACCTCAAATAGAAGCCCATCCTGATTAAAGGCCCAGTCCCTTTTACTTCACCAGTGGAGCTGCATGTTCAATCAATCAATCAATTTTTATTTGTAGAGCGCCAATTCATAACAAGAGTTATCTCGAGACACTTTAGAAAAAAGCAGGTAAAAGACGTTACTATTACAAAGATCTAGCTTAACCCATCAGGACTACTTGAGCAAATCAGCAAATGTTTTGATTTAAAAAATGCAGATCTCCATCAGAATAAATAAGAAGAAGCAGCAGCGAGACACTCAGAGAAATAAAGATGTACTTTAATCCTGAACACGGGCGAGGTAGTGAGGGGGAAAAGTAGGGCTGGATACTCTGGACCCCATTGTGTGTGTGTGTGTGTGTGTGTGTGTGTGTGTGTGTGTGTGTGTGTGTGTGTGTGTGTGTGTGTGTGTGTGTGTGTGTGTGTGTATGTGCATCCATAGACTGTGAGCACGTCCTCTCAGAGTTTCCTGCAGCATAATAAAGACTAAAGAGATGTAAACATCAGTGAGTGAGAGGTGGGACGGAGACCTCTCTGCTGTTTGAGACAACTGACATGTTTACACGGCTCCTCAGCATAGTGACTACCAGGGCTCGCTCTCTCTCTCTCTCTCTCTCTCTCTCTCCTTCACAGTGCGGCAGGTTGGCAGAGATCGGCTGTCTCAGATTATCACCTGAAGAAGACCTCTGCTCGAAGCGTTGTGATTGTGATGTGATTAAATCTTTTTGTGACATTTGAACAAAGTCTGCGTGCAGATCGTCTTCCTCAGCCGGCTGTTTTTTAAACCGCCCTGCACCTTTGTGATGTGCGTTTGACTTCCTCCTTTTTCCGTCTTACAAAGAAACGTCAAATCACTAATTTGATGTTTAATTTATTTATCAGAATCCTAATTTTGTACATGATTAAATATTATATTTCTGGTGTAAATTCACAGTTTTATACTCTTTCTCATCTTTGCTGAGCACCAGTTGTGTTTGAAAATATATAAAGGCCCGCCTCGTGTTGACGCCTGTCGCAAATAAAGGCGGGGTCATTTTAAAGACTGAAGTAAAGTAATGCTCTGGTTATTTTTTAAAGATATTGTTTGGGCCATTTTTGCCGTCATGAGCAGCTGAAGAGAGAGAGGAAATGTTGGGGGGGGGGGGGGGGGGGGGGGGGGGGGGGATGACACAGCAAAGGGCCACCGCGAGGAGGACTACATTTATTTTATGTATGTTTTATTTGATATGGACAGACACAATATACAAAGACAATATAAAAACCACCCAATGCATGTATCAGAGTGTTTATAGCGGCTGCTAATTTGCAGCACTCGTCGCTAGAAGAGCTTTTGTGTAAATAAAAAATAATCTGGGTACAGTAGATTACCGTAAAACACACATTCAGCTGTGATAGAGCTGTAAACAGTCTCACATGAGTACTCGTCTGTCTCTGAACTAACCAGGATTCTGTGTCTCTCTTAAAAGTGTTAAAGTTCACAGTGAGCTTCAGGTGATCAGGTAGCGAGCTCCAGGGTTTTTACTCCTTTCACAGAAAAAAACAGTTTGAGCAGAAGATTATTTTTTTAAATGAAACTTTCCTGCTGCCACTTGAAGCTGCTCTGCTGCAGTCCTGAAGGTCTCTGAGTGTGTCTGCAGAGAGGCTGAGGAGCAGGTCCTTTTAAATATTTAGACACTAATGGAAGTCAATTTAATTTGTAAAAGGTAAAAATGTTGTATTTACTTAAAATGCGGCGGTGATGATGTCTTATTGTGAAGGCTCTGCGCAGATGTGATGACTGACTGGTTGTTCTGAGACCTGACCGTCAAACCAGAGGACACATCAGAGACCGTCATAGAGTTTAAAAACTAAAAGGCACAGTCGACCGTCAAACTATTTCTAACAATCCTAAAATAAAACACGACTCTGTAAACTCTGTACATGTGGCACGAGACATGACCGCTAGGCCCCGAGCCTCAGGACCCACCAACTACGACCCAAATGTATTTTATTTTTTAATCAATCAGATTTATTTAAAGAAGAACTGTTCAGTTTGGACCTCAGACGGTGCAAAGCGTGATAGAAAAAAGAAACTGAACGCAACAAACGTTTTTTTAAAAAGCGCTTCAGAGACTTTTTGACAACATTTTTCTTCCAGGCGACCCACTGAAAACAGCCCCGCGACCCACTTTAAGTTCCCGACCCACCCATTGAGAACCACTGTGCTAGGCTATCTGACGCCCCAAAGCTCGGGTTATTAGATTAAGTATTGCAATTGCAAGTCATGTATTTTCATCAAGGACAGTTTTTTTTTAATTTATTATTATTTTATTTTTTTTAAGATTTATTTTTCTGCTTTTTAATGGAGAGATAGGAGAGGAGCCACAGGCCGGATTCAAACCTGGGCCGCCCGCTTGGAAGACTATACGCCACCAGCACCCCTTTCAAGGACAGATTTCATGATTTCATGGAGTATTTTTGTCAGGACAGGTATATTTAACAAAATGCAAAGTGCCAATTTGTTTAACTTTTCTTTAGAGAAATGTTGGAATTATTTCTCCTTGTAACTTTGCTGAACGTTGCAGAGTGCCGTGTTCGTGGTGGACTGACATAACAAAGAGTTCAGTATAGACTGGCTCACTCTCTCTTTTAATTAGTTTGTTATGAACTGAAACAAAACAAATAAAAACTGACCGATAGAAACACAAATGAAAACAAATTGAGAATAATAATCCTCAGCACGTCATCATGTCAAAAGTTTCTGTTTTGTTATTTCCACAAACTTTCCAAAAGTCAATACGCACGCTTAATTTGCTCTCCAGAACTTTCCCGTTGTGCTCGGCCTCTGCGGTTCCTCTGTTGGACTCGCGCTGCACTCAGAAGGCAGCCGTGATTGCATGCTAATTCATCTGCGGTCCTGTCCTGCAGCGTGTGTTAATCCAGCAGGGCCCGCTTCAAGCCGCAGGACTGTAAATAGTCCTGCAGGACCCCAGAGCCAGACCCACAAACGCTGCGGAGCCTGAGGTCCCCGTTAAAGCAGCCTGAGGGATCCCCTGTTGTTCTGTTTTTCTGTCAGAAAGAGGATCTCCCTTCTAATTAAGTGGTTTTTTTTCTGGACTCTTTAGGGAAGGTCTGCAAAAGTGCTATTTGTGTAGTTCTGCTCAGTTTTAGAGAAATATAAACTGAAAGAATTCCTGCACGAGTTTTATGAAAAGAGACGGATCACAGCTTGACCCGCAGCCTGAGTCCAGCGCCCCCTTTGACCTTGAGTTTCCCTCCCTGTAATTTCAAACCGAGCGCTCTGACACACAGTACACAGCTAAAGGGAAAACGTATTTATCCGCTCTCTCTCCCTCTCTCTCTCTCTTTGTCTGGTAAACACAGACGCCGTGTAAAGAGAAATAAAAGAATAACACATCCAGCTGCTTCAGAGCGGCGGGCTTTTATGACACAGCCACGACACCGCAGCAATTAGGTCCCCGCTGTAACTTTCATCTCTCCACAAAAAAGGGGGAATAATATGAGAAAAACACACCCAGACAGGACGCGTCACCCCGGTGCTCCCGAATGAGCTCAGCGCAGGAGGGACAAATCTCAGAGGTAACGTCTCAATCCTTCTGGATGTCAGAATCAACAGCAACGTGCACGTTTGTTTCTTCTGCAAATTTAAAACCAGTAAAAGATGTGATTTTAATTTGATTTCTCTTCTGCTAAATGTTACCACACACACGAGAAGAGGTCAAATGCACCAACTAAACAATTTCACATCAAGGGAAAAGTGTCCTTTAGGCGACTCGATCCTCGATCTTTACAGCCCTGCACTCTTTTATTGTTCCACGCTGCACATCTAGCAACTTTAAAAAAGAGCAGCCACTCCCTTCACAGCATTAGTGGATCCAGACATTTAGAAAAAAAATGCAAAAGCTGACACCAAAAGGTCTCAATGACTCCCACTTTACCGCCAAAAAAACACAGGAAAAAAAAAATCAGGTAACAGAGAAAGCTGACACCAAAAATACCAAGAAGTCGACTCATCTCGTTTTGTCACCCTGCGGACTTCTTAGTGTAACAATCACAGCTGAGTCGATGGGGGGGGGGGGGGGGGGGTCAAGGTGCTTCATATTTGAGTGATACTTGAGAGGGTAACATTCAAATGAGCTCTCAGGTTTTGTTTTTATTTCTGAATCTAAATTCAGGTTTCGCTCGAGTTTCTGGTCCAGATGGTTTGAAACCTGAATCGGAGAGCTCGTTCTCGTGCAAACGGGCGGCTGTAATATTTAGACAGCTGATTGAGTCAGCGCCCCGCTACGCCCCCCCCCCCCCCCCCCCCCCCCCCCCCCCCCCGATAATCAGCCTGATTGGTGTTATAGTGTGTGTGGGGGGGGGGGGGGGGGTGCACAGCACATGTAACGAGTGTGCAGTGCGCTGTGAGTTTTGTGACAGGGGAGAGAGAGGGATTCAGAGGTCGAGGTTTCACAACGATCTCACAAAACACTTTCAATTCTGAGGTTAAATATTCGACTGCAACATTTTGCATGACGGATATTGAGCACAAGCAAAATCACACAAATGAAAATGTTGCTTTAATGCTCTTAAAAAACCTCTCTGACTTTCACGCATCTGGCAATTTAGGCTCAGACTGTAAATCTGACCTTTTGAGTTTAGGTTAAATCTGCAAGAATTCAGATTTTAACACATTTTTAGTTCCTTTATTTTCATTCTAAACTTAATTGTGTCGGCTTCTTTGCCTGTTTATAAAAAGCTCTTAAGAGCTCTGCTGCAGTTTGCACGGTGAAATCATAAAATGAGCTGGAAAAGGAAACAACAGGGAGTCGCTGACCACCAGAATCAGACGGCGTAGAGTTAATGATATACAGGGGGTAACAGTCGGTGGTCCTGTGCAGGTGTTATTCTGTGCATGCAAAAAAAAAAAAGGCTTTAAGGGGGGGGGGGGGGGGGGGGGGCGTCAGTCTCCTCAATCCTCAAAAGGACAGGGAGAACGGCGAGCACACTTTCCTTGGAAAACGTCGAGTGCTCACTTGTATCACGTTCCCTGTGATGACTCCGGTGACCCGACCCCGGGCGGTTTTGTCACGCAAAACTGACTGATTATCATGACGACTGCGGCTCATCTTTTTGAGTGCAGCATCCTCACAGAGGGCATCGCTCATGAGTGTGCAAATTAAAAAATTGTTTTAATTAAATTAAAATATATATTTTTTGAATTTAGAATGTTCAGGTTTTCTAAAGGCTTGTGTAGCCGTTAATAAATAATTTTTATCATAAATCATAAATTATTTAAGTTCAATTACCTCTATAAATTCTACACACATAAGCCTAGTGGTTAGTGCGCACGTCCCATATACAGAGGTTATAGTCCTCCAAGCGGGCGGCCCGGGTTCAAATCCGACCTGTGGCTCCTGTCCCCCGTATCATTCCCAGCTCCTTCTCTCTCTCTCTCTCCTTGATTTCTGACTCTATCTACTGTCCTGTCTCTAAGAAAATAAAACCATTAAAAGCTAAAAAAAAGTAACTTAAAAAAACCTTTACACATGGAGACCTGCGACCTGCGACCTGCAACCTCTCGGTGCTTTGCAAAAATAAATTCTTCCACACGTAGACAAAGTGTCCCTGAAGCTCACAGCACTATTTCACTTTACACCACACAAAATGTGGAAAATATCTAAAAACCATTAAATATAAAAAAATTAAAACATTTGGTAACAAACCAAAAAAGTGCTGAAGGATAAAACTGCTCACTTGTCTTTAAAAACTTTTAATAATTATAAACTCACGCTGGATGAAATAAATCAGTTCTGTTTGCTTTTAGTCCAAAATCAAACATTTCAATTCTACATTTTTCTTTAATTTCAGTGAACTCATCAGTGATTTATTTTTAGGATTTGAGAACAGAATAAAACCCTGAAAAGCTGCGTCGTCTGTCAGGGTGTTTAGTGCTGAGCGAGGCGCCGGCGCCCCCTTTTACAATCCGTGACATTAATTCTTTACTGTGAGCCTTCTGAAGAGCGTCGTAACAAACCAGATGTGATTTTATACTAAATGTGTCAGAAATAAGCTTTTTTTTTTTCAAGCATCCAACAATATCAGCCAAGACCTAAAAAAAAAAAATGTCCAGAGAGATTTTTGTTTTTCTGTCTGAGGAGCAAAAATCCAGATAAATGACAACTACGGGTGTTTGCATGTAATTTCTCTCACACTAATATTTCTGTAATGATGTTAGGGAAGGATTAAACATCAGGTTTTACTTGTGCAGTATGTTGAAAACGTCTTTTTTTATTTAGAGTATTCGTATTAACACGTCTGAAGAATGAAATCTGTTTGTTGTCTTTAAAATCTGAAACTCTCTGACCGGAGCTCTTCTTACCTGAACTGTCACTCTTCCTCTTGCCGTTCCTCTTCTCGGCCTCAGCAGGTGACAGAGTCTGTCTGCCAAAGTCTGCAGGCACACAGGAGGCCCCCGTAGGGGTGCTGCCGCTGCCCAGACTGGGTGTGCTGGCACACATACTGGGTGCACCGGGGTGGCCCAGGTCAGAGGGTGAGGGCCCGTTGTCATGGGACGAGAGGGAGTGCGGGTGACAGAGGTTGTGGCGCGGGCCCCCCCCAGGTGAGGGCATCTGTGGGATGTGCCAGGACGCGTGGTGCTGAGGCGGGATGTGATGCTGCTGGGAGGGCAGGTGGCCACGGTGAGTGTGGGGGTGGGGGTGGGGGTGATGGTGGTGATGTTGCCCGGGAAACAGGCCGTCGTCCACCTGGTAGCTGGAGATGATGCAGGGCGAGGGAGAGGAGGTGGAGGAGGACGAGGAAGAGGAGGCCAGGTCCGGGTAGGAGACGTGGTCCGAGCGTCCGTGCAGGGTCAGGGGGGACTGAGTGAAGGCGGGGTGCAGGGCCTGAGCCGGGGCGTGGGGGCTCCGCAGGCAGCTGAAAAGTGTGTGATCCATCGCGGGGGAAACACACACACACACACTCACACACACACACCCTCCAGAAGATTTAGATCGAAAAACAGTAAAGTTATTCAAAAACAAAAAGATCCAAACACATATCCAAGACGCTTCTCCTTTTTCCCTCGACTGCCCAAAACTTTTTTTTTTCCTTCAATTTAACAAAAAAAAAAAATCAAACCCTGAAAAAAGTCAGAGTGGAAAGTAAAGTGCGTTTAGTAGTAGGCGTCCTGCGATAATCCGGAGCGTGCGGCCGGTTGCCAGGCTGTACAGGATAAACAGTGAGCCGGGATCAGCTGCAGCAGAGCCTCTCGGATGTCAGGAGGAGCAGGGGGACCGGAGCTCGAGGCTGGGAGCAGAAGGAGGTTCCTAGGAACTGCAGAACGAGGGGAGCCGGCGGAGGGGGATGTTATAAATAGGGTGTAACGTGAGAGGGAGGCTGGGTCACAGACTGCATACGCGCTACTGACCACATACATATGATCGCCCTCCAAAAAGCTCAGCACAATAAATCTGCACTATTAAAAATGGCTGAGCCTCAGGAAAGAGGGGCCGTTTATTTTGGAGTTGGATCTGACCTCCAGTGGCCATCTTTTCTTTTTTTTTTTTTCCTGCAAGAAAACAGCCTTAATGGTTCATGGGGTTGGGGTGGGGTGGGGTGGGCCGGGGGGGGGGAGAAGGATTGATGGTCGGGGTTTAAGGGGAGGGTGAGGTGTCAGGGGTTAATTCAGTGTCACCCTGTCTTTGTCAGTTTTGACCCTTTGAAATACTGTTAGTCCAGAGGAGGAAGGCGAGGACCCTTGTTTGCTTCCTTAAGAGCGAGGAGGGTTTCCTTTGCCCAAAGTTTTGTCTGCAGGGTCTAACCCTAACCCTAACCCTGAAAATAATGCTGTGATGTTAAAAAACTTAAATCAGTCAGGGTGCCTTTGACGCCCCTCTACTTTAAGACAGTTATAAAAGTTTTATTCCAAAGTGATAATCAAAAACAAAAACATTTAAAGTAGTGAAAGAGGCTCTGGAGTGAAGTTAGGCTGATCGTTTTATAATTCAAGTTCTTCCTTAAAAAAAAAAACACAGTTTATCTCTTTTACAAATTACAAGAACAACAAGGAGAATAAAGTTGAAAATTATAAGAATTAAGTCAAAATATATTTTAGATTTGAGTCTTATTATCACGATATCCCAAGAATGAAGTCGGACAAGGACAGTGTCTTAAAAAAAACAGATAAAAGTCAGAGTTTTCAGACTTTGCTGAGCCTCATTTGAACGCAGGCAGGTCGTCGCTTTTCTGATATTCTCCATCGAAATAACACACAGACTAACGTTACCGAAAAATGACCAATTTAGTCTTGTAAAATTACGACTTTAAGGTTTTTTTTACTCAAACATTTACTCCTTTATTCCTCTAATATTGAAGGAATAGTTCAGTATTTTGAAGAGGTGTTGTGTAAGACAGTCAGCTCTGACCCTTTCAAAGAGAAACCGGTATAGATTACTATATTTTCCTGGGAGCTCCTGAGCTCTCTTGTCTCGTAGGTTCCCTAGCCCAGAAACAGGAAGTGGTTATGGATCCCAAAGTGAGGTCAAAAAGCTCAAAGGAACGGTAACAAAGGTAAATGTGTGATGTCATAAGGTCAATGTGTGATGTCATAAGGTGGATATTACTTTGGACTCGTCAGCTGAGCTGTCTGAGAGTTTGTTAAAGTGAAATGAGACATTCAGAGATGCAGCAGTGTCCTTCTTTTAAAACACTGAGACTACATGGAGACACTGAGGACGACTATCTACGGTGAGCCTGAAGGGACAAAATAACGTGACATTAATCAGGATTTAAAAAAACGGATGCATTAATTTTGGACCTTTGGACCTCGTACCTGTTTAATGCATTTACGCTGAAAGGCCAACAAAACATATAACATAATTTGTGATTCATCCTAATTTGCTTTCTTACTTTTTTTTAGAATTATTTTGTAAAATTAAATTTAAATTTTGTGTGTTAGTGAGTTTCTTCAGAGGGTTGTAGATCTCTGTCGACAGACTGTTACCTTCATGACGGAGAACTTGTGTCAGTATGAAGCTGTTTGGATCTAAAAAGTCTGACCTTCATGAGGATTTAGATTTGATTGTTCTGTAAATATCGTCACTTTTATGTCTAACGCCTACGAGGTTCAGAAAACAAAGATGGTTCAAGTAGAAAATAAAACTTGTGGATGCTTCCACCTTTGTTGCTCTTTGGTCCATCGTTCTGATGAACAGAGTTTGTTTAAAGGTCTAACTTCGCTTTTCATTGACAGTTCATGTTTTGTAACTGGAGTTTTCTTCAGTTTATTCCAAGAGCAAAGTCAGAGTAAGTTTGTTTTGGGGTAAAGACTGTGAAATGTGTTATAAAGAGTTTGTGGTGATGGTATGATGTTTTGTGGAACCCACATGAGACAGTTAACGCTCGGTCTCTCCGTCCAAACAAACTCATTGACTTCAAGTTCACTTCCAGCATTTGGTAAATCCCCTTTCCGTTAAGATTCTGTCTTCTGTTTAAAACATTTTTTGGGGACGTGTCAAAGTGTTCTGCCGTTTGTAAATTTGTCTCAGCGCTCCTTGAAGTGTTTCACGTCTTGTAAATTAGTTTTCTAAAATGTAAACTTGATTTATCCTCGGTAAAAGTGTTTTGCTTTTTTCATTTTGTTTTATACGATTTTAAAATGTTGTCTCATTTGTCTGGAGCTTTTAAAAAGTGTTTCACAGACCCAGTCATCGTATATATAAAGACTAAGGTTTTATTTTTAATTAAACAACTTGTTGGTAAATAATTTCACAATATTGGGTAAAATATTGAATCTTAAACCTTTTCAAATATTTATTTGTTTTTGGAAACGATTGTTTTGGTTTTATTTTGGAAATGATTTGTGGTTAATTTTATTTACAGTTAAATATTTGAGTTGTATCATTTATGCAGATTTAAAAATAAAGACCGTAAATTCATCATCATTTATGTTCAAACTTGAAGATGAATAATTTCCTCTCCCGTGTTCCTTTCTTTGAGTTTAAAAGAATCACAACGTGGTCCAGACATAAAGTGTCCATGTTAATAAATTAATATAAATAGTATTAGCCTGTTTAAAATAAACCCTTTAATAAATGTTTCTCTGTGTTCAGGCTCTCTGTGTTTCTGCTGTGTGGACGTCGCAGGCCGTGCTGAAGGCGCTGTGGACGCCTGAGAAAGGAAATTAATTCCTCTTTGAGGGAAAATGACTTTAACAGATATGACGGGGGAGGCAGGCTGAAGCGTCCCACACACACACACACACACACACTCTCTCTCCACAGCGTCTGAAGGCAGCGGAGCGGCGGGGAGGAAAGCCACCTCAGGTGAGTGAGTGTCAAACTCTTCCACTGTTTACTTTACAAATTAGAGCTATTAGCAGGTTAGCCGGGGCCGTATATTTACTCGGAGACGTGAGAGCAGGTATTAATACACACGTGTTTCCAATCCTGTCTCTGCTCTGACTCCACTGATGGCCTCTGGCAGGGCAGGGGGACAGGGGGGACGGGGGGGGGGTCTGCTCTCAGTCCTGGTCGTCGCCCCTCGTGGGCCGTAAGAGACAAAGTTTCCCACCGAGTGAAAAGTGTGTGAGACGTTATTCCTCGGGCTAAACCTAGACCTCCATTTCTTAAATATGAGAAGTCTTTAAGTCGTTTTTAAGAACGGACTGAGCTTCTAAAATATATTTTTTCTTTAGGCGACACATCGTAAAATGATTTCTTAAAGACCTTTAAATATTTGTCATGAGTTTGATGATGATGCATTCACTGCTTCCAACACTTTTCCTCCCCGAATGGCCTGAAATTATTTTAGGAAAAAATGTTCTTCGACATAAAAAGAAAATGTAAATATTTGTTGTTTTTTTGAAGATTTATTTTTGGGGCTTTTGGTGTTTATTTAGAGAGGACAACCGATAGAGCAGGAAGGAGAGAGAGAGAGAGAGAGAGAGAGGGGGGGGGGAGGGGGGGGGACATGCAGGAAAAGGAGCCGCAGGTCGGACTTGTCCCGCTTAGAGGACTACAGTCTCTGTACATGAGGCACGACCTAACCACTAGGCCATCAGGCCCCCCCATATTGTGACTATTAGCATGCAGTAAACTATAACATGTGTTTCAGTTTCTTTAAACGTAGCTTTATAAGCACCGCTGACTTCACAATGGAAGAAGTGAAACCAGGGGGAGAATTTAATTCACTAAAGAGGGATTCAACTCATGTTAGCATGAGATAGAAAATCCAAAAACGATAAACTGTTGCTGCTCACTGGACAAGTTTCCAAAACTCTCCACGAGTGAGAGGTCAGGCAGGAACTCAGAATGATCCAAACAAAAAAGACCGTGGTCGTGGGAAAGTGTCGGGAAACATCAGTCTTTGAATGTGTTTTTTCTCCATGATTGAAACACCTGCAGAGTCCAGGTGGAGGAACCCTCAGAGGCAGGAAACTCTTCAAACACACTTAGAAATGATCGCTGACATAAGTGATATTTCATGTAAACTCTAGGGTGACATATTCAGATTCAAAACTTTTAAAACATTTGCAGAAGAAGAAGAAGAAGAAGATAGGGTTCAAGGTTCAAGGTTGTCTTGAACTGTGAGACGGCAATTTGTTTTGCAGTCAGCGACAAAAACAAACAAACAAACAGCCATGGATCAGCATACAACATGAGAAGATCATCACGTCTACTCGCCCTAAGGATCCTGTGGTCATGTCCTAATGGAGAGATGTCAGAGCGAGGCGGCGGCCATGACAGGCGGCATGACACATATATCGCTCATCACAAAAAGAATTACAATCTGGACCCTGTGGCGCCGATAGCCGAGCGGTTATGTCGTGTACAGAGG
Source organism: Labrus mixtus (assembly GCF_963584025.1). Lineage (NCBI taxonomy): Eukaryota > Metazoa > Chordata > Actinopteri > Labriformes > Labridae > Labrus > Labrus mixtus. Next base: position 8,424,158 of record NC_083622.1, on the reverse strand, counting down.
CCGTAGTCCTCGTCTGCTGTAATCTGTCCTGCCTGAGTGACTGACCGAGTCAAACGTCCACCTTCACTTTCTGCTGATTTCTGCTTTCCATGCAGAGAAGGTTTGTAACTTAAAGAAACGTCTTCAGGTTGTGTTTTGTGACTTCCTTTGAACATCAACTGTCCTCGTTCGCTCCTGATTCATATCAGAGCGGTGACGGACATCCACAGTGTTTCTTGAGATGAACATCTGCAGCGGGCGAGGGAAACTGTCGTCGCCGCTCGTTTCCTCCCAGACTCCGGCCGGCAGATTTACAGCAGCTGTCAGGACGATTGTGCGTACGGAGGATGGCAGGACGCCGGTGATTCAGACGAAGCGAGGCGGTGAATGTTGTCTCCGTTTACGAGGCCGAGCACATGTGGAGAGCAGCAGCGAGCTCGGGGGGGGGGGGTGGGAGACAGCGTGAAACATGGAGGGGGGAAATGTCCACAGATCTGAACGCTTCTGTTACTGCTGCAGCGGAGAGCGGAGAGCGGGGAGGAAGGAGTCGAGGGTTCACTTCTCTGCAGTTTGAACGACAGCTTACGACTGAAGAGTTAAAAATAACATCCTTAAACCTGAGATACATTTTTATTTCTCAAACTGAGGCTCACTTTCAGAAACAATTTGAAACATTTACTGATTTCTTTGACTTTATTTTTTTAAATCACACATTGCTTCACTTTTCAGGAAATGTTTGAATGAGTTTCTTAACTTTTATTTTTGATTATTGATGTGATTATTATCGGAAACCTTGCAGCAACCATACACATGTTTTTACCTGAAGTCAAAGTAAGAAGGAAACTCTGTGCTTCAGCCGCTCCACAGACGGAGGTCGGTGCTCTCAGAGAAGGACCCGAGACGTTTTAAATATCATTCAGTGGACTCCTCCTCTGGAGCACAAGAATCACTGACGGCTAATTTGTTTCGGTGCAAAGGATTTTTTGGATCTTGACTCTGAGGAACACGCAGTTTGTCAGAATGTTAGTCCTAAATAAATGTGCCTTCAGTGATTCATGTGCTCCATACTTTCTTTGGAAGGAGTCAAATTTTGAACCCCATAGTCCTCAAACTTCCAACATTAACGAGCCTGAGACAGGCAGGAGTTTATGAAGCCCCTGAAGTACCAAAAAGTTAAAAAAAGAAATACATCAAGAGGTTATTCTTCTATTGCGCTTCAGTATTTTTAAAAACTTTTTTGGACTTCAGGGGCTCCATAGAAAACCTACCAAACACCCCGTTTAGTAAGATTTTGTCTCTTCTGTTTTTCCATTTTGTAGGATTTTTTAAAACCTTTTGGGTGATTTTTTTCTCTCCATAGAATACGTTCACCTCATGACCAAAGTAGTCGTTCATTTATTCACTGTGTTACTTATGATAGATTTAAGTCCGCCTACACAAGCGACAGTATTCAAATCTTAACCGAGTTTGAAAATGTAGGAGACCCCAGAACATTTTACACACACACGACGATTGTACCAGACCACGAGACACAATCGTTTGTAGTGACGATTCCACAGACACGAGATCTCACAGAAACTTGCGTGATCTCAGAAGAAAAAACAAATATGGAGGACGATCGAGGTCGTCAGCTGGCTGTGGTTCTTCGTCCTTCATGCAAACATTAAAAAGAAACTTGTGTTGTTGCCATAAGCTGCTCTTCTCCTTCTCCTTCTTCTCCTTCTTCTTCTTCTTCTTCTTCAGTATTCTGCTCGGGGATCAGGTTTATTTTCGCTGCCATGTTTAATAGCTGTAAAAATATTCAACATCCAGTTGGCGATGCTTCCCGGTCTGCTCGCTCTCATTGGCTATTAGGTAGGTAAATCGATCTGGAATTGTAAATATCAAAACATGTTTGATTTTTTACGATTCCAGATCATAAACATGGAAATCTCTGAACCCCTCAGCTATCGTCTGATAAAACCACGAAGCCTCCGGAGACTACACACAGCTTTTTTTTAATGCTTGCAGTGAAGCCAACAAGAGGGGACAAAAGACTTCCGACCAAGACTTCCACCTCATGTTTGGCCTTTGTTTGCAATCTTGACCAGCTACTCCAGAAGTAAGCATGGAGTTGGTGTTGAAAAAAAACTTTTAAATGGGGATTATTAGCTGCAGTCGCTGTTTCTGTTTGTCGAGATTATTAAATCATCATAAAAGTGGTCGCCCGTGGGTTCAGGGTTCTTCTGCACCTTTTCCCTACACATGGATTTTCTTCCTGATAAAGACAAAGCCCGCTGAAAGAGTAGAGAACAACACGACTGGGATTACCAATGGAAACATTTCCAACACTAAAGTCCGGTCGTGCACAAACAGCAGAATCTGTGAAACAGATTTAAAGAGCGCTTACATTTCTGTAAAAAAGTCGACTGTTCTGGTATGAAGCAGCTCTAACGTGACACTAATGATGCCTCTGTAAAAGTCTGAACACTCTGATTTCCTGCTCTAATACGGTCATTAAACACACCATGAGAACAGCGTGTGAGCCGTTGCAGCTCTTTGGTGGCCGTTCTGTGTCTGTAATGGCCGCGGACAGCCGGGGGTGACATCATCCTCTATAATGGGGGGGGCGGTTGGAGCCGCCTGGCGTGATGCTTCCCCCCTCCACCTCCTCCGGCTTGAAGAGCTTTGGAGCCTGAGCAGACGCTTGTGATGCTGAGCAGGGCCTCGCATCGAGTCAGACCGCACCTCAAACGGCTCGGGGTCGCCGCACTAAAAACCTCCATTTAGATCTGGACCCGGCGCAACCCACCAAAACCCTAAAAGCGGCAGCAGGCTCCAGTCATGCAGCCGCAGCGCTAAACCCGTTTCCTCCCAGACTAAATTTGTAAAACGTCCTCCCTCGTCTCGCCCCCTTCACACTCCTCGCCGCCTTCGAGCGTAGAGGGGGATTGGTGCCAGGCGGGGAACAAAAGCAGACTTCTTGATTTGTGAACGGGGCCATTAGTGATTTTTATTTCTTCAATTTGATCGCTCGCCCACCTACCATCCAACAGCCCCCCTCCCTCTCTACGCCCTGCATGTTAAACTTCCTGCTTAGAAACTCTAAAGCACATTACGTCCAACAGTTGCGGCCATATTGCATCACTCAGCGTCCCTCTGATGCTTCGACATGCTGTTCCAATAAATCGAATCATTCAGGAGAGTGAAGTCAACCTTTTATGATTTTTACGGCTTCCTTCTCTCTTCGGGGTTCCTGGGACTTTCTGGATGATTCCCAGAGCTTTTATTCCAGGTTTAACAGTACGGGGGGAGCGGCCTGTTTTTTTTTTTGTTTTTTTTTCTGACTGATGTTCAGTCAACGTGTCGCCGCTGGAGAATCTCATTAACACCTAATTGTGACTCATCGCCGTCACTTTGAGATCTGCAGAGCTTCATCATTGGCGTGTCGTCGGAGCGTCCCGTCTCCGAGAATGTATCTGAAGCAGCGTTTACATTTGGAAGGACAAGTTGCCTCGATTTTGTTTTCTGTCCGTAAAAAAGGGAAAAAAAGTTGCAAAATGTTGTCAAACAATAAAACGTCTAATTTGCGAGATATCTGGTTTACTTTATTCACCTCATGGTTAAGGTCTCGGAGAGATTTTGGATTTACTTTAACACACTTTAATATTTTCCTCCTTAAGTAAAAGTTGCTTTGTTTCCTGCTGCTGGTCGTATGCCGGGTACCGATTGGCCGTCCTGTACTGAAGATAACCAATCTTGGTAAAACCTGCGGTCGTTTCTCCAAAATGTTGTTCCTACCCCGCTCTGTGAGAGGATCAACGATGACTGATACTTTAAGCTCAGATTTGACACTGCTCTTAGCGGTTATATTCATGTTGCATCTCGCGGACGCACAGCGTTCATTTCTGAGGACGTGCACAACCAACGCTCCAAACCACAGCAGGATGCACAAGGCTGATTTACATAAAACATGAACTTTCTTCAGTGCAAAGTGAGGCGTGCATGTAGAGTCCCTCGAAATGTGGTTCATTCCACAGGTGACTCAGATCGCCGATGAAATCGTCTTCACCTGCTGATGTAACGATCAGCAGGTGAAGACGAAGTGTGCATGTGTTCAAACATTTTGTCATCTCTGTACTTTTAAAGTCTGGCTTACAGTTTATTCAACAGAGATGTTTCTAAAAATAGTGTTTTTAATAATTATAATACATTAGTTTTATATAGCGCTTTTCTAAATACTCAAAGACGCTTTGACAAAAACATCGACCCAAAAAACAAAACAAAACAAAAACGACGAGGTCAGTGCAACAAAGAATAAATGTGAGGGGGGGGGGGGGGGATGGGGGGTTAGTGGAGGTTGGCAATGTTGAAGAGGTGAGTTTTTAGGGATTTCTTGAAGGAGGTGAGTGTGGGGTAATCTCTGAGGTTTTCTGGGAGTGATTATGATTACATTATGTCTGATTAGGTTATGCGGTTAGACCGATTGATTTCACTTTCTTTCTATGTTTCTTCTCTTTTTTCTGTCCACCAATCACAGCTTTTAAAAAGACCGTGTCATACCTAATATTTCGTCTGTTTGCGTTCACACATGCAGCTCCTCCTGGAAATATCAGGAGTTTTTCAGGAGTTTTCTGTAAGTGTGAAAGCGACTCAGCGCCGTCCCTTCCTCAGAGTCTCTCCTAAGCTATGATTTGTTTAAGCTAAGTTTGGAGATCTGTGAGAGGATTCTCTGATTGTTTTTGAATACTTCCTTTGAGTGCCCTGCTTAGTGTGCAGTGTCGCTGCTCTGTCTTAACGTACCTTGTGTCTCCATTGTGTGACTCACCTGCTGTTAAAAATGAGCCATGATGTCTGACCCAGCACATTACAGAAATGTTCTGAATGTCCCTCCTCCCACTTTAAACTCTATAAATAAAATAAGTAATCTCAGTTGTTCCTCTGGTTCGGGTTTTGTTGCTTTAATTAACTCTGAAAACATCTGTATCAACCTGCACTTCCAGGTTGAAGCAGATGTTTGCTTTCTCCTCCTTCTCTGAGGTTACAGGAGGTGCAGCAGGAGAACAGCGACCTCTACTGGAAGGAGATTAAAGTGACTTTTGACAGCATGCATGCAAATGTGTTTTAAATGAATCCTTTGAGTTTGTGATTCGGAGAAGTGCAGAGGTTTGTTACAGGCTCAGCTTGTGTTGACATCTTCTTAATGAACATTTATGTTTATGTGCTTCTCGATGTTTATTGTTGTTCATGATTCAGGCATTGCTGTCCCTGGGCTGCTCCATAAAGCTTCCTAACACAATTCTTCGAAATCTTTTTAGAATTGTGTCATTTTCTATGAATCTCCCCTGAAAGTTGAGACTAGATCCTGGTAAAGATGAAAGTAACTCACAAAGCGTCTCAGCTCTTAAGAGAGCTCCTGAGGTGTCAAAGTGTGAGGAGTAGTGAGGAGGACTTCTAACAGGATGAAGAGTTTTTCAAGCTGAGGAGGAAACAGAGAAATGTTCTTCAAACAGGACATGAAGAAGAATCTTTTTGAATCATAGTCGGGCCGAACAGACAGAAATTATTTGTGCAGACATTTCAATCCATCTCTGACTTTGTTCAGTACAAAGTGAGACATGCATGTTGAGTTTACCTCCACAGGAGCATCCAATCACTGATTAGAAGAAGCTGCTGCACAAGTGGGCCTGTGATTTCAAACATCTTGTAGGCTATATTCTATTAAAGTACGTCTCACAAACTATCACACAGAGATGTTAATTTCATAGTGTTCATAAATACAGGTCATTCAGTCTGTGCATGTGACGAACAGCTACGGCAACACCACTTAGACAAACCACATGCAGAACTACAAAAAAAAACAGTTTATCATGTTTGGGATTTTAGAAAAGAAAAGAAAATTAATCAGCTGACTTTTAAGTCAAAAGTACGATGTTTGTGTTTCAAATGTAAAGGAGTCAAAGTCACAAGTTTCCCCTGAAATATAAAACTCAAGAAAAGTAAAGAACTTAAGGAAATGCACTTTGTTTCTGTCCACCACGGGTACAAAGTCGACCTCCTCTTCTCCAAAATCCCCCCGTCACTCTTGATCAACTTCATTCCCCCTCTTGTTTTACTGTCGGCGTGTTTCAAAATGCAGAACTGTTTACTTGACATTTATCAGCCTGTGGATAAATAGCGCGTCTCTGCAGCAGCTCAGGGGTCAAGGGTTATTGCTGCTCGCTGTCAGTCATATTTAGCTCTGGACCAATAGGGACCCTGTGACCTCTGCATATTTGGCACTCAGCGGGGGTCATCGGTTGCGTCCTCAGGGAGCCGTTCTGTTCTACGTCTCCTCTCACGCTGGGAAGTGGCGTTCCCAAGCATTTCCCCCCCCGACTGTGATCCAGAACAATCCCAGGTCGCCGTCCAATCAGGGAGTAGTTTGAGCCGCCCTGCTCCGTGTGGACATGACGCATGGCGTGGACAATGAGAGGATACAGAGGCAAGCTGGATGGGTGCACATGCCCCCCCCTTCTTTGTCATGACGACAGGGTTACATAGGTTGTTTTACAGTGTAGTGTCCATTTCCTGAATGTGATGCAGTGACACCTCGGTGCAGCTGTAGGTCGTCGTTAAAAAATGACGACCCAAACATGTCGCTCCAACACGGATAATAAATAAAATATGTTTTCTGTGGAGCACATCCACACAGAGTCACGCTACAAACCGACCAGAACCGAGCCCTTTTTTCTTCTGTTCTGTGTGTGTCGTGACATCTGCTGGAATCATAGCAGGAGCCTGTCCCGTCCTGTTTGCAGTTGCCGTGGCGACGGGGCCAGTGTGCAGGAGGCAGAGCAGGGTTTGGTCCAAGCTTGCTGGGACTGAAGAGGAGGCGGCGGTTTGGACGGGATGGACTGCATTCAGTTCCAGGGCTTTCCAGAACCTCCCAGGGGCTTCATTAAAACAAAGGGAGGAGGAGGAGGAGGAGGAGGAGGAGGTGGGACTTCCTGCTGGAATGTTTCAGACAAACTCTGACCCCAGAGGCCCTGCAGATTTGATGAGACAAGAGATCTGCAGTTGCAGTTTTTGTTAAATCATATTCATCCTGTACAGACGTTCTGCTGCAGTGCTAAAACAACCTGTACCTCAAATCCCGAGCAACAAATCTGCTGAAGGTTTTCAGATAATGCTTCAGGCCGAAATCACAAACAGAACATCCTCTGATGTCCAATAGTAGCTCCAACAACACTCATTTAATTTGTTTTTCAAGTTTTACGACCAAATCTAGCTGTAGCTTGTGCAGAATCTGCAGAAAAGGATCAAAATAAAGTGTGACTAAATGCACGTTTCCCTTTGAACAGTTTTGCAGAAGAAGATGATGACAGAGATATACTTTATTAATCCCGTGAGGGGAAATTCAGTTTTACACTCTGTTTGTTGAACATGCTGCACACACATAGGATGAAACACACACACATGCACAAATGGGGCGAAAAACAATCCACAAATTGACCCAATAAGCGCCTTAAAGTCAGAACGAAGGGATTTATTATCATCTCAGAAACTAAATGATAACAAAGATCCCTCACAACTCCTAAAGCCTCCTCCTTCCTGAAGACAGCACTGAGGCCAGGTGCGCCTCGATGTGCAAATAGCAGCGTCACCTGGGCCGGAGACAACAGAAGGGGAGAGGGGACAAACAGCACAGGGAGACATACAGTCGTAACAGGCCCTTCAAGAGGACATATTATCCCCCTTTGTCACCTTTTTCAAACAGTCCCCTGTGGTCTAAATGAAACATCTGTGCTGTGCTTTGGTCAAAATATAACATGAATCAAGCACCAGAGGAGGTTTGTGAGCCTGCATAAACCAGCTCTCTCAGAACGCTCCGTTTTGGTGTGTGTGTCTCTTTAAATGCAATGAGCCCCCCCCCTGAGTTTTCCCCGTAGACATCACTCCTCTGTAGCGAGAATAAAAATGGCGGACCTGCACAAAAGTTTTGTTCTAGGCTGGGGGTGGAGTCCATGGGTGGAGATACCAGGGGAGGGGAGGGGATTTTTTTTACCAGAATCCCACTGTGACATCACAAGGAGAGCACATTTGAAATGGAGCATTTCTCTCTGTGTTGTAAGACTTATGCAGACCACAAACAAAAGCACTGGATGGGTTTATTTCACATTTTGTGGGTCTGTAGACTCTCAGGTTACCCAAATAAATGTTCACAAACACTGTACAAAGTGGATTTTTCATAATATGCCCCCTTTAAATGTTTGGATTTGTTTCTGATTAAAAAATGTTAGCGTTCGACATCCCTACCGAAAATGTAACATGGTGTGAGCACCGAGCTGAGTCTTCATACAGACACAAAGGTTAAGAGGAGTCAGAGAAACAGTGAAGGACAGAGGAGCAGAAGAACACCTGTTTTCTGACGGCTGCATGGCTTCTTCTCTCAGCAGGAAACAATAGAGACGTGTTCGCTGTGAATCAACAGACGCACTCAGGAAGCAGCGTGGGACGACCACTTGGATCACAGATTGTTTCTTTGACTGTGATTTATATTTCCATCTGTAGGTGATTGTTATGTTCACTCTCCTCCTGGACGATGTTCTGGAACAGAGTCGTCTCTCTCTCTCTCCATTCCTCTATCCCTCTCTCTCTCTCCCTCCATCCCTCTCTCCCTCTATCCCTCACTCTCTCTCTCTCTCCCTCCCTCTCTCTCTCTCCCTCCATCCAGCTCTCTCCCCCTCTCTCTCTCTCTCCCTCCATCCCTCTCTATCTACCTCTCGCCCTCTCCCTCTCTCTCTCCCTCTCTATCTCTCTCTCTCTCTCCCTCCATCCCTCTCTATCTACCTCTCTCCCTCCATCCCTCTCTCTCTCCCTCTCTCTCTCTGTGTTGCAGGTCTGTCCCGCCCCTTATCCCTCACACCTGAGATTCGTCCGATCCTCTGATGAACTTTGACCTCCTCCTCAACACTTCTGACCCTTCTGCACACAGAGCTTCTTGTGTGATGCGGTGACAAGAGAAGAAATCTTCTCAGTGTAAATAGTGAATCATGTTCTGTGATCACACTCGTTTTCCTTCTTAATGAAGTGTGTCACACAACCGGCCGTGTTTATCTTCCACCTGATTGATCCTTTATAAAGCGCTGATTACATCCTACTAATTACTCAATCAGGGGAGGCAGGACACACACCCACACACACACACACACACACACACACACACACAGACACACACACACACACACACACTCTTGAAACAACACACACACACACACACTCTAGAAACAACACACACACACACACTCTAGAAACAACACACACACACACACACACACTCTAGAAACAACACACACACACACACACACACACACACACAGACTCTTGAAACAACACACACACACTCTAGAAACAACACACACACACACTCTAGAAACAACACACACACACACTCTAGAAACAACACACACACACTCTAGAAACAACACACACACACACACACTCTAGAAACAACACACACACACTCTAGAAACAACACACACACACTCTAGAAACAACACACACACACACACACTCTAGAAACAACACACACACACTCTAGAAACAACACACACACACTCTAGAAACAACACACACACACTCTAGAAACAACACACACACACTCTAGAAACAACACACACACACACAGACTCTTGAAACAACACACACAGGTTATGAAGACACATCGTTCAGATGAAGAGGACACACACACACACACACATACACACACAAACACACACACACACACACTCAGGCATTCTCTTCCTCTTTCTCACACCCACACTAACACACACACATTCCTGGACTCTGGCTCATGTGTGGCGTGTTTACATGCCGCCATCACTTCGTGGTCTGGCGTGAGGCATCGAAAGTGATCAAGAGAGCAGACCAACAAAACGCTGCGCCAAGCCGGAGAGTAAATAAGTCATAAATCTATCCCACATCAGCGGAACGGCTCTCTGTAAACACGCTCTTAAAAGCACGGTGTGATGTGGCGTCTCTGCGTGGAAGGGCAACATGGCCGACATTCCTGCCGCTCTCCACAAGAAAGAAAAAAAAGAGCGCCGTTTCCCTTCAGAGCATCTGGAGGCTTTAATCACAACAAAACACAATTAGTCAACGTCAGACGGACGAGGAGGGGGGGGGGGGGGGGGGCTGACACAACGTGTGAGAAAGAGATACGAGGAGAGAGAGGGCGGCGTGCAAGAACGAGCATCAGGATGAACCGTGAGATCAAAGTCGTTATAACGAGGAGGAAATTATGACCGCTTACTCAAAGAATAAAGACAGCGGGAGCAACATGACACATCGGACATGTGGCTGCAGGAGCTGGGAATCGAACCCCCGACCTTCCAGTTGAGAGACGCCCGACTCTACTCTCTCTTCTACCACTGAGCCACAGCCGCCCCAATACAGACATGTCTTTGGGGCCCACTTTCTTATCCCATGTTTCTGATTTGTCCTGTTTCAAAATGTGCTTCAGATTTCAATCTAATCTCAAAGTAAGAAGTTTTTACTTGAGACGACTTTAAGGGAAGTCACACCAACGACCCAGGTCGACCAAAGTGCTCCACAAAGTTAAAGGTGCAACAAGGACACCATAAAACACAAGAGGTTCAACCTTTTTCCTGGGAGCCCCCCTCATGTATTTAGAAAAGCTGATTCCCCCCGACAAGAAAAAAAGTGAAATATTGCTCTAAAACATCAACATTAAATCTGTTCAGCTTTTACGCAAACTAAAATTAACACTCCTGTTTCATCACAGCGGGCGTCCTCAGAGTCAAAGAGAAACCTGCTGTGATGATCAGTGTGTTTGCACCATATTAAGTTTTCCTTCATGCTGTGGTGATCGGTCTCTGCTTAAAGGTCCTGACACACCAAGCAGACGGCAAAGAACTAGTGGCAAAGAAGGCCGCCTGTGTCGCCTCACGTCTTGGCCAAAAAGTTGCACTTGAACACACCGCAAAGACTACAGCCGACAGACCAACCACCACGTACCTTCTGCTCATGTGTGAGAGGAAATAACTCTCCATGCCAGCAGGGGGCGGTAGTCCATGTTGTGATACGAGAAGATAATTTTCACACCGCTGTCGCTCACCACTCATATTATAGGTAGTCTACTAATGGAGAATAATGTCTGATAAAAAGTTGAAAATGGCGCTGGCGTTGTCAGCCCTTGGTCTTTTAGTGGAAAAAGGAAAGAAGAGGCGGAGGCGACAAATTAGACGCTCTGGTTTGCAACATTCATCAGCTAAGGCATGATTTCCCCTCCTCTATTCGATCCCTATTTCCTGTTTGCATGATAATTTTTTTTTTCTGTGCATTTAGAAATATAAATTATCATAATTTCTTCATTCATTTTATTTCTCTGTAGCGTTCACAGAAGAAGAAAGAAAAGCATTATCCCCAAACAAGAAACATTTTTTTTTGGTTGAATGTGGAAGTAATTTACTTATTTTTCTTGTAAAATAAAGCAAGTTCCCTTTTAGAATCTCTAGAGGACAAGAGTGTTTAAATTGAGTCCTAAAACTTCACAACAAAAGAAAGAAACACAAACTTTTCTTCTGCCTGCCGACGTTTCTCTCTCTCATTGTTTTTCTCCAAACTTTAACACCATTTTGTGGTTTGTACATTTTGTGTTCAGGGTTCAACGTTGTTGTTTTTCGTCTTCTTATTCTCCGACTTTTTTTTCAAAACAACTCAAACATGGAGAACAACAAACACCTCTTGCTCTGTGTGCCCCCCCCCCCTTACCCTTAACCCCAGAGGTCACTCATGAGCATGGCGATCATTTTACTGGTCAACATCACGGCCGTTTAATAGAGATGGAAAGAAGCTGGGATTTGTGGGGGAGTTTGAAACTGATCCCCGGCTCTCTTGTAAAAGTTGCACACTTGACTGGACGCATGCGAGGAGGGGAAATTGATCGTAGCAGAGTGGGTGTGAAATATACGCACGGCCCCGGGCCACCTGGAGGTGTGTGTGTGTGTGTGTGTGCATGACTTCTCAGACACCATGAGGGTCCCACGCACCACTTTAAACCTGGAGGTAAAGCGAGGAGCAGTAACCCCAATAACTTCTACGGCTGAAATTAGCGTCAGCTTTTGAAAAGAGGCCTCCCACACAGCTATCAGCACGAGTCTAATTATCGTCTCCGAGAGCCTCAAGTTCACTCCAAACGCTGAACCTCGTAAGTCATCCACACTCAGACCAGGCCACGCCCTCCCGCTTCAGAACGGGAACGCTATCGTAAAAAAAAAAGTCCCGATGACATAAAACAAAGCGATTGGCTCTGACAAGGGAGGGGATTTTAGCTCATTTGGGGTTTTTCAGAAGAGGGAACCAGCTCAGATTGATCCCGTGCTTTATGGCCTGCTTCCCCCTCTGTGCCCGGGCGCTGGATTTATTTCTGCGTCTGCACAGCAGGACATAAATCATCCTCGGACTCTCTTTCTTCTGCTCCCTCTTTCTTTCTTTCTTTCTTTCTTTCTCTCCTCTGTGAAGCGAGGGATGTGGCTGTCTGCAGGACAGAGTCCGGCTCTCTCGCCTCCGGAAGAATTAGGCCCGCAGACATTACCACATTGTACTTTGTGGTGCAGAGTTTTTCAAAAGGGGGGAACCAGTTCTGGCTCCGCTCGGTCCCTCTACTGCGGGCCCCTCGGGCCTCTTTGCCTCACTCTCTAATTAGATTATCCAGGTCCCTAATCTGGCAACCAAGGGCTCCAATCTGGCAACCCCGGCTACCTTTGCGGCAGCAGAATATCTGGTCTTAAGAGGAGGAAATGACCTAAGTGCTGGTCAGTTTGGTATTCTGTTACGCTCAATGGTGTGCTGACAAAACGACTTTAGTAATGAAGACGTTAGAAGAAGAGAGGATTTATGGTTGTGCTTTAAAAAGTGCTGCGCCAAGCAAAGGCCTGTGGTCGTGGTGGCCATTTTAGGAGGAGAGCTGGCAGCAGAAGGAGCCGTCGCAGGTCGGGTCAGATCCAAAACAGCCAATTAGGAGCTGTGGGCCTGTCGCATATCAATAAATATCACCAGAGCACGTCGCTACTTGGAGGCTCGGAGTTAATGTGCAATAAAAAAAAAAGCAAAAGTGGATCTCTCAGCTGAAATGAACGCTGAAGTCACTGAAACATAAGCAGCCGCTCGCTGTGCGTCTGTCCCTGTGTGTGCGAGTGTTTCAGCGTCTTCAAGCATCTGAGCAGAAGGCCGTAAAAATATCACCTCAGGAAAGGAAAGGAAGTCGTCAAGCCAACATGTGAAGCCAAAGGGTTTGGACCGTTTAGGAGCCTCGGAGTCTTACAGGCGACGTATTTCTGTCAGTATGACGGTCGAACTCGCTGCCAAAGACGTGATTAAGAAATGTAAAAGAAAACACAAAGTGAGCCTGTGCGTAAAAAGAAGCCGTTAAATCTGAACGAGGACGCTAAAACGGCGCAGAAGTTCCTGCTGAGAAACACATGTGCAGACAAGACCGATCCAGCCGAGCACTAAATTCCACCGCCCGGCCGTGTAGATGGGACGTGACAGTACAAAACAGAAGAGGAACGTCTGGAGATTTCTCTGACAGGAAGAGAGCGCTGTGAATGATTCTGACTCATAAATCATGTCTTTCAGGGGGCTTCCAAACGCCGCAGTGTTTGGGTGCTGCTGTAAAAAAGAAAAAAAGCTGGAGTGTGTGTTTGGTGTGTTTTTTCTGCTCCCACGCTGTGACACAAATCAAAATGTTGTGGCAGGTTGTGATGACAAACTCGCTGTTGTTGTGTTTGGGTTCTTGAGGAAAATAGTTACAATCCTTCAGCGAGGTCCAGAGGGAGAAGAGGATCGGAGCTCGGGCCTGCTGGAGGAGGAGGGGGGGGCGGGGGGGGGGGGGGGGGGGGGGGGGACTTGTTCATGGGAAAGATCAGCTGGTTTGTCTCTGTGGTGCACTTAGTCTGTGTTTGTGTGTGAAAGAAGCCGAGGAGTGTGAGCAGAGAGTCACAGACATACAGATACAGATTTTTCTGATTCTTAAATTCCTCGAGCTTCTGATTTTTAACCCCCGACCTTTTTGAAAAAAACTCTCTCTCTGAGGAGTTTCGCTCCTTACTCTGTTTGATGCTTTCATGGGTTGATTGGATTCCCTGGAAATCAAAAGGAGAAAATTATACATCACAACTTCTCGTGATAAGACCCGGTGCTATCTGCCCACCAGGATTCTATTTTTTCTTATGTTCAACAATTTTTATAGATTTTTCAAAAAAGGAAACACACACACTCCCCAGTTGACATGACCAAAGTCAAATTTTAAATAACATAGAAGATCAAAGTGAAGGAAACAGAGAGAGATCTCACAGACTCCCAGGTCCCTCCATTATAAAAATAAATAATTCAATCATAAAGTTATTAGATTTAGTAATACAGTAAATCCATCCGTATCTTTATTTCTCGTTGTTTGACCTCCTCGCCTCTTTCTTTCCATCAACACCGAGCTCTGTTCCTTTCTCTTTGTTTCCTTACTTCCTTATTTATTCCTGCCCTTATTTCTGCCTGTTTCTTCCTTTCTTTGATCCTTTCCTCATTTCCTTCCTTCCTTCCTTCCTTCACTCACTTCTATTGTGTCTTAAGTCCCTTCCCCTCCTCTCGTCTCCTCTCTCTTGTTTCTCCGCTGTCTCTCTCTTTTAATAAATTGTTATCACACTCATCTCCCCCTCGTCTCGCGTTTCAGGTCATCCTTATTAAATGATTATCTGAAGGAGGCCGAGCCTCTTCCCTCTCCTCCTCAGATGATGGAGCACCCATTAACCCGCAGCAGCCGGCCGCCTCCAAACACAAATAATCAGCTCTGATGTACCATCGCGTCCTCCCGCCTACATAATTGTAGAAAATTGTTGGACTTAATTTGGACCGGTTCGCTCCATCACTGAAGTCCGTCTTACATTTAATCTGGCACACATCGTGTAGACAAGGTTTGGATCCCAGTGCTGCTGAGGGAACGAGTCCACAAGGACACACGACCAGAGATTCTTTGATGTTTGATAATAAATGTAAAAAGTTCTGTAGTAAAGGAGTGTGTTTCAAGACAAATCCAATGAATGGTTTGTTGACGTTAAAGCTAAGGCTCGACGGATACAGGCCTTTTAGGGACGATACCGATATCGATATTTGGGAGAGAAAAAAACGAAACTGATAATGTTCGATCTGTAGAGATAGTAAAAGATTGACACATTTATTCCGTTGATCCCTCAAATGCAGTTATCAAACACTTGTGGAAAAGATTTGTAACGAAGACAAGATGGCCACTCAACTGGAAAATAACTGAGCATCACCGCTCGACACTCTGCAGAGTTATGACGCTTGTTGTAATCCATATAGCGCCCTCTGCTGGTGACAGAGAACTGCTAGTTTAATACATAGAAACTCAAATGACATGATATTTGGCTGGTGAATAAATCGAGTAACATCTTCGATAAAATGAGCCGAGACCGATAGTCATTGGATAAGCTGATATCGGCCGATATTATCGGCTGGACGATTAATCGGTCATGCTCTAGAAGTTATAAATATTTCTCACCCAACTCTGCAACTATAAAGACACTTTACCTATTAAGTGCAGCTGAACTCAAACAATATTGGTTCGGTCTCATTTCCGGCTCAACTGATTTTCATGGCGAAAATGAGACGTTGACAAGCCAAAAAAAAAGATCTTAAAAAATGACAAAACGTATCTTTACTTTTCATTACGAGCGAGACGGGACTTAAACATAGTTGGACGTTCAGACAGCATTTAAGGTTTTCATAAAACATGAGGGTAAATCCTCGGAGCTCATTTGAACCATTTCATTCTGTCTGTATTTACTAAAACTAGATCTGAGTCTCTGTGGTAAAGTGAATCCTTTATTGAAGACATCTGAATGAATGAATCTGCAGTGATTCAAGGCAGATCTCCAAAACACCGCCGCTCAGCACCAGGTTGCTCTCCACACAGTTGTGGTTCACCACAGCAGCACTGTGGGCCCCGGGGCCCCCGAGGGCTGCGGCGGGCAGATGAAGCTTTGCGCTGACTGACCGGCCGATCGAGCGAGAGGCTGTTTCAGACGAAGCTGTCAGCGAGCAGTCCCGCGTCCTGCTGAGTCTCATTTATAAGGCGGACTCGGCTGTGAGGGGAGCAGTGACAGCTCAGGAGGAGAGAAATGTGGGATTCATTCGGCCCTCAGGAGCGGTCACATTGAGGGGATGGAGGACACATGTTGGAGTGGATACGTGCATCGCAAAAGACAGACAAATACAAAAATTATAAAGGTGAAATCTGCCAGTTTTATCTGTCGTATGCAAGCATCAGCGCACTAGGGACATATATTTAAAACAACTATAGTGCTCGAGAAATCTAATTACTTTAAAGAGTACATATTATCCCCCTTCTCCATCTTTTCAAACAGTCCCCTGTGGTCTAAATGAAACATCTGTGCTGTGCTTTGGTTAAAATAAAACATGAATCAAGCACCAGAGGAGGTTTGTGACCCTGTATGAACCAGCTCTCTCAGAACGCTCCGTTTTGGTGTGTGTGTCTCTTTAAATACAATGAGCCCCCCCCTGAGTTTTCCCCGTAGACATCACTCCTCTGTAGAGAGAATAAAAATGGCGGACCTGCGCAAACGTTTTGCTCTAGTCTGGGGGTGGAGTCCATGGGTGGAGATACCAGGGGAGGGGAGGATATTTGTTTGCCAGAATCCTACTGTGACATCACAAGGATAGCACATTTGAAACGGAGCATTTTTCTCTGCGTTGTAAGACTTATGCAGACCACAAACAAAGGACTGGATGGGTTTAATTCACATTTTGTGGGTCAGTAGACACTCAGGTTACCCAAATATATGTTCAAAAACACTGTACAAGTGGATTTTTCATAATATGCCCCCTTTAAGAACGAGTGCTCGATCACTTTTAAATTCAATATTTTTTGATACAAATAAGTCGGACATGGCCCGCTCAGAACTTAGCTACTTTGTCCTCTGCAGCGTGCCCCTCGGATGTACTGTGACCTTTTTTTTTTGGGCCATGTTTGCCTTTATTGGAGAGAACAGCTGAAGAGAGAGAGGAACTGTTGGACGAGTGGAGGGGGGATAACATGCAGCAAAGGGCCGAGGTCAGATTTAATCCCACAGCTGCTGTGATGAGGAAAAATGTGTGTAAATGGTAAATAGACTTGAGCTTTATATCCTCGTAGTGTTGATATGATGGCAAATATTCTCATCATATAGTATAGCGGACTCTGTTGCTTCATTCTATACTTCTGCAAAAAACAATTTCCTTAACGTCTTGCCTCAGGAGACCCCCCCTCCCCCCCTCCTGTCTGACAGGGATAGTCTCCCGCTGTGAGGTGCATATGTGAACAGCCAGGTCAGGAGAATCTCCTGAACTGATCTAGATATTTTCAGGAGTGAAAATGTGAAGATGTCTAAAGAGACGCTGTATCCGGCAGATGTCCAACAAATCATCAGATCAACTTCATCCACTAACGTTGTTGCTGTGCGATGACTTCATGAGGTCACATTCCTGCACACCTTTCCTCCTGTATTCATCGCTGCTTTATTGTGCTTGGCATCAAACTCTCACCGGGCTTCCTGAGCCGCCTTAAAGTCCTCTTATTCTTCAGTCTGCTCCTTTGACCCCCTCGCTGTGTTTGTTTGGTAGTCTCCAGGAAGAAGTGCTTTCTTGTAGGTTCTCTCCCCGTGCCCTTGCGGTAGGCGTTGCGGGCGTGGATGTGCCGCTTTTTTTCTTGTGATCCAGATCGGAGAATCCCTCAGTCAGGGTGGACTCGGAGAGAGGAAGCTAAATTTAGGGCTGTTGCAATCATTTCAAACCTCTGTGCACAGAGAAAACCTGCAGGGGAGGCGCTTCTTTGGAAAGGTGACTGATTAGACTTTTACATAAAGTGTATTTTTCCTTAATACAAGATCTGAATACATCTCTCTCTGCTGAATACTGAGTCTGTGATCAGATCTTGAGGTTGAGGTTGTGGTCTTTTGCTGAGGATCTGGATATGGTCTCTATCTCTGCAGCACCAGCAGTGACACCATCAAAACAAGACCTGGTCTGAAGTCTCAGTCATGAGCGGTAGGTCTGGATTGCATCAAGCTAGCTCGGCTTAGACAGAACACATACTCTACAGCAGCCAGGTATGAACCATCAATTCAATTTTCAACGTCATTAATCCCCCAAAGAACTGGTTTTGGACTTTGGATCCTAAATCTGGATCATAAAAAAAAACATGTAAAGCAAAGGAATGCATCCTGCTCAACTGGAATCAGCAAAGACCTCCAACATTCAATCGGTTCAAACTCAAATCCTCAATGACACTTGAGTACTGGAGCAGCGCACATATGACTTAAAGGAGAGAGGAGACATCGTCATGACAACATGGAAGCCTTTTATGGACCTCTGACATCACACCCAGGAGAGCACGATGTGCTTTGGCCTTATGCAGATTTTTGTCGTTACAGTAGCTCCCCAAAACAATATAGAAGTAGGAAATAAAGAGATATATAGAATTAGATAGAAACAGAATAAGCAGCAAAGCGCAGAGTGTCCACAGGAATAAAAAGCTGTGTAGACAGATTAGAGAGACTAAAGAAACTGTGCAGCTGAGACACGATGGCCACAAGAACAAAGAGCGCTGGGTCAGAAAAACACAGCACCAAGACACTTCTCCCTTAGAGCTGCTGGAAGTGGGAGGAAATGTTTTAGTGACGAATACACAGAATCACACACTACACAAGAAAACACAGAGAGACACTCTCATGATATCTCTGATGGTGAGACAGCCCAGAGCGCTGCGACCCAAAGTGATATTTGAGTTTAACACACCTGGACCAAATCAGAGACAATCAGTCACACACACACACACACACCTGACCCTGCTCTGACACGATTCCCTCCCCGCATCTAAATGTTTGTTTTATTTTTACAATTTATATTTTATTTTAAGAGTAAAGACATAATCAGTGGTGATTCTAGAGTCTGTAGGGGCCTCCAACCAGCATTCATCACCATCATGTCCTCCAGGGTCCCGACCCTTCCTCCTCTTCCTGTTTTTCCTGTTTCTCCTTTCTCTCCTAGAGACAGAGAATTCCTCTTTGTTTTTATTTGCTGACTTTTTTTTTTTTTTTTTCACTTTTCACTTTCACAACTTTTGGTTTGGTTTTAAGTGTTTGTTTATCATTAGTTGTTAAAGAAATGTTCAGCCCTTTAGAAGAACCATCATGAGACCACAGTTAATGTAGAGACGGACTGAAACAGGCCTGCTGGGAAGTCTTTGTCCAGACAGGTCCAACGGGGCCCCCTTGTGCCAACAGACAGTATAACAATCCCAACCTACCAGCGTTATAAAACCACTTTGTCCACCAGATGTCGCCACCGTCAAAGAAAAAACAGAGCGTCACATCTTCACCACAGTCACAGTCCTCCAGTTTATCAGACAGTCAGTCTCCACTCTGACCTGAGACACTTTAAAGAGTTTAAAGCCGCTCATATAAACACTGAAAGAGGGGATTTCTGCCTCGTCATATAATTTCCTCCAGGTCATACATTCATTATATTCATGTCAGTGACGGGGATTTAACCAACAGCTCGTCCTCAGTGTTTATCAGCATCCTGAGGTCGAAACTTTTTTTTTTTTAGCTCAGAGGAGAAAGTCGGGTCAGTTTATTCAGGTTTTCAAAACTGTTTTTGCACGCTTTTCTCTTTATTCCCGAGTGATCTTGTAGTTCTCTTGTGATCTTGTAGTTCTCCTGTGATCTTGTAGTTCTGATGTGATCTTGTAGTTCTCCTGTGATCTTGTAGTTCTCTTGTGATCTTGTAGTTCTCTTGTGATCTTGTAGTTCTCTTGTGATCTTGTAGTTCTCCCGTGATCTTGTAGTTCTCGTGTGATCTTGTAGTTCTCTTGTGATCTTGTAGTTCTCCTGTCATCTTGTAGTTCTCCCGTGATCTTGTAGTTCTCCCGTGATCTTGTAGTTCTCGTGTGATCTTGTAGTTCTCCTGTGATCTTGTAGTTCTCCTGTGATGTACAGCTGCTCACGCTCCAGAAACGGGCCCAGTGGGGCAGAGTGCACTGGACGTCTGACGGAGCAAAACCGTGGCGCTGTCAGAATGTAGTGTGCATGGAGTATGTGGAAAGTTGCCGTAAAAGTCCAACACATCATACATTAGTCGAGAGCAGCCTAGCATGTCTCTTTGTGTGAACTGCTGGCATGACCAAGACGAGTGTGCACTGCTAGGAGGGGCCCCTGTGAACCCTGGCCTAGGTCCCCTGCAGACCCTAATATTGCCTCTGTTGACAAAAAGAAAAGAGTAATGGAGAGCTCGTCCTACAGAGAGATAAAACAGAGAGCAAATTAAAAACTAAAGAGGATTACGTACACTTTACATTATCAGTTGCTTGCAGCTCTCCTCATTTGTCACCGTGGGTTCAAATCTCCGGAGTAGCCCCCCCTGTAATCTAAGCGTACGCTGTGAGGAGTTCATTACAGGGATCTGAATGTGAACACGGAGCTCCTCCTGCCCGAGGCGGCTCTCTATCAACAGTCGGAATTCCACCGAGCTGCTGAGGACGGAGATGTGCAGGAAACCGGAGACGCTGTGGAAGTGTGAGAGCCGGAGACACAAAGCGAGCGGGCCTTTGTGGACGTCTTAGGAATGTTCCGGCGTCAACACTTTTTAAAAGAGTCTTTGATGTGCAGCGCTGTTTTCCTCTCCTGTGACGAATACGTGATCCTGAGGAGGCCTGAAGTTACCAACGCACCACAAAGTTTAATTTTTATTATTCACAGACAGTTTTGAGATCAATAAATTGACATTTTGGAACGCCTTACTCAGTGATGTTGTTACTTCCATGAAGGTAACAGTTTAGGTGTAGGTCGCTATTTTTACATCTCTGTATTTGTCTGATCGCAGCAATCTTGAGTTTTTCAGCATTTTCAGATTAAACCTCCTGAAGATAAAGATCTCCTTAGATGATTTTTACTGCATTAAGACTGTCAGTTATGTACCGTCAGGTGTTGTTTGAGCTCAGGTAACATCAATGTCTGGAGCCCTGTGACTTCCTGGCCTTAACAATCGGGCAAAGAGCGAAAGTTTCCTTCTGCATATATTCAGTGAGACTCGAAATGTACAGGGCTGAGGGGCGTAGATGGCCTAGCAGTTGGGTCACGCCCCATGCGTAGCGGCTGGGGTCCATCAAGGGGGCCGCCCTGGTTTGGGTCCAACCTGTGGCTCCTTTCCCGCATGTCATATCTTACTCTTTTTCTCCCCCAGTTTCCAACTCTATCCACTGTCTTATTGCATGAATGAATGAAACAAATCTTTATTTTATTTTTTTTACATGGGGTGCAGATGGCCTAGCGCAGGGAAGGGCAACTTTTGTAACAGCAAGGGCCACATTAATTTAATTCTCACAGCCAAAGGGCCAAATTGTAGAATACAATAAACGATTACAGTCAAGTATGTCTCAAATTTAACTCAACATATACCAGTGATCAAATATTATTATGGACATATTTTTGGTTTTCACGATTTTGTCATGTTTTCTTCATGTTTCCAAATAATTAATATGTAAAAATTGACCTGAGGGCCACGTTTAGGGTTGATGGGAGCCGCTAGTTGCCCACCCCTGGCCTAGCGGTTAGGTCGCGCGCCATGCACGGAGGCTGGGGTCCTTTGGGCATTCGATCCAGTTTTGAGTACAACCTGCAGCTCCTTTCCTGCACATCATCCCTCACTCTCGCTCTCACTCTCTCCATTTCCGACTCTATCCACTTCTTATCCAATAATCAAGAAGTCCCAAAAAATACCAAAACATACCAAACATGTTTGGTATGTGAGGTAATGAGTCAACTGAAAGAAGGTCCAATAGGAACCAGCTAAAAGTTACTGAAAGAGGTCACCTGTTTCCTCTCTCCATGATCGACCTCTGCAGTGAGACTGCTGCAGGAAACAGGAGCCTCCTCTGCTCTAAGCTGCTTCATTAAAGGCTTCACTGATGCACGACGTCGCAGACAGACGACCAGAACCTGCAACTAAACCTCCGACACTTTGCAGCACTTCTGTCAGGAGTCAAACTTTTCTCAAAACAACAAAGTCGCACAGGCAGAGCGAAACACTGAGTTTATATGTCTCATCTGAAACTTTAAGGCTGATACTAAAACGTTCAGAAACCCCAAAAGAATGTTGTCTGAAAATGAGGACCAGTATAGAATAATGTGAAGAAAAAATCATTTATCATTTTTAATATTTTACAGTTTTTATAGAGTACAAAAATAGAAGAAATCCCCCTTAAATATGACAGTGTTTCAGGGATCCCATCCAGTGATGACAGCAGTGGTCACAACTTAATGCAGCAATTTAGCTGTTATCAATCGCACCTCAATCCTCAATTAATCGACTTATTAACAATAGGTTTTAATATTTGCAGCATTTTTAAAATCCCCTTTTTCTACTTTTGTATGTGTCGCTGTTGTTTGGTGATATCTCGCTCAATACAACGACCAGTTTTGCAAAGTAAAGACGCGGAAATCGAACAGCTAGAAGAAGAAATTCTGAAAAAAGTGGATCATCATAAACTGATGCATAAAAGTCCCCAATCAAGCAAGCTGAGACATGGACTGGACGGCCGGCTCCTCCCCTTGTGTATAAAAGCTGTTTTAGTCAAGTAAGTAGTCATTGAAGTGTTTATAGATCACGCTCATTCTGTGTCAATTTACATGCAGCTATGAGCTAACTAAAGAGCGCTAACATTAGCATGCTAACACAACAATGCAGGACGCAGGTGATTGCAGCTCGAGCAAAAGGACAATTTTGTCCGCCACTTGCACTAAAGTCCTTCGTGTGAATGTGAGTGGAGAGGGGTTGGAGGTGTGTCTCTGGAGGAGAGCGGAGGCTTCAGTATGGAGGAGGTGTCTCAAAACAGCAGTTTGTTTTGGTTTCATGCTGATGCTCAAGGGCGACACCTACTGGATAAAAAAGTTTCACATTCTTCCTTCAGTTTGTTAATTCCACAACCAGGTTCCTAGTGAGAAAGCCTTTGTTTTAATAGCAGTGTCAAAAGGTCGTTGATTGTGTGAATGATTTGGATGCTTACCATCCAGTCAGCGTCACAAAAGGCAAGACTGAGTTGCATTATGGGAAATGTAGGACTAAATCTTTGGAGCTTACTCCGGACTGAGAGTCAACTCTTGGAGTTAACTTTGAAACAATGAACTCAGAACAGAAAAGAAACAACAGTCTGATCCCTGCAGTGTTCACGAGTCTTGTTGAGGGGATTTATTTCAGGTTCTGCTGCTTCCCTTCATGCCTGCAGAAGCTGTCCAACCAGAGCCGGGCTCCTCTCCCGGATCAGGGCCGACGTGATCTCCATGACCTTCAACACTGACCTCTCCCAGCGCTCTATTTCCTGAGAGAGAGAGGGAAGGGGGGAAAGAGAGAGTGCAGAAAATTACAGAGGGACACGCTAACAACACGCCACCTCGCTCAATAAGTGAGCTCAGCAGTTAGATCCTGCAATAACAAAGTCAGACATCCACACGCAGATTCACATTTGTTCGTGTTTATCTCCTCTCTTAACAGTCACGACTCTGTTTGAGTCATTTGGATGTTTGTATTCCAGTTTACGGGGCCGCCGGCCAGAAGCACGCAGTTAGCGTTAGCAGCCGGTTTCATCTAGCAGGAGACAAAGTTAACCCATGCCCACGTTGTTCCACTTATGGTCATGGCAAGAGTTTGTAAGAACTGTTTGGGAAGGTTTATACAACAATGAGTTGACACAAGAAGTCTGGAAGGGTCCAAATGTTGTTCAAATGTCTAAACTGCACTGAACCTCCCCGACAGACAGTTCTGTGAAGAACTCTGCTGAATCACTTTTTCTTTTAAAAACCACTTCGAGAACCGAGGAGACCAACTGCTAACTTAGAAAAGTGGAGCGAGAGAGCAGTACTGCTGCAGGTCGGAGCAGGCAGAGTGAGAAAGAGCAGAGATCTTGCAGCTTAAATAGACGGCTAATTGGAAGGAGGTGACAAGTATCAGGTGTGAAATCAGTGCAGCTCCAGTTGACTGCCTGAACTAGCTTGCAGCCTCATTCAAAGAGATCCCATTGGATGTTTTCATCTAAAAATGTAAGGTGTAGCTGACTGTAAAGGTCACATATGATGCAAATGACACATCACCATGTTTCTCTAACACTAATATGTGTCTCTATTCTGTCTACAAACCCCCCAATGATGAGAAAAGTCCACCCTCTCCGTCTTTTGCCTGCTCCACTTTTCAGAAAATGTGTGCTCAAACAGGCCGTTTGGAGATTTTCCCTTCATGACATCACAAAGGGCAGTAACCCCTCCCCCAGGTGGGTGACACTCCCACAGCTAGGTGTTTGTTCTGCCCTCTGAGTCTGCCTTCTCACCGTAAACAATAGGACATGGACTGAGAAAGCCCGAGTACACCCAAGCCCTTCCAGAGAGGGGGCGTGGTCAGACACAGCTGATTTACATATTTAAAGGTACAGACACAGAAACAGCCTGTTCTGAGCAGGGCTGAAATAGAGGGGTTTATAGACATGATCAAATACAGGATCAGAGTGGATTTAGAACAAGAAACTTCACAGACATGTTTTGGGGAGCTCTGAGAATTATTTAGACTGGTTGAAGAAGAGGAGGATATGTCATCTTTAAATCAAATAGGCGTTAAATTTTACAGAAGCAAGGACATTTCTCAGTTTGTATATCTAATGTTATTTCATGGCTTGTTCAATCAACAGGAGGAAGCAATCTTCCAAGTCAGGGGGGGAAGAGAAATGCCACAGAATGAAGCCACTTTCTTCTGTTTTTCTCCACAAATGTGTGTAAATGTCAAGCCCTCTGAAGCTCGGGAACCCACCAGGCCTCCTTTAAGTGTTATGGTGCATGATATTGGACAGAGCTACACTAAACCGCGCACGCACGCACGCACGCACGCACGCACGCACGCACGCACGCACGCACACACCCACAACACAACACAACACAACACAACACAACACAAAGTGAGACCATACATTCACTCAGTGTGTGCCGTTTAAAAGCAAACTCCACTGTTGTGGTTGTTTTGCCTTCATGATTTCTCTCTGCTGTATCTCTTTCTTCTCAGCAGACCGCCTGCACAATGCACTTTTAATGGTTTCACTCCCCCTGACTTCATTCTTTAGGCTACAGCGACTCCCACCTTTGATTTAGTTTCTGCATGAAGACTAAGAATGACCTGTTTTCCATCTTTCAAAGCGGCTGCAGTTCAAGGAGCTTTACTTTGTTTTAACCACAGAAAACAGATTTATGATTCATGCTCTACCTGGACTTTTTCATAAGTCTGTAATAATAAGGCTTTTTGACAAAGCTTTTGATGTAAGCACAGAGAAAGTACGTAACAAATATTTTCATTTCTTGAAACTTTGAAGGATATCAGACACGGAGAACACAAGAAAGATGACGAAACCACAAAGAAAGGAAAGCCTGGGATTCATTTGGGTTCCTGCAGAGAGCAAACAGTTTCATACACTACAGCTCTGCACTGAGAGACCTTCAACATTACACACTCAAAGTTAAAGAATATTTGTTTCATGGTATCATATATTTATCGTCTCCAGACCCCCCCGATACCCGGAACGGGAAAAGCAGTTTGGATAAGCAATGGATCAATGGATGGATGAATCACATATTTTTGATTATTAGTCAATTTATTGAACATGTTAAGAAAATACAAACACAAAATAAAAAGGAAAAAAAAAAAAAAAACATATCATGGTGCGTTCCATCAACCTCAGAAGTCGGTGTCCGAGCTGGGAATGATGACATCACACTCAAGTTAGCCGCCTTCCAGTAACAAGTTGGAAAGAAGTCGGAAAAGCAACACGGACACCTCCAGGAGTTACTTTGTTTTGTGAGCTTCCAGGCGATAACCACACACTGCGTGATAGTGTGTGGGGACATATTATTAAAAATCCACTTGTACAGTGTTTTTGAACATATATTTGGGTAACCTGAGAGTCTACTGACCCACAAAATGTGAAATAAACCCATCCAGTCCTTTGTTTGTGGTCTGCACAAGTCTTACAACACAGAGAAAAATGCTCCGTTTCAAATGTGCTCTCCTTGTGATGTCACTGTGGGATTCTGGTAAAAAATATACCCTCCCCTCCCCTGGTATCTCCACACATGGACTCCACCCCCAACCTAGAACAAAACTTTTGAGCAGGTCCGCCATTTGTATTCTCGCTAACGAAGGAGTGATGTCTACTGGGAAAACGGGGGGCTCATTGTATTTAAAGAGACACACACACCAAAACGGAGCGTTCTGAGAGAGCTGGTTTATGCAGGGTCACAAACCTCCTCTGGTGCTTGATTCATGTTATATTTTGACCAAAGCACAGCACAGATGTTTCATTTAGACCACAGGGGACTGTTTGAAAAGGTGGAGAAGGGGGATAATATGTCCTCTTTAATACTAGGCTCCGGTAAGTCATGAGAGTAAACCAGAGTATAACACCAGGATTCTGAACTGCACCATGTAGCTGGTAGTCTGTTTTTGTTTAAAGTATTAGTTATTCTCCAACATGAGTTGTGAAGAATTGTGCTGTGAAAAATGCACATTACTTAAACAAAAAACCAAGGCAAAGTCCCAACCTATGAAAACTGGAACCAAGAGCGGTAATAAACCGCAAGTATCCTGCCAAACAGGATCCAATCAAATTTTGACTTTTCACCGTAGAAGCAGCAACCGAACTTCTTGGGTGTAAAACCATTTTCAACAGCCAGCTCTAAGAGGGGAGGTTTGCTAAGGTGTGAAATTAAATAATACAAGAACGCTTAAAAGGACTTTTCTCAAAGTGGAACATAAAAAAATATATTAAAAAGACATCCCAGTGAGGCGACAAAACAACGCTCTTTTGTTATCCTGAACAACAAATTGAACATGACTTCATTCATTCTGGGTAACAAGTACGTGTCAGAGCATGACACATTTGGAGCTCAGTGTTTGATCAACGGGAGTAAAAGAAGCTTTCTCTCCTCCTTTGTTGCAGTTAAGAGTCTAACTTCACAGGCCAGCTCCCGACAGCTCCGTGTGTGCAGCGACTGGACGGAAATGTGACGAGGTGTGAGAGCGATGAGCGTGGAATCGGGCCTGACCGTGGTTAATGGAAGCGAGAGACCCGGCGTTCAGGACTCCCCGAGCACTCCTCCCTAATCAGGACCAGCGGACGGGGGAGTCAGATGACACGGATTTTCCACACCGACCTACTGAAAAGGGGAACTGGAGGAGGCACTGGAGCGCAGATCAGCGACTCCAGACTCTCATTGATTAAAGCAACACAGAAGATGGAATATGAATATAATCATGTCGGATGAACTCCAGAGGCATTCTGCATCCATGTCTAAGATTTATTTCAGGCCAGACCTTTGAAGAACCAAAGGAAGATGACTGACGTAAAAACACAGCAGCTTTAAAGCACCCAAGTTATAGTTCTTTGGTTTGATCCATAATACGATGGGCCAGTACATCTGCAGGCAGTCAACAGTTTCAGCTGATAGCACAACGTTCTCGCTGTATCCTGAGGAATACGTGGTATCATCAGCGATCAGTCGGCAGCTCAGAGCGAGATATCAAAGAGTTTGAGTAATATCTGATTGCATCTTATCTTTGTTTACACCATAAGCAATCAGATCAAAGCATTCCTCTGACTGTTATCTAAAACAAATTACATCTTTACACGCAAAGTATTTGAGATGTTACACATGTTTGGAGAAGCTACAAGGCCGGGGGATGATAAATGTGACGATGAAACGATCATTGGTTTCATTACCACCCAAGTGCATTGATGAGGACCATGGGAAAGTCACGGCAAAACGTTGGATGTCTCGGGCATATTGAAGACAGCTTCAGGCATTAAGCCACAGCTAATGACTCTATTACAGACGCTCTGTTTTCTTATAGGCAAAACACTTTGGTTTGCACACGAGATAATGCAACAACAACAATAAATAAATAAAAAAAGCACAAAAAGGCAAAGTCGAGATCACCAAGGAGGATCAAAGTTTTGAGCCTGTCTAAGCCCTTTCCGCTGAATTATTTCCACTCCAGATATGCGGTCTTTGAAATATGAATCATGCTTCACGGGGCAGTGTTATTAAATCAAGTAGTCGCTTGCAGAGTGGAACACAAATATGACTTGAGCTTTGCATCGACTCGTGGCACAGCTTTAAGTAGTCACAACTGCCACTCAGGCTTCAAATGTGGTCGAGATTAAAGCACGACAAAAGGGTAGAATTACCGAACGCCAACAAACTCAGAGGCTTCGAAGATATTTGCATATCGAACTGCTCTCAGGCTGAAATCTATATGACTGGAGGGCCACAGAGGAAGGAGCTGCAGTTAGCTTCAGTGAGTGGAAGGTCTTGACAGACAAAAGATGTTACCTCTCCTGACCTGGACTTTGCTGCTGTTGGTGGGGGTGCCGCTCTCCCCTTTTCCAATGAAGACCATCCAGGGTAAATTAGGCAGATTGCTAATGGCCAGCTCACTGGCTCGTAAACATCAAGAGAGGAAATTCATGTGTTGTGGCACACGGGACAGCATATTAAAGACAGAACACAGGCATGCACTGCGTGGATGCATCATAGGCATTTTGAGTGCATCCTCACGCACACAAAACAATGAGATTGAATGTAATCCAGGAGGGGATTTGCATGTCTCAAAAACTTCAGAGTCTATCCTCCAGCACTGACAGTGAGAACAGTTTTCCACTGTCTCCGTCCCAGTGATGTTTCCAAGAGAATATGGAGATGAGGAAACTGGCAGGAGTGCTTCAAGGCTGACGATTTCGCAGTGTGGCATCGCTGTCACAGGCACATCCATCTACTGAAAGTATGCCTAGAAGTACATAAAGAGGTCATGTCCGCCGTTGTCGGTTAACTTGACCTGCTTTTGAGCCACTTCTGGACGACTGTGTCTCAGGTGTTTCAGGTTTAGTTCAAAATAAAAAACCTTGTCTTACATTTGAACCAATACAGTGTTTCAAAGACAGATGTTTTCTTCATGAGCTAAAGTCTTACTCTGCCTTCATGCGCTCCTCGGAAATACAGTTTTTTTTTTTACCGTATTGACTAGTTACAAGCACATAAGCAAACCCTCGAAAGTCGTTATTACGAGAGGGAAATTGGGAAATTGCAAATGGGCAGCAATGGGGGTAAGCTTGGAAACGGTGTCAACAATTGATGGCAAAACATATATTCCTTCACTTTGTTCGAAGTAGCAATCTTTTAATTTTAGAACCTCCACAATACAGCGTGTTATAGGATGGAAACTTTCTTCCTGAGTCCCAGTGCAGCCTGCAGGAGGATACTTTAACCTTTTATTATTCAAAGTGCTTGTTTTTACAAGATTCAATTGACTCTTATTAGACGTGAGGGAACCTGACTTTCCACTTCAAGATGGTTAACAGCCATACATCTTCACTTAAAGGATTCCCCAGCCAAAGTGTCATCATTTATTCACATTATTGGAAGGACCATCAGGAGTCATGTTCGCCATATTAAATGAGAAAGCGACACATTTACATTGTGGAATTCCACCATTTCTTCCCCACTTACAGCCGAGCCTCTGCTACTTCGATTACTGACGCATCCAAACCCCTTGGTGGCCTAGATGACATTTATATAGTTTCTCTTGACAGATTTCACATTAAAAAAAAAAGAGACTGCTCAAAAACTATATATAAACTGGTGTCGGGGGGGGGGAAAATACCACTGGATAGGAGTCATAGATGGAGCGAGTTCTGGGGGATTTTATTTTAACTACAGGCACCAAGAAGTTAAATTCCAGTCCAAGAGAAGAGACATTTTAAGAAACAAAGTGACAGCATTGTTTTAATAAACAATTAGCGCCACATGTAATCATTTGATTGGGTAGTAACTGAAAGTCAAATGTTCTCAATCAGTCCCATGTGTATGAATGCACAAACACATGCGACAGCCTTGTTATTCCAAACTGAAACCGCAAGCTTATGAAATGGAACTTCAATCATTAGCTTCTATTTTTGCTTACTGCTTTAAGGGAGGATTTTGACAAGCTGTGAGGCGACAGGTCTTTGAAACGGAGCAAAGGGTGAACGGGGAAGAGAAAAAAAAAAAAGGGGGGCGGGGGGATCATTCATGGACCACACAATAAGCAATCCTCAAACTCTCTCTTCTCCTAAATGCCACAGTTGCAATCAACCTTTCCATCTAAAAAAGCAGCGCAGCAGCACTTCTGCCACACAAGACGAGCCTGCTTTGAAGCTTAAAGGTCTCAGGCAATTAGGACCTTTAACAGTGACAATTTGTACGCCTTCTGTCATATTCCCCGAGATCCCCCAGCCCTGTAGACTGCTGCTCCTGCTGCTGCTGAGGGCTTCCACCTCTGTTCCCTTCATGACATGCCAACAGCGCCGGTCCTAATTGAAAAACAGCTTATGGAAAAGCTTGGCGCAGAGCCCGAGCCAAGGGAACTGGAAAGAGTTGTTCGAGTCACACCAGCTACCATAACCCAAGTGGCCAAGAACATTTAGAAAGTTTTTATGGCCCTCTTTTCATCATCCTTAACGTTTTACTGTCCTCTGACATCTGGGTGCTTCAGCATTAACAGTTGTTGCATCCACTTGAGGGCAGTATCATTACTAGAAATGAAGCCAGAGAGCGTTCTCCACTCTGGCAGTCTTAAAAGTTAAAACCACCACCTAACATGAACTTCACAGAGCATTACTCCGACTGCTGTGACTTAATAGATGAAGTAATTTCTTAGAAAAACTCTCCCCAAATGACCTGTCTGTTGAATCCCAGTGTGATTCAATACAGCTAAAAAACACCCGATGCTTTGGTTCTTAGAGGGGATAGGGTTACAGGGTTTCTGACAGCTCGTCTCTGAGTGGGTATTGTGGTCCTGCTGCCCTTGCTCCCCTCTGTGTATCACTGAAGACAGGAAGTAGCTCGGGGCTATGCAGCGAAGAGAAAAGGGGGCAGCATCAGGTCCGATTACTTGCAGGCCAAGAGTCTGATTGGAGCCCCGAGTTTTACAACACTAGAATCCTGTGGAGACTCGGTCTAAATGATGAAGAATAACAGCAGAGCGGCTCTAATCCTGTGGTAGACATGGATATATTACAGGGGGAAATGCACCATAAGTCACACAACTTTAACCACCAAATGAGCACCTTTTATATGCCTTCAATAACTTTAATGTTGGCATCATCAACATGTGTTATTCCACTCTGCGTGACAGTATCATATCGACTCTTTCCCGGCTTTTTATGGATGGTCTATGTGGGAAATATTCAAACCCAAGTCTCTGCGTCTTTACGGCTGGAAATACTCCGTCTCAAGCATGGTTTTGTACACGCTTCCCCCAAATTTAGTCTGACACGCTTGATATCTTTGGAAAGCTTGGGATCGCCACTAAAAAACTGAAACAAAGATCTGCTGGTTGGAATAATTCACAGTTTGAGTTTTTATGACGGAGCCTTCAAGAGGTCAATGTGATTTAGTAGAAGTTAAAGAAAACAGCACTAACATGTGTGAAACTATCAAAAGTTAAAGTAAACCGTAAAGTTGAAGTGTTAAAACTCTTGTCATGCTTGGGAGGATTTTCATGGTTTCAGACCGGCTCAAGACAGAAAGAAAAAAACATGGAAAAAATAACACTTTGAGATAACATTCTAAAAAGATTTGCACTATGCCAGTGGTTCTCAAACTTTTCACAGTGAGTACAACCACAGAAAATATTTTGCTCTCCAAGTACCACCATTATGTCCAACATTGAAATACAGTAGCGTAAGGCTATTTAACTACATCTGAAGTTTACACAGGAGGCCATTTTATTCCTGATATGTATATTATTTATTATTGACGCACTGCAGCCTGGGCTCATTCTCTGTGCGGCTCCAAAAGAAGCCAAACTGAATGCGATTGAGTCATATTTTCTTACTGTTTTGCCTCGTCTGTTGCTAGTGGGTGCTAAAGCGTCACTTGCTCTGCTAATGTCGCCTCTTAGACTTGTCTGATTAATCGGTCGGGCTCTAGTAGTGACAGAACATAGTCGATTATTGTGTGCTGATGTTGTAATAATAAAGAAAATGGAGGATACAACCCTTCACCGTGTTGTCAAATCAGATCGCTGACAGGATAATCGTAATCAAATTGAATCTTAAGACTTGTGAAGATGCACAGCCCTACGCCTGTTTGCCTAGCGGTTAGGTAGCATCTCATATATAGTCCTCCAAGCAACCTGACCGTGCTCGAGTCCGACCTGTGGCTCCTTTCTCTCATATAATTCCCCACTCTCTGTCCCAGATTACAAGCTATATCCACTGTCCTATCAAATGAAGGCCCAACAAAAACTTTAAAATAGCATCTTTGTGGAGTTACTCATGTACCTGAGTGTTTGTATTTAAGATACCTGTGTCGTTCCCACTCCGCCTCACTTCATCTGAAAGAGATTGTAACGTCGGAAAATGAATTAGTCAACAATCCTGCTGTAGGTGTGTGTGTCTGTGAGTTCCCTTGGACTTTCCAGTCGTAGAAAAAGCAAACTTTTGTATTGATCACTGCTTTAGAGAGAACAATTGCTGCCACAGAATCCTTTCACAGTACACTTGTAAAGCTCTTTCAACACAGGTTTCCAAAATATCCTGTCTGGGGGCGACCGTTGTGCAAACATAGCCGTTTGTTAGCCACGTCTAATGTATGACTTTGCTTTTTGTGTACCCTCTTCTGAGAAGGCAAACCCTGCCAAGAATGGGACATCGAGGGGGTCTGTGTTTCCACTGGATCCCCTCAGTGAGAACTATTTCAACAAGCTCTGATGAGAGATGACTTTGTTTGGATTCATCTCACCGAAAGACATACCTCAAAACACAGAGCAGGACAATGGATCTTTGGTCAAGGAGGTATGAAAGCATGAAGGCATGGGTGGGATTTATGAGCTGGGACATACCAAATCCCTCGTAAGAGCCCCCACACCCTCTACAGATGCCTCATTTACTTATCGCACTGTATCACTTACACCAAGCCAAGGAAGCCAAACACAGTCGATATCCCGGGCCATCTGAGGTCAGGTGCAGGTGCAGGGATATTTCACCAAACAAGACATTTATTACAAGCTGGCTTTTCAGCAGCTCACATCCTGGCCAAGGCTTAGTGCCCTCACTTCCATCCTCAATACTAGCTTAGATTGCTATCGCTTTAGGCCGTCAGCCAAACATACAAACATAGGTGAAACACTGTGTTTTTGTACCGCTGTCAAAATATCAGGGAACCACAGACTAAACATCGGGGGGATACCGACGGCTGTGTGGCTTGACAGATGTAGTGTGAGAAGAAGAAGAAGAAAGGGCCGCTACAAGAAGCTGTTAAAGGAAAATTGTTTTCACAGGACACTTCATGAGAAAAGGACTGTGAGATTCATTTTTGGATATTGAATACAAAAACAGACCCTTGAATCTGGTTATTTATAACTTTAGGAACGTCCAGTTGGGGTTTCCAACGGAGCTGAGAATTTAACTTTAGCACTGAGGAACAAACTCAACTCATTTTTAAGTTTCAAGTTTCTGCTGCTGATGGAGGACAGTGTTTCCTGCAGCGCTTTATAATCCAGGTGTTCCCTACGTTTTAATTACTGTTGTAGAAAAAAACTTAATTGTTTAAAATTCTCCTGTGTCTCTTTGTGAGATCCAACAGCAGCTCTGGATGCTCTGTTTCGGATCAGACCCCGATGGTTTGGGCCACACATGATCTGCTGAAAAACTTCACCGTGTTTGTGTCAAATAAATTTGATGGCACATGCATATATTAAAAAGAATAAAATCCCAACCTTAGTTTTTATGCACATTTTGCAAATGGTTGTTCCAAAAGCTTGACATTTATTAAATAAGAAAGCACTTCAACAACAGTTTAATTAAAAAAAAAATTGTCCCCTTTGGGAAGTTTGACTTGGACTCGAGTGCTGCTTACATTTAGCTGCCTCTCGAGTAAAATCAATAAATCTATGGTGAAATACAGTCCAGGCTATCTGCGTGTAAATGTTTGCTCTGATCTATTTAATAGATTAAACTGAATGGTTAACAACTAATTCTAATGTTTGAACGACTGCCTATTTGCTTGTTTACTCTTAAAATGATATATTGTTGCTTTAGGTGCTTTCTTGGAGTTGGAAATATACTATATTGTGTCTGGCTGCACTTTTTACTCCTGATAGGATTATTCCTAAAGATCCTTATGCAAACCTTCAACCATCCCATTGGTTCCCAACTAGTTAACCAAATAAGCTGTCATTCTCGCTGGACACGCCCCTCACCTCCCTGTCAGTACTAATTGATCTAACCAACAAAACTAACCAGCCCACCTTTGCAGGTTG
Source organism: Labrus mixtus (assembly GCF_963584025.1). Taxonomy (NCBI): domain Eukaryota; kingdom Metazoa; phylum Chordata; class Actinopteri; order Labriformes; family Labridae; genus Labrus; species Labrus mixtus. Next base: position 8,389,739 of record NC_083622.1, on the reverse strand, counting down.
GCTGATATATATGTAGATGTCTGTGATTGGTTATCTTTATGTATTTTTTAGCTTTTTGATTTTTTCGTACCTACCCTATTCAAAAGATGTTTGCAAAGTGTTTCTTGATGACCCTGATGAACGCCACAAGCCGAAACGTGTCAAATAAAATAAAAGTTCATTAATTTGATCTTCACACTACAAGTGCTGCTGGAGCTTTTCGACCTCTTCAAGTCTTCCAGTCCTCATGCACCTTGGTAGAAAATCACACTCTGCTTCTTCTTTACTGCGTTAGGTGACCAGGTCAGATGCAGATAGAAACATTTGGATTCTTGGATTGTTTGTAATTGCTCAGCCTTGACAGTGGACGTGTCCTTTACATATTTTAAAGTTCGCCAAAGTGACTTGGAGAGCAGATTTGTATCAGTATTTGGAGCATGTGGTGTTATTATCCCTGGTATGAGTACACCGTTTTCCACTGAGCAGCTATTTTCCACCCCACCCAGCCAGACAAACATGTGTACTGAGAGCTCCCTGCAAATAAAAGCACGGGCAGAGCAGGAAGCCAGGAAGGTGAGCGCCACAAAAACAATCTTTGATGAGGCCGGCTAAGTTAAAGCATAATCCCTGCAGAGAGGAGCCTCCCCACGACAAGACCTGAAGAGCTGCAAGAAAAAGTCAAACCAGGACTACTGTGGGTGGTCAGGAACGGTTTCGAAACCAAGTGGCAAAACAAACACACATGCATGTTTTGCCTTTACTCGGAGTGATTGAATGTTTACAAACTAATTGTGAAGAGCTGGTTTACATTAATCCTCCATAAGAACGTGCCGTCTGTTTCTAACACTCGTTCTGTGTTGGAATGTCATTTCTAAATTATCTGTAAGAGCTCGCGTCAAGTCACATCAGCCCAAACACAGCACTCTCTGGTCTTTTTAATCTAAGAAATCAAAGCTGAGTAAACACCGCTTTGGTATGTCTAATTCCTCCAGCCAAACTCCGGCGGTCAAGTTTCACACATACCGACACACATCTGGATAACGTCGGCATGGAGGATCAGGCTTGATATCCTGCACATGTTGCGGCAGTGCGAGTCTCTCCGAGGCTCTGACCCTAGCACTCTACAAATACATCACGGAGAGCGAGAGCAAATCCCGAGCTTCTGTCTGTGTGGAGATTCCATTGAAGGAGCCAAATGCTCTCATCTCAATTTCCAGCGGGATCTCAGATAAAGTTTTAAGACACACTTGTCAGAAAAATGATCAGAACTTAGGCGAGCGGCGGGGGAATCACTGGGAGAATGGGCGGGGTGGATAATGGACTATAATATCCAGGATGAGTCCTTTAGAAAAACTCGGAGACCAGCCAGAGCTGTCATCCCTCTCTGAGACGTCCTCGGGGTAACAAAAACAGCTTTCCAAAACGCCATATCATTTATCTGTGCAGCTTTCAGCAACCTTTTGATTCATTTATGTTATGTTCATTCAATTAGGCATCACATGTAAAACAGCAACTTGATATCAACAAGGTTTTCCCCTCTTTACTTTAAATTTCGAAACCTCTTTCAATCCAACAAGAGGAGCCAAAAAGACCAATGATTGCAGTTGTTGTAATCACATCCATCTCGTTATGGAGGCAGCTCCTCATTGTTAGAAAAGCAGCATGATGATAGTCTCTCAAAGTCGTTAGAGGGGCCTATAAGTGTTGTATTCAAGACCATACTAACACAGACCAAGACATACCCGGGACCAGTGCTCCAAAACGGAGAGAAGACCAAGACATTTAGGAATCCAGACCGAGTCAAGACCAAGACCAAGGCAGGGCGAGACTAAGACAAGAGCAAGACCATAAATATAAAGGAAAAATCATCATCTTGTGTTTAGCGGGCATGTCACTCACTTAGAGCGTAACACCGGGAAGGTTGAGGCCGTAACCGGGGGATAAAAGTCAAACTACATTTGAATTGAAATTATGTCATGTCAGCAATGATGAGGAAAAATAGCCGATCATTGGTGGCATTGACCGGTCTTGATTTAAAATCCAGAGTCCGCCCAATCTGACACCGAGACAAGACTGAGTAAAAATGATTTTGATTCCAATACGAGACATCAAAAAGTCTTGAGACCAAGACCGGTTTTGACTACTAAAACACAGTTAGAGCCTATAAGATACCAGAATTTTAAAATTCGATACAATACTTGAAACATGTAATGATACTGATACATGGGCCAAAAATATAATCCATGGCACCCGATATTGAGTAATTTCTTGTTTTTGATTACCCTTAACGCTGTCTGCATTGCACTAGAACATTGTCAATATGTGGCAACATGGTGCAAAATAGAGCCCCAGTCTCTGATTCATCCGAGGACAATAGTTGGATCTACTCAGAGAAAGGTTGGGAGTGTGCTGAGACAGCAGAGATGGCAGCCATCTCTGATCCCCTTTGACCCCGCCAGGGTGCGAATACACAGGTGTGACAGCGAGAGCCTCCATTGCCTGTGTTGGGTTTCACCTGTCTGCCTTGTTGGACCTAAACAGGAGAAGCTGAAGCGTATGACGCCTGACAGATGTAGAGTGTGAGAGAAAAGTGCGGACAAAGGCCAATGGAGAAATCATTTTCCCTTGGCGCTTCAATTCCAAAAAAATTCTCCATGAGTGCGTCATTCTTTCACAGAATTAACTGAAGGAACAGATTTTGGTGATGGAAGTCCTCAGTGAATGCTGATTGTTTATGACTTTATATACTTTGGCTCCCTCTAAGGTCCTTTTGAGCCTCGCTGGTCCTTACACTAGGAATGGCAATGTCAGTCGTTTTTTGCTCACCACTTCTTGGTTCCAACTGAAAAATCTAACCGCTTTTTTTACTTAAATAGCTCAGTGACAACTTTCATAAATCTAGTCCATGGATTGCAATGAAATATTGCAATGACATTCATGGTTCCCCCAATGATGATGATCCTACTGACTTTGACCACACCATGATGTCACCCAGGGCCACCGCTAGGTCAAAGTCCACTCCTGAACATTTCTAGGAAGGCCTGTTCAGACTGTCATTTCAAGGCACGATATTTTAGTCACTGTGATGTTTCGCCTTCAATCTGGATGTTGCAGAGGCGTAATGGGGGGACAAAGTGTTCCGCCCTCTGAGCTGTCTTCTGAGGTGGTAACAGAGGCGAGACAGGATCAGGTGATCATTTGATAACTTGATGATTTTCTGACTTTTCCCATCAGTAATTAAAACATTTTGAGGCTCATTGTCTCGGTTGGCAGAAGACTAGAGTAAACTAGTATTTCATAAATAATCAGAATTTTTTTTTGCTGCATTATTTTTACCCAATGCAACATAGAAGCATCATGCTAGGCTGTTAACTTTTTTCTATTGAAAAGTACAAAAATAATAAATTATAAATGAAATTACTGTATGAAACATGGACATAGACTCAGCGACGACAGCCGTCAGTTGCTGAAGTGCACTTTTGAAGCCGATAACGATGGCAGCCAACATGTTGGAAAATGCTGACTCCATCCTTTTTTCTCGTTAAACTAATTGAAATTTCGGTAATTTGCATTTTTAAGGTCAGTGGATTTAAACAAGAGAATCATATTTATTCATAAATTGACTTCAATCTCATATTTGTCATAAAACCTTGAAAAATCCTGGTAAAATCTATCTGGAACCAAGTATCGTGAAGCGTATTGTATCATAATTTCGGTGTGTCGTTACATCCCTACAACTTCATCCCTATAGTTACTTGAATAACAAACACTACGGTCTGGATCTGCTCTTTTTGTAAAATGTCTTAAGTTGATATTTGCTAATGGGCGCTATACAAACAAAAATTGATTGAACGATTCATATTTGTAATTTACTGGCAAAACCAATTTCCTTTGCCAGAGTTTAAGGTCAAGTTCATCTCTTTGATCAGTCCTTAACTTTTCTGCAGCCTCTATATCATGGGCGTATTGCCGTTTTCAGTGTGTGTGTGTTAGCCCACTGATGTTAGCATTTAGCTCACAGAACAGCCCCACAGAGGAGATAATTGTGCTCTCTGAATTACTGGCTCCCTTGTGTTTTGGATTGTGGAGCCTTGAATCAGTGTAAGATGAATCTGCTGATCTTCCAAGGCTTTTCCCCTCAACTCTCCTGCCCCTGTCTCCTCTTATAATACCTGATACTCACCATTAAGACCCAATCGTCTTTTGGGCAGATTTATTTGGATTTAGCCTGAGAAAAGTCCGGAGTGTGCTTAAACCACAGAGATGACAGTCTTCCCTGATCTCCCTTGACCTCGGCGAGGGTACAACTCCAAGAGTGTCACAGCAAGAGCTTCTCTGGGCCGTGTACAGTTACACCTGTCTGCTTTTCAGACCTGGATCTGAGCAGGTAGAGGAGAATAGGCTCCATAGAGCCCTCTCCTTTTCTTCCTCCCTCCCCTCCCCTCCCTCTTCTCCTTTTCTCTGCCTCTCTTTTCTTCCCGGCCGGCTAATCTCTTCTCAGGTTTAGGATTCCCGGTCCGGGCTCTTTGAGGAGGAGGAAATATGGGGTTGGGTAAACATCAGGGCTCTCACTGCGGGGATTACAACACCCATATATCACCGTGACAACTCCCTTTTCAGCGGATGACAAGTCGCCAGGACGCTGTGCGAGGAGGGATCCAATGACACTTCCTATCGCCGCTGCAGACACTGATAGCGTACACCGTCACCGTTTTCACAACATCGTGTCAGTTAATGAGGATCCTCAATATGATGAGGATCCGGTGCCTCTCAGCTGACATCTTCAGATCAGTTTGAGGTTTTCACATATTTTTGCACCTGATGTTTGGCTTGTGGGCATCTTCAGAGAGGCCAGAGAGAAGTGCTTTGATCAGACGTCCTCTCAGAGAGACCGCGCTTCATTGTCCGTGACTCCTTTTCACTCTCTACTGCGTGAAAGCAAGTGGCACACATGGTGACGTGCGGCTGGATGCATCAACGGTTTGGTTGTTATTCAAAATAATGTGAAACCGCAGTCAGGCCTCGTTTGGGAAAAATAAACTTTTACCCAGGAAAGACGTAATTTCAATGAGGTGAATTATTTTCCGACTCTGCTGGACGGACACGACTCCATGTGGCCTCGATTTCAAATGTGAAAGATTAAAACTCAATAAGTCAAACGGCTGTACGAGAGGGAAGCGTCCAATGATTTATCAACACAAAGAGAGGAGAGGGACGCTAAAATGTTCTTCTCAGTGGTGTGCAGCTGAAAACCGCCCGTCATGTCAGGACAGGAGGATTAAATCATTTATTCAATTCAATTCAAACCTGTATTCATTCTCAAAAAGGACTTTGAGATTTCCCGTGTCCACCTGGTGTTTTTACCAGGCAGAAAAGCGCTGGCTGTGCGTCCTGTCTCTATGACAAAAAAAAAAAAAAAAACCTATGAGGACCCCCAGGACCGATGGAGGGCTTTTTAGTATGCTGGTATGTAGAGGGCAGCCACATTTTTAGATTAAAAAACTAGAAATTAAATGTGTCTCGTTTGCATATTTGATTCAAATAGTTAACAGAAGCTAAAAACATGTTTTTGTTGTGAACAAGGAGGTTCGACCTTTCTCCGCCGAGAACAGAACATGTGATCCAGACTGTTTTTGTTGTGGGAAAAGGAGTCGACCTTGACGTGTGACGGACATGAAAAGTCTCCTCCCGGGTGTTAAAAATGTTAAAAAAACACAGCTGACATTTAATCACAGTCCAATTATAAACATTCACGGTTTTCATCTGGAAGTTTTTCATGTTTTAATTAAAAAACAACAAACACTGATGACAAAAAAAATAAATATGGACTCAAAGCATCTTTCACTACTCACAATGATTGCATGAAAACGTCCGTGTGCGTTATTGCCGCCCGTCAGATCTTTTTTTTATTGAAGCAGAAGAAACAAAACAATCGTAGAATTTGGGAGGCATATTCACAGAGACAGAGGAAGTGTTGGCAGGCCTCTCGACAAGTATGAATACGGCCATCTGTTAAGAATTATCCTCATTATAAGAGAGCGCTAACAGTGATTTATACGAGGCTGTGTTCTGCTCTTCCACTATCTCATAGCGATAAGCATTTTATCATGCTGAAACACGCATTATCTCCGTCCACTCCCTTCCTCCCTCCGAGGAGTCGTCTCCGAGGAGTCGAGGCAGGATGACTAATTAACGACATTAGTCTCCATAATTCGGAGGAGAAACCGTGATGTCCAACATCCGATAGCAGAATCAAACTCACATGTGGACCGGCAGAGAATCTCATGCTTCACTATCAGGAACACAAAGCATCTCCTTTTAATTAGGTGACTGTGCACTGTGACGCCGAGGCCCGACACTGGAAGTCAAATCATCGCCGACCACAGAAAAAACCTCTTCATGCGGCTCATCATTTTCTTCTGCAGGAGAGAGTGAACCCGTCCTGCTCAGACATCCACTCGTCTGGGGGCTCGGAGGCTTTTACAACTGATTTGTGGAGAGATGTGGGGCGCCAAGAAAGTTCACTTATCTCCGTGCTGCTGCCGGTCATGAACATAAATCATGATAGATGTCACATTTAAGTCAAACGACGCCACAAACATTCAACTTTTAGCTTTCGGCTCGTCTCGCAGATCTGCTGCAAAAGATGTGAATTGACTTCACAGCTTTTGGTAGCCTGAATCCTGACATGTCTCACGGTGCCGGGTGACTTATTTCACCTCATGTGAACCTGCGATAACCGAGCAGTCACTTAACAGATTTCAGGTTGACCACATCCACAGTTGGCGGACCTCGCAGCGACCTCCTTGAGGTTCGGTCTGTGCACGTGTACCGGTTTAGCTGCACGGTGCTTGAGACCTATCGGCAGCCTCGCACCCTTTCATCTCTCTGGATTCAGTTGAGACAATGCAGCAAAACACACATATGGTGGAAGGTGAAAAGTTGATCCTCTCGTCACAATCGCGCTCACACATGAACTAAAGGCTCACCTGTCCAAGAGCGTGCGCACACGCGCACACGCGCACACACACACACACACACACACACACACACACACACACACACACACACACACACACACACACACACACACACACACACACACACACACACACACACACACACACACACACACACACACACACACACACACACACACACACACACACACACACACACACACACACACACACACACACACACACACACACACACACACACACACACACACACACACACACACACAGAAATGTGCGAGAAAAGACAGCCACGTTTGCTTCGAGCATTAAAGCATGACAAGACATTGGAACGAGACGCTCAGGAGAAATTTCCTGTCCTGTTTTCTTTGGCCGCTGCTTAATATGCACTCACATCACAGAAACAAAGGAAGACAGTTCAAGAAAAAAAAAGATGTGGAAAGACTAAAGCTGTGTTCAGAACAACAAAGAGAAGCACATTTACGCAATGCATCACTCACGCAGCGGCTCACAGTCGATCCTGTGATCCGTTCAGATGGACGAGAGTGTTTAGGGAACGAGGAGCTGCAGAGTTTTAAATTTGATGCGAGCAGTAACTGGGAGCCAGCGGAGGGAGAAGAACAGCATTTTGCATCAGTTAAACTTTCCATTCTTGCAGAGGGTCTGTTCATCTGTCTCTGTTAGATGGTCCCACTGAGTCGAACAAGCAATATGTTGTCTGCAATCTGGCAATCTGACGACATTTGAGGCATTTCACACATAAATATATCATAAATCCAGTCTATCCTGTGTAAATGTGTCTCTGAGTCCTGACTGTCTACAATGAGTGAGAAGCTCGAGTCCCGCTGGCTGTGTTGTTGTCAGAGCCGTGTTTACATGGACGGGACGGCCGGCTCCTCCCCTTGTGTATAAAAGCTGTTTTAGTCAAGGACTAGAGAGAAGAAGAAGAACATACTCACTGATTATTTTAATGTCATGTAAGAGTTTTTTGATCACGCTCGTTCTGTGTCAGTTTACATGCAACGTGAAGCTACGAGCTAACTAAAGAGCGCTAACATTAGCATGCTAACACAACAATGCAGGACACAGGTGACTGCAGCTCGAGCAAAGGAACTCGAGTGTAGATGGGTCGGAGGTGTGTCTCTGGAGGAGAGCAGAGGCTTCAGTATGGAGGAGGTGTGGCCAAACAGCAGCTTGTTTTGGTTTCATGCTGGTGCTCAAGGGCGACATCTACTGGATCAAAAAGTCGCACATCCATGCTATGATATGTCCGTCCAAAGACAACAAGCAAACAATGCTTTATTCTGAAAAGAGTTCACATCTGATTCAAGCTTGGAACCACTGCTGAGAGGCAACCAAGAAACAGGATCATGCTAACGAGGAGTTTTGAGGCGTCCAGCGCAAATTCCTGCTCATATGAACTGTCTTTGCATGTTGTACAAACTTAAACTTTATTTGAGACTGGAACACTCGTCATGAATGTATTCATTGCTAAATGGACATTCAGGTTTGCTTGCCAGCAGCAGCATTGGTGTAGCAGAGATCAGTGAGAGGGTAGGTGTGTTTTAATGGACCGCCATGATGTGAGAATGAGCTGTGATTGATGTGTGTATGATTGGAAGCAATGATTGGATCATCTGGCTTCCTTTTGGTGCGAATACACCCAATCAGAGCTTACCTTTGACTGCTGGAGCTGGACGCCGTAGAGGAGAATATTCTGGAGCTTGGCTGCTGAGGCGAGCTCCATGAGGCCATCAGGCTCCACCTTTCCCCCGCTGACAGACGACTCGCCTGAACAGCTCAAATGCACCTTGAAAAAGAAAGACGGCACATCAGAAAACACAAGAAAAAATCCTCTAACAGAAGAAGCAATCATGCTCTTGTTTGGAGCAGTTAGAGCTCATTGTTCAAGCTGTCGTTCCAACATGTTGAAACTCAAAGGCCTGTTTTTTTAAGAGGATCTGGGAGGCGTGAGCTTCTGCTGTGCTGACAGTAAACAGAGGTAGGATGATAATGGAGATGTATGATTCTCTTATTCAGTTGTAAGTCTTTAGGGCCTCTGCGGTTTTCACTTTCTTCAATTAGAGCAGAATAATCCAGACACATTACGTTTGTCATCCTCTTCATCCACAGCTAAGCCAATTTCCAAAACTGTCCCCCTGACAGAAACTCCACTCGTGATTTATTCACAGCAATTATTTTCTCATACAGCCTGTGGCAGGGAGTCAGAGACGTCGGGAGAATCACTTCAAATGTGTTAAGACATCTGCTCCAATACTGCGATCACTAATACTTGAATATCCATCAAACGTTTGCTGTCGTCGGGCAGTGATGACTTCAGCACATCAGCAGGTGTTAAACATCGGCCTGCTGAAACTCTGATGCCTCAGGGAAACTTATGACGATATGATGAACTGAGATTCAAATTCAAACTCTCTCTTTCTTTCTTCTTTTTTAATACAAAGCTTTGAAAGGCCTCAGAGGTCAACAGCTAAACAAATACAACCCCTCCCATCCTGTTTATCTTCAGACGGCCAAAATGTTTAAAAGGTCACATATTTTGTAAAATCCTTTTCACCATGTTTCTCTATCACTAATATGTGTCTCTAGTCCGTCTACAAACCCCCCAATGATGAGAAAAGTCCATCCTCTCCATCTTTTCCCTGCTCCACTTTTCAGAAAATGTGTGCTCAAACAGGCCATTTGGAGATTTTCCCTTCATGACATCACAAAGGGCAGTAACCCCTCCCCCAGGTGGGTGACACTCCCACAGCTAGGTGTTTGTTCTGCCCTCTGAGTCTGCCTTCTCACCATAAACAACAGGACATGGAGAGAGAAAGCCCGAGACACCCAAGCCCTTCCAGAGAAGGGGCGTGGTCAGACACAGTGCATTTACATATTTAAAGGTACAGACACAGAAACAGCCTGTTCTGAGCAGGGCTGAAATAGAGGGGTTTATAGACATGATCAAATACAGTATCAGAGTGGATTTAGAACAAGAAACTTCACAAACATGTTTTGAGGAGCTCCGAGACCTATTTAAACTGGTTGAAGAAGAAGAGGATACGTGACCTTTAACATGCGTTGCCAGGTAAACAAATCTCAAAAACTAGTCTGAAGTGACTGTTTCCAACAGTCAACAGGGAGAGTTACTGTGATTATTAACCTGGTGTCGCTAAGTTTCTGTGGGAAGGGACGAGGACGTGGAAGGTTAGTCTGATATTATATTAATTTTCAACAAGCTACTCATGCAAATGTATTTGAGCTGCCCTCTTAAACCACTCATGTCGACCTTTCCCCGATGTCCAGGTCTAATCTGCAGAGGTCTAAAGACAACTATATAGCTATTTAAAATACCTCAAGATGTCTTTAAGACAACAACTAAAACATGATTGCAGTGTTTTAAAGCATCAGCAGTCAATGTCAAGTTTGGGACGTTGCCGTTTGGGCACCAATAGCCTCGTGGTGATGCCGCAGCAACATGTACAGAGGCTATAGTCCTCATGACAGCAGTTGTGCTGCATGTCCCCCACTCTCTCTCCTCCCAACGTTTCCTGTCTCTCTTCAGCCAATTCAGACTTAAGCAGTGTGTTTATTGTGACTGCTCAAATCCCCATAATGATGGAATTGTGATTAATGGTGTCAGAGTTACAACATATAATTTAAACCTCAATCAGAGAACATTTTCTTTGGTGATTTTATTCCAAAAAATACAACTGAAACAGTCATCAGTGACAGATTTATGGTGCTAAACATCACGAGACATAAGGTGGTAATATCAACAACATGGGTTCCCCTCTTTGAATACATGGCTCAGGGCTATAGCACCTCATTTTCACAGACTGTTTCAAACAGTGACCTTCAGTCTGCTTCCCTGCCCTCCAGGCTACCACCTACACTTCAAACTCGGTTACCCCCTCCGCTGATCACTACCATGTGAGTCAACCTGTGATAAATAACAGCCTGTGTGAGTGTAATCTCACAACTCGCCGAGAATAGAAAGGAGGGTAACCAGATAACTTTGGTGCTGAACTCAGCCTGGTTTCTCACAACCGTGAAACTCAGAGGCCGAGTTCAGACACGTTTAAATGTGACCATGAAATCTGCTCAGACATGACGGGGACCTGCAGACTCTGTGGGATCAGTTATATTTAGATATGGGGCGGCAGTAGCTCAGCATGTAGGGACCTGGGTTGGGAACCAGTTGGTCACCGGTTCTAAACCCTACAGACGCAGAGCAAGTGTGGAACGTGGTCTAGTAGCTGGAGAGGTGTGCGTTCACTTCCAGAGCACTGCCGAGGTGCCCTTGAGCAAGACACGGCATGCATATTTCAGCCTGTGTGTGTGTGGCATGTCTCACTAAAGCCCCATTTCCACCAAGCGGTCCAGTTCAGTTCGGTACGGTACCCATTTATTGGCGTTTCCACTGTCAAAAGTTGGGAATGGTTCCAAAATAAGGGATTTAACTGAATTAATAGCGGGCTACACTGTGTTGGGCTGCTATGATGTCACACTATTACATAGCTGACGCTGCTATCTCCATCTGGCTTACACTCCGCTTAACAAATAAGGGTACGGTTTGGCTGTGGAAACGCAAACAAGATCAGGGTTTACCGTACCGAACTGGACCCAACTGTACTGAACCAAACCAGACCGCTTGGTGGAAACAGGGCTTAACAGAGTGTAAAAGTAAATTCTCCTCGTGGGATTAATAAATAATGTCTTCTTCTTGTATGACCCTCGAAGGAAAATGTGATTATCAGCAGAGGGTTTAAAACACAAACACATACAAAAAGACACAGGAGAGTGCAACACACCCCGATCGATACAACCAAGAAAAGAAATGTAAACTATTCATTAAACAATCAACTGGAATGGTAGAAATGACCACTTTGATTATCATCAGGCTCTGTAACACGTGGAGCATCTGATGGAGACAGTGGGAGCTGTGGGAAACTGGTTTTGTTTTGGTGAGGCGGGGAGTCAATCCCACCAAAGCCCAGCTTCAGACTGTGTGTTTACACTTATGAATGGATGTGTGTGTGCATGTGGGTGTGTGCTACAGGCTTTACTGAAAACCTCAGCGGAGTGATGCAGCGTGACATCTGCACTGATTCGAGCCTCGTCGGCCTCTGCAGGTTTATTTCTCTCTCGTTACCTGGCGCTGCGCTGCCACTCGATCCGTGTTGGTTGAAGAGGTCAACGTTCCAAACTGAAAGAGGGTTAACAGGCTTTTTCCACAAACATCTAAATGTTTCTTGGAGCAGATTTGATCCGGTTTGTTTATAGGTTTATTCTCCCTGTGAGCGTTCAGGTCAGTGTTTCTCTGGAAGTGGCGGACGTCGATGTTTGAACAGCGAGCTGCGGCGCTCTCCTGGGAGGTGTAGGGTTTCCAAACAGCTACAGAGCTCATCGAGGGACCTGAGGAGGGCTTCAGGTGACGTTTTAACTACTGTAGTGTCAAAAAAACAAAGAAAAAAAAAAAAGGTTTGGCTCACGGTGTAGTTCATGTACTTGGGAGAAACTGAAACCGTCCTGCGCCAGATGTCTGTATTCAGCAACTTGTAAAGAAGAGTTCATTGAAAGTGTGGGAAATGATACTGAGACATGTTAACTCTCAGAACACAAAGACCTGCAGGAGCTCTTTACACACTGACGGACTTCTGAGCAGATTTCAATGAGACACGAGTACAACTAAAAATGTGAGGGGGGAGGTTCAATCACATTAAACTTTAAAAAAACCTTTTTTTTTTTTGCAAAAAGATAAAGAGATTTGGTTTGTGACGATTCTGGCGCCCCCTGTTGACTGCTGAACCCTCTGCTGTTTCTACAGCGTAATTAAAGGGATACTTCCCCCATTTGCATTAAGCTTTGTATCATTAGAAACCTGATAGTATTTTTGAGTGGTCGTGCATGCCGCCCTCATTTTCCCCTGAGATGGGAAATCTTTGTATTTCTGAGTGTGAAAAGGAGCTTCCAGTGATGCAAAATGACGTTTTTTGTGTCACTGGAAGCTGTTGCGGTTAGCGGGTGAAACTACAACGCTAGTTCCTCATATTTTCAACCACTGAAGCTACAGACCAATCACAGATCAGTGGGTGGGAACTAACTCCCAGAATTGAAACTTAACGTCCGCCTTATTGCTTGGAAGCTATGCTAACAGGCTCTATGGAGAAAGCTGATAATGGCGAAAAAAATCAAAATATAGCGGCGAGACGGTTGCTGCCGACAGGCTGGTCTTGTGTTTTGGCTGGCCGCCAGGCGCTGGCCGCCGGGGCTGGCGCTGCCAGCTCAGCAGCCGAGACATATGGCCTGCCTGCCTGTGGGATGTGGTGTGTCTTTCATCCACATGAGCCAAAAATACACTTTCTGCCTTTTCTCGGCCAAGAAGGTTCATGTTTCCACGGGGGAAGTATCCCTTTAAGATCGCACATTCTCCTCATGTTCACCTTTCATGATGTCACTCTGTGAAACCTACTGAGTAGCTTTGCAGCTCAACACCATATTAATCTGATACTGGCGTCAGTAAAGACCCTCATTTCAGCCTCTGCCTGAAACACTTTGTTTCGTCAGCTGTGTCTTTAAGGCCCGCCTCCCCATGTGACCACTTTCTTCTGATTGGCCAGCTCTCTGGAAGCCTTCCAGGTGGGCAGAACACTGCAGGGCTGCCAGCTTGGTTTCATATCGGGGAACCACCTTGTGATTTGCAGAACAAACCGTTTAGAGCCCTCTGCAGAATCATCCTGGGATTAAGTGGAGCAGGCAAAAGACAGAGAGGATGGACTTTTCTCATCATTGGGGGGGTTTGTAGACAGACTAGGGACACATATTAGTTTTCATGGTAGAGTGCATTTAGCCCCATATGTGACCTTTAAACGAAGGCTTCTGTGTCTGCACGTGATCTCACCCAAATGACGACCACCGGGTGGAGAAGAGCCCGATCCGCTGCCTCCAAATCTCCCAGTAAGGCCTCTACTTCAGACAGGCAAGAACAATTGACCTGGAGACCAAGGAAATGAAAAACCAGATAAGACGTTTTTACATAAGAGAACATTTTCCCATGATGAACACAAAGATAAGAATTATGCTAGAAGCTTTCAGAAAATCTAGACCCTCTTTTCACCAGAAGTGATCATGAATATTTACATTGACGTGTTTTTATTTCTCAGAGGAGTTCTGCTTAAAATTGGGACTCACAGAAACCCGGATAAAGTTCCACTCCTTTAACAGATAGCTGGCGTTTTCCCCCATCAGATCTGGGATGACCTCCAGCTCCTGCAGGACACAGATACACAGATATCCTGATGTTGAATATTCTGTTCTGCTTGTTACAGGATCCTGAGTGATTACATTTAAAAGGAAAAGCTGCTTCTCATACATCTGATGTCAAATGACTGATTGACTGCAGTGCTCAAAGGTCAGGAGCCTTCTGGTTTTTGTTTCAGCCACTTCTTCAATCAGTTAGAGTGCGAGTGCACCCGCTTGTTTCTCTGTCATGAACAATTTAATGGAAACAAAAAAAATCAACCAGTATGTCCTCCTTCTAACTTTAGATTCTAGTCCTGAATGCTCTGGATTTGTTTGGACCAGAGAAGGTAGGCGGTTTTAAGGCGACCCCCACACGGCCATTTTGGACGCCCCTCGGTTTGCCAGATATGTGAGCAGTTATCAGGTCAAACCCAACAGGTGTTGCAGCGATAGAAGCGGGCAAGAGAAGTGGTTCAGATAGAAGTGATTGTACCTGACCTAAAAAGCCTCTGCATGTTTCTAATAAGCTCCACGAGCAGAAACGTGCTCAAACTAGGATCAATATTGGAGATGCTTTTTGAAAAATGGAGAGAGGTTAGAACACAGAAAGGTTTACAGACCGATGCAGAGCTGGCTAAACACTGAAGCTTCAGAGTCCACCACATGGCAACCTGTGTGAGCATCGACTCTAGAGAGGAGGGGGCGGGGGGAGACAGCTCTCTACAATGTTTAGAATTTGACCTGCAGTACCCATTTTAAACACTAGGCGTCAGAGTTACATATTGTTTCTTTAATAACTTTAGAAATGTTGTAATATTAAGCCTTTTTTTGGTAAGGCTACTTAGAACAGTGGTTCTCAACTGGCAGGTGGCTGAGTGGGTGGCAGAGCTGTTTTAAGGGTCATGAAGGCGTGCCTGGAGAAAATTTGGCTCAAAAAGTCCATGAGGCGCAAATTCACTTTTTCCTGGGAATGCATTTACAACAAAAGTTGTGAAAACATCATAACTTTTACCCCAACTTTTTTATTAAATTACTGCAAAATCAGGTATTTAGCAGCAACAATCACAAAAAAAAT